>NC_135232.1:417698383-418052549 GCF_051348905.1 Ranitomeya variabilis
TAATACCTGCATTATTCATGTCATGGGAAGATCTGTCGATAACGCGATTTAGGGTATGTGTACACCCCCGAGTATTTCAGCAGAAAGAAGCTTCTGGAAACACCTGTGTTTTTTTGGCGTGATTCCGAGCTCTCTTGATTGTCAGTGATTGTTTTGAGCATTTTTCCATTTTTGCTACGCTTTTTTACTGGTAAGGCGGGGTCACACTTGCGAATTCAATGCGAGAAACTCACGCGAGTCTCGAGCATCAATTCTCGGCACTGCGGTTCGGACCGGAGCGTGCGGCTGCATAGAAATACATGCAGCCGCAAACTCCGGTCCCGAGTGCCGGCGGCAGTGCTGGGAATTGATGCGCGAGACTCATGCAAGTTTCTCGCATTGAACTCGCAAGTGTGACCCCGACCTAAGAGTATTTTACAGCATAAACTGTAAAGCGCTCAAAAAGTCTCCTAGACGTCTTCTGAGCCTTCCCATTGACTTCTGTTATAAAGTATAGAACGCCTTTAGAGCTGAAAATGCCTGAAGAACATTCAAGTCACTTTCTTTTAAAAACTTGGCATCTTTGGAAACCTGAAGCGGTTTACAGATGCTCAAAACACTAAACATATGCACAGTAAGTTGTTTTTGCATTTTCAGAGCTTAGGCTACGTTCACACTAGCGTTGTTCGACGCACATCACAATGCATCGTTTTGGAGAAAAAACGCATCCTGTAAAGTTGCCCGCAAGGATGCGTTTTTTCTCCATACACTTGCATTAGCGACGCATTGCGACGGATTGCCACATGTCGCATCCGTCGTGCGATGGATGCGTCATGTTTTGGCGGACCGTCGGCACAAAAAAGTTCCATGTAACTTTTTTTGTGCGCCGTGTCCGCCATTTTCAACTGCGCATGTGCGGCCGAAACTCCTCCCCCTCCTCCCCGGAACTCAGAATGGGGCAGCGGATGCGTTGTAAAACTGCATCCGCTGCCCCCGTTGCACACTGTCCGTCAGGCCGACGGTTTGCGACGGCCCGTACCGACAGACTAGTATGAAAGCAGCCTAAGTTAGCAGTTTTTCAGTTGGTTCACAAAGCAGAATCTGCCTGAAAAAAATGTTGTGTGCACATACCCTATGGCTAGTTTCAAAAATCTATTTTTTTTCTCATACGTGAAAAATGGAAAGTGTTTTTTCAGGGTGTATGGGCACATACTCATTTTATTGAAGATGCAGTAATAATATACTGTATGCAACTAATAACATACAGTACAGACCAAAAGTGTGGACACACCTTCTCATTTAAAGATTTTTCTGTATTTTCGGGACTATGAAAATTGTACATTCACACTGAAGGCATCAAAACTATGAATTAACACATGTGGAATTATATACTTACCAAAAAGGTGTGAAACAATTGAAATTATGTCTTATATTCTAGGTTCTTCAAAGTAGCCCCCTTTTGCTTTGATGACTGCTTTGCACACTCTTGGCATTCTCTTGAGCTTCAAGAGGTAGTCACCGGGAATGGTCTTCCAACAATCTTGAAGGAGTACCCAGAGATGCTTAGCACTTGTTGGCCCTTTTGCCTTCACTCTGCGGTCCAGCTCACCCCAAACCATCTCGATTGGGTTCAGGTCTGGTGACTGTGTAGGCCAGGTCATCTGGCGTAGCACCCCATCACTCTCCTTTTTGGTCAAATAGCCCTTACACAGCCTGGAGGTTTGTTTGGGGTCATTGTCCTGTTGAAAAATAAATGATGGTCCAACTAAACGCAAACCGGATGGAATTGCATGCCGCTGCAAGATACTGTGGTAGCCATGCTGGTTCAGTATGCCTTCAATTTTGAATAAATCCCCAACAGTGTCACCAGCAAAGCAACCCCACACCATCACACCTCCTCCTCCATGCTTCACAGTGGGAACCAGGCATGTAGAGTCCATCCGTTCACCTTTTCTGCATCGTACAAAGACACGGTGGTTGGAATCAAAGATCTCAAATTTGGACTCATCAGACCTAAGCACAGATTTCCACTGGTCTAATGTCCATTCCTTGTGTTCCTTAGCCCAAACAAGTCTCTTCTGCTTGTTGCCTGTCCTTAGCAGTGGTTTCCTAGCAGCTATTTTACCATGAAGGCCTGCTGCACAAAGTCTCCTCTTAACAGTTGTTATAGAGATACAGTATGTCTGCTGCTAGAACTCTGTGTGGCATTGACCTGGTCTCTAATCTGAGCTACTGTTATCCTGTGATTTCTGAGGCTGGTGACTCGGATAAACTTATCCTCAGAAGCAGAGGGGACTCTTGGTCTTCCTTTCCTGGGGCGGTCCTCATGTGAGCCAGTTTCTTTGTAGCGCTTGATAGTTTTTGCCACTGCACTTGGGGACACTTTCAAAGTTTTCCCAATTTTTTTGGACTGACTGACCTTCATTTCTTAAAGTAATGATGGCCACTCGTTTTTCTTTACTTAGCTGCTTTTTTCTTGCCATAATACAAATTCTAACAGTCTGTTCAGTAGGACTATCATCTGTGTATCCACCAGACTTCTGCACAACACAACTGATGGTCCCAACCCCATTTATAAGGCAAGAAATCCCACTTATTAAACCTGACAAGGCACACCTGTGAAGTGAAAACCATTCCCGGTGACTACCTCTTGAAGCTCATCAAGAGAATGCCAAGAGTGTGCAGAGCAGTCATCAAAGCAAAAGGTGGCTACTTTGAAGACCCTAGAATATAAGACATAATTTCAGTTGTTTCACACTTTTTTGTTAAGTATATAATTCCACATGTGTTAATTCATAGTTTTGATGACTTCAGTGTGAATGTACAATTTTCATAGTCATGAAAATACAGAAAAATCTTTAAATGAGGTGTGTCCAAACTTTTGGTCTGTACTGTATGTAGGAATTTTGTAATTCTTAAAAATTAGTAAGGCTTCGTTTACACCTATCTGGCTATATATCTTTTATTTCTGTCCAGTGTGACCGTAACATGGCAGAGAGAAACGGATGCAGGAACTGATCCCATAGTTTACTATTGGATTGTTCCCCATGCACATCAGTTGTTAATAACAAGTTAGGTGATGTGATAGGCCTGCCTAAAAAGAAGTGTTTTTAGGAGATGATTAAAATTGTGGACACTGAGAATTAACCAGATTATCTGGAGTAGTGCATTCCAGAGAACTGGTGCAGCAAAAGAAAAGTCTTGAAGACAGGAGTGGAATATTTGGATTATAAACTATTTGAGGCACAGAGCATTAGCAGAATGGGGTGCATGGGTAGATTGAAAGACAAAAATAAGGAAGAAATTGTGGGACGGTGCACCACAGTGGACAGATGGTCAACCAGTGCAAAGACTGTCACAGGCTGGAGGCATCAGTGTAATGGCTGAATAGAAATATGAGCCTGGGTGCTACATTCAGGATTTGTTGGCAGGAGGGGAGATTAGTGAGGGAAAGATCAATTAGTAAACTACAAAAAATTGTCCGAATTTGAAACAGAAAAGTCAAACAGCACATGAATGGCAAACTGATGTTATCTTTGTGCTGTCCATGATTTTCACTGACCTATAAACTTGTACGGGTGATTTTCATCCGTGATGCTTATAAAATAGCCATATATCCATGATTTTTGTGAACACATGGTCCACAAAAAGCAAAGACATGTGAACAGCCCCATACACACTGATCGGTACGTGTTCTATTAGTGAAAAACATGTACATGAAAAAAAGATGTCTGAATGAGGCCTAAGTGCAACAAAATCATGTCCTCAACGCATTTGTTGAAATAAATAGGAAGTAGACCACCCCTCTAAACTGTTGTATGTAGATTCCACCAAAATAATGGTGCACTTATAGAACACAGCCTGTTCTGTTAGGGTATTTTCACATATCTGGTCTTCCAGTTTTTCCATCTGACACTTTTATACCACACCAGAAACAAACCAATGCCAGAACCGATTTCTCTTCTGGCATCAGTTGTTGGCTGGACTAGTCCAGCAGTCAGTCACAACTGATATTTGTAAATGAACCTTTACAGAGCCTTTGCTCCTGGTCAAGACAAAACAAACTTGTGTCTTATGACTTATTTATAAGTATGTAGCATACTTAGGGGCACCATATATAAAATGAACGTCACCTACACCAGACAGTATGGATATATGACCATAAGGGCTCATACTCACTTGCGAGCAACTCGGATGAGTCTCGCACGGCAATACCCGGCACTCAGATCGGAGCGTGCGGCCACATAGCAATACATCCGCAACACTCCGCTCCTGAGTGCTGGGTGCAGGGCCAGGTATTGCCGTGCGAAACTTATCCGAGTTGCTCGCAAGTGAGTATGAGCCCAAAGTGTTATGCTTGAGTGAACAAGCCAATATTTATTGACTATTTATTTGATTATCGAGTTTCACAAGATCAGAATGTCTACTACATGGACACTACACATGTATCAAATATGTTTTGCAAGTTTGAGCAAGAGTCACAAGAATCCCATCCGTTTTCCTTTAAACAGGTAACAGTTTCCTTTATACAGATAGCAGTTCCCATCTTGCCAATTTTGACAACAATGTGTAAAAGGTGTGATTGTTCTTACAGTTTAGGCTTTGTTCCAGTCTGTGTTGGAGGCTCTATTGCAGATCTTGGCAAAAGTAGTAGACAAAATGGCACAGCGTAAAGTGCCCAGAAAAAAAAGAAATCTGAATGAAGGATGCTGTGCTATTTTGTGTAGTAAAATGCTGGTCCCCATTATAGTCAATGATGCCCAGCATGCCGAGGTAAGGCACTTTCATTACAACAGCAATAATATGGAAATAAGAACGCAGATGTGAACAGGGCCGTACACCTAAACACAAGCAAATATTGCCATGTCATGTCATTTCTCTCCAAGCAATGAAGTGTATAGATGGCTCCCTGAGCTTTTCCGTGAGATAGAAAAATGTTCCCAATTATGTAGTGATGTTGGGAAAAGCTGTATGTTCCTGCTTCAATACAAAAATTGACAATTCAGAAGTTTATGAAAGTGGGATAGCGACTCCTGTAGAAAAGTAAGGAAAAAAACAGATACCAATGAATCTCTGCTTACCCACGTATTGCATTTTTTTTTTCGTGCTTTTTTCTGAGCTGTGGTGAGTTTTTTTTTATTAAAACTGCATCATGTCAATTCTTTCAGCAATTTTGCTACATTTTTTACTCATTCAATTGAATGTAACTCAACTCGTAATATAAGCCACATTTTTCCTGTCAACACTCTGTGTTTTTCTTGTGTTAAAAATGCTGCAAAAAAGCACTGTTTGAACATACCCAAATATGAATGTACATTGCATTCTGTTTATAGATTATTCTGCTGTGGAAGAATGAGCTGTGAGTCACGCTATAAGAACATATTGACAAGTAATGGTAGCCAACATTGTAATACTTTCGAATGAGAGACCCACAAGGGTAAATTACAATAATATGAATTTCATGGATCCAGTGCATATAGTGCAAGGGAACAGCTGGAAGCTGGCATTGTTCAAAGCTCTCAGGATGCTATAACAGTAGAATTACATGGAGAACAATCAACCAACCCTTCATTCAGACTTCTTTAATTCTGCCATAGATGGATGCTAAACAAAGGAAAAGTTTCCTTCACTTTTAAATGACTTTATCATATATGCAGTTATCCACCTACTTGGCATATACACTGGCAGATCGTCTCACTCGGCTGCAAACAGAGGTAGACACAGGAACACTGTTTCTTTAAATCTTCCACTTGTTTATTAAAGGTACTGCATAAATCAGTGCAGCGTTAGCAAAACAAACACAAGATAACGTATGGCACAGTCCATATTGCTTAAATATAGGACTGGATTCCCTACTGAAGTCAGGTGCGATCAAGATTGGCTGCTTATCTAGGGTTACCTTCAACTCTTTGAACACCATCTTTTGCTTCAGGAGACTATTTGGCCATCAATGTCTTCGTGCCCTTAAGAAGGTTGGTCAGGGTGTGGCTATCATGGCAAATTTGTCATAAACCGGCGATAGTATCCAACTGTTCCAAGTAACACTCAAACCTGTTTCTTGGAAACCGGTTGAAGCCAATTTTGGATTGCCTCCATCTTATTCACTTGCGACTTTGTTTCATCTCTTCCAATGATGTAGCCAAATATTTTACCTCCTTTTTTTCCATGGCACACTTCTTTGGGTTTATGGTAAACCCCATCTTCCTCAGCGCATCCAACGTGGCCTGGACCTTCTGCAGATGACTTCCCCAATCCGGGCTGAATATCACAATATTGTCAAGGTAAGCCATGGCATACTTTTTGTGAGGGGCTAGGATCCAGTCAACTGGAAGGTAGCTGGGGCTCCTTGCAGCTCAAATGGCATTCTGGTATACTGGAAGCAACCATCAGGTGTAGAAAAGGCCTTCTCCTTGGCATTTTGAGAGAGGAAGTTTTTCTAGTAATCTTTCATTAGGTCTAGGATGGTGATGCATCTGGCTGACCCTAGCTTCTCTAGGAGTTAATTGACGCGGGGCATCGGATAAGCATCAAATTTAGACACCTCATTTAGTTTCCTCTAGTTGTTGCAGAAATGCCACTCTTCAGACTTTGGCACAAGGACAATGAGGCTGGACCAGCCGCCCTGAGTCCTCGCTGACGCCCAAGCTCATCATTCTCATCACCTCCTTCGAAATTACCTCGCAACAGATTTCAGGCATTCTATATGACCTTTGGTTCATCTGTACATGCGGTTCCAACAGGATTTCAACATTCTGCGTATTCCTGGCAACTCCGAAAACGTCCCGATTCCGCTGAAGCTGTTCTTTGCAGTTTTGTTTCTGGCTCAGTGACAGTGACAGTGTCTCTGCCACTGTGACATCCTCAACTTTGGCCTCAGGATTGGCCCCAGGTATGTAGCTTCCACCTCTTCCCTGTCTCACCATGGTTAAAGCAGGTCGATGTGGTACACTTGGTACAGCCTTTTTATCACTGGCTGGTGGACCTTATAGTTGACGTCACTCAGCTTTTTTACCAACTTGTATGGCCCCTGCCACTTGGCCAGAAATTTACTTTCAACCATGGGATCAACACTAACACTCGGTCTCCAGGGCTAAACTGTCTCAGCCTCACTGCCCAGTTGCAAACCTTTGCCTAGGCCTCTTGTGCCTGAAGAAAGCTCTCCTTCACAATCAGCATCACCCTCGCGATCCTGTCCTGCATCTGAACCTTATGCTCGATGATACTTTGGTGGGATGTAACCTCTGCCTCCCAGGTTACCTTTCCAATATCTAGAAGTCTTCGAGGGTGCCATCCATATAACAACTCCTACAGCAAGAGCCCCATAGTGGAACGTCCCCAATAGAGAACAGTAGGTACAGGAGTAGGCAATCCCAGTCTTGGCCATACTTTACCACAACCTCCTTAAGCACAGACTTCAAGGTCTTCAGCAGACTGTCCATCTGCAGATGATACACCAATGTCCTGAGTTGTGTTACTTGTAACGTTGTTACTTATGACTGTTGTGTTTGAAACTGTTAAACTGTAAAGCGCTGCGGAATATGTTGGCGCTATATAAATAAAGATTATTATTATTGTGTAATGTGGAGAGCCGTACATAACCCTTTCATTACATTGGACAAAAACTGCGTTCCATGGCCCATCAGGATCTCCTTTGGCATGCCCATCCGGGAGAAAATATGAACTAACTTTTGGGCTATGCTCATGATGGAGGAGTTTCTTAGTGGTATCGTCTCCGGATACCGTGTTGTATAGTCCATTACCACCAGGATATGTTGGTGCCTTCTGACTGACTTAACTAGGGGTCTGACATAGTCCATCGCAATCCAGTCAAATGGGACTTCTAGAATGGGTTGTGGCACCAGGGAGGTGCAGAAGTGAGAGACAGGAGCAGTTAGCTTACAGGTAGGACAGGACCGGCAATAATTACCAATCTCTCTGTGACACCCAGGCTAGTAGAACCTTTGAAATACCCGCTTCTTGGTTTTGTCTATGTCCAGATGCACTCCCAAGATGTGAGAATAGGCCAGGTCTAGTACCCTACGCCTATACGGTCCCGGTACTAACAGCTGCTCTAATACTTCCCCTCTCAGTTTAGTGAACCATTAGAGCAGATCCTCATTTACTGTGAAATATAGAAACCTTGTATCGGCCCCAGCTCTTTGGCAACCCCATTGATCACGGCAACATTGTCCCATGCCCCTTTTAAGGCAAGGTCATACATTTGAACAGTTCCAAAATTTCCCCCAGAAACCCACAACTCACGAATCTCGGCCTCATGCCTCACCATCACATCCTCGTGTCCAGTAAGGATGCACAGGAGAACTCATCCGCTCCAGACTGCAATGGGGATTCTTCATTGTTAAACCGGCTCCTATCTGAATAACTTAGTGCCTCCATCTTTCACCATAAGTCACAGAACAAGCTAAAGTCCAGCCCTATTATTACTGGGTGTAGCAGGGTTTTAACTACTCCAACCTCATAGGACTCAGTGCCACAGTTTATTTGTATAGACACTGTAGCAACGGGGTAGTCCTTTGCATCCCTGTGAATACAGCAGATGCCAAGATTTTTCCAGGGATTAACTGGTGGGGAAATCTGTCCCTTACCAGGGTCACCAAACTCCCTAAGTTGAAGAGTCCTGACACCAGTACCCCATTTATTGTCAAGGGACATGCTTGTGGCCGCTCACAGGGCTGAAAGTCCACACTGCACACTTAATAGGCATAATACAAATAGCACCTCCCCATGCTGCAATCCATCGTTTCGGTGGACATAGGATAAAGGATGGCTATATGCCCTGGACCGTGACATCTCCAACAAATTAAGTCCTTAATAGCGGCCTTTGTCAACCCCTCAATGAGCCCTTGGGACCTCGGACTACCCCCGGTTGTGGCTTTATTACCCTTCTTTTGAGAGTCAAGCTCTTTCAGGGTACGCCAGTATGGGGATGCAGCACCACCTGGTTTCCTTAAGGACTTCTTGACCACCTAGTATCTTTCCACTAGGCCAACCAGGTCATCCGCAATCCGGGGGTCTCCCTGGGCAACCCAGGTCTGTACTGCCCCAGGAAGGGAGTGAATTAATCTGTCCAAAAAACCTCGCTCCACCACCTTGGCTGGGGTAGAGGACTCCAGCTGCATCCACTTCTGTACCAGATGTAGTAGGATGATTATTTCGGAGCCAGGGGGGTTTATTAATGCAATACGACCACTGGTGGACCCTTTGTGCCTTGACAGACATAGCCACTCCTGAGCGTGCCAATATTTCAGTTTTAAATTTGGTATACTCCTGGGCATCCTGTAAGGCAAGGCAATAATAAGCCTTTTGAGGCTTGCTAGTTAGAGAGTGGGCTAGCAGCTTGGCCCTCTGCTTCAGCGGCACCTTCTCTTGCTCTGCTACTCTTTTAAACACAGTCAAAAATGCCTCAACAGCATCACCTGGGTCATCTTTTGCATGACTCATTTTACCGCCTTCCGGATGTATGAGACATCACCTGGACTTGGGGGAGGGTACATGCCACCAGGAGTTCCATCTGCTGTCGCTGCTGTTGGATCTGCTGCATCAGGAGTTTAGTATCCTCCTTCACCCAGGACATGTAGTTTGTCCACAGCTGTCACACTTGCTTTCTGGGGATCTTGCCCGCACTTCTAACACCAACTGTGGTAGATAGGCTTACTTAGCTGCATATAGAGGTAGACACAGAAACGCTGTTTGTTTAAATCTTCCACTGGTTTATTAAAGGTACTGCATAAACCAGTGCAGCTTTAGCAAAACAAACACAAAAAGCATAACTTATGGCACAGTCCGTGTTGATGTGGGGATTTGCCCGCTCAGGAATAAACAATAAAAAAGTCCAGCTTTCCTTATCATGAAAACACAGCTCTGGAGCTTGCACCTTCATGCACACCCATCACTGAATGAGCCAGAAAGCTGTGTATTTATCCTCTGGACTCCACCCACTCCACAGATGTTCACTCAACCTAGCCCTAAACATGGCTGATTAACCCCTCTCAGCACTTAGTGTGCTGGAGCATTTTCCTAAGTTTATATCACTGAAGCTAACAACTGCAGTGTGCATATCTGTCTTCCAGCATTTTGCCAGTGACATTGTCACAACACTGATATCCATTCAGATTTCTAGCCTGATCACAGGGACATACTCAGGAAATGAAAGTTTGGCGGCTGCGTATGCACCTGACATGACGCCAAAAAGTAGATAGGAGAGATAAAAACGTGCATCTAAATGGAACCTCACAATAACATGTGCAGGTTTTACTTTATTTATTTTTCACCTCTACTACTTCAGGTTTAAGGGAGTCTGTCAGCACAAAACAGCTGTTGAAGCTAAGAACAGGCGCTCAGTGCACCCCTGGCATGGCAAGTACAGTACAGTACACTTGCTTGTTTTCCATCTTTGCCCTTCTCTGGGTCTATAAAGCCAAAGCTGCCAATCTAAGAAGAGGGGGAGTGGAAATTAATGACAAACAAGTAGATAGGAAGGTGTACTTAAATCATGGTCACACCAATGGTGCACCAAGTTCTTATACTTGAATCATAGAATCACAGAATGTTAGAGTTGGAAGGGACCTCTAGGGTCATTGTGTCCAACCCCCTGCTCAATGCAGAATTTACTAAACCATCTCAGACAGATGTCTGTCCAGCCAGCCTCTGTTTAAAGCATTCCTCTACTTGGCTTGGAAAGTCCTTCTGTGCTGACAAACCCCTTTATAGAGAACCTGTCATATAAAACAATAATATTAATCTGCAGATACGGGGTTGATCTGCAGATTACTAGTGAACTGAGACCCCTGAACTTTATTCCTCCCGGCAGCCTTGCTCTTTGGGTGGTGCCTAGGGTTGAGCGACTTTTATTTTTATAGGATCGGGTCGGGTTTCACGAAACCCGACTTTCTCAAAAGTCGGGTCGAGTGAAATCGGCCGATCCTATAAAAAAGTCGGGGTCGGCCGAAACACGAAACCCAATGCAGTGCAATGCAGTGCAATGGGATACTATGGTTCCCAGGGTCTGAAGGAGAGGAAACTCTCCTTCAGGCCCTGGGATCCATATTTAAGTGTAAAATAAAGAATCAAAATAAAAAATATTGATATACTCACCCTCGGACGCGCCCTGGTACTAACTGGCAGCCTTCCTTCCTAAGAATGAGCGCGTGAATGAACTGCGGTGACGTCACAGCTTGTGATTGGTCGCGTGAGCGGTCACATGGGCGGCCGCGACCAATCACAAGCCGTGACGTCATCTAAGGCCCTTCACGCGCTCATTCTTAAGAAGGAAGGCTGCCGGAAAGAAGCAGGGCGCGTCCGAGGGTGAGTATATACCTAATAGGAATATACTCACCCTCGGCTTCTTTCCGGCAGCCTTCCTTCCTAAGAATGAGCGCGTGAAGGGCCTTAGATGACGTCACGGCTTGTGATTGGTCGCGGCCGCCCATGTGACCGCTCAGGCGACCAATCACAAGCCGCGACGTCACCGCAGGTCATTCACACGCTCATTCTTAGGAAGGAAGGCTGCCAGTTAGTACCAGGGCGCGTCCGAGGGTGAGTATATCAATATTTTTTATTTTGATTCTATATTTTACACTTAAATATGGATTCCGATACCGATTTCCGATATCGCAAACATATCGGAACTCGGTATCGGAATTCCGATACCAGATTCAGAAGATCGCCGACCTCATGGCCGACCCCACACAGGGGTCGGGTCGGATTTCATGAAACCCGACTTTGCCAAAAGTCGGCGACATCTGAAAATAGACGACCCGTTTCGCTCAACCCTAGTGGTGCCTGCATGGCTTCAGTCACTGTTCTGTGCAGAGAACGGTGGCTGTAACCTCACCCCCGGGACCGACTGAGAGCTGGATCAGCATTAGAGCTGCCTGTCAGTCAGTGCAATTACAAACACCGCTGACTATGCATAGAGTGGGGACTGAAGCTGTGTAGGCACCACGGATATGACTGAATGACCCACCACTGCCTGGTCTAAAGGTACCTTCACACTGAACAACTTAACAACGATAACGATAGCGATCCGTGACGTTGCAGCATCCTGGATAGCGATATCGTTGTGTTTGACACGCAGCAGCGATCAGGATCCTGCTGTGATATCGTTGGTAGGAGCTAGAAGGCCAGCACCTTATTTCGTCGCTGGATCACCCGCTGACATCGCTGAATCGGCGTGTGTGACGCGGATTCAGCGATGTCTTCACTGGTAACCAGGGTAAACATCGGGTTACTAAGCGCAGGGCCGCGCTTAGTAACCCGATGTTTACCCTGGTTACCAGTGTAAATGTAAAAAAAAACAAACACTACATACTTACATTCCGGTGTCTATTGCGTCCCCCGGCGTCCGCTTCCCTGCACTGTGTCAGCGCCGGCCGGCCGTAAAGCAAAGCACAGCGGTGACGTCACCGCTCTGCTTTAGGGCCGGCACTTACACAGTGCAGGGAAGCGGACGCCGGGGGACCCGACAGACACCGGAATGTAAGTATGTAGTGTTTGTTTTTTTTTACATTTACACTGGTAACCAGGGTAAACATCGGGTTACTAAGCGCGGCCCTGCGCTTAGTAACCCAATGTTTACCCTGGTTACCTGGGGACTTCGGCATCGTTGGTCGCTGGAGAGCTGTCTGTGTGACAGCTCTCCAGCGACCACACAACGACGAAACAGCGACGCTGCAGCGATCGGCATCGTTGTCTATATCGCTGCAGCGTCGCTTAATGTGACGGTACCTTTAGATAATAGATCTAAATACAGTGTTACAGAGTTAAATGATAAAGTTTCTTTTGTCTGCATGTGGCGGGGGGAGGGGGGGCTTTGAACTTATCCAATACTATTTTATTTTTAATTCAATGTAAAACAAATGTCTTAAATTTATGTTTTAAATGTCAGATTTATGTAGGATAAAAAGAATAGTTTTTGAGAGTAGATATCTACTTTAAATTTGTTATTAGGGACTTTTATATTGGGGACTGACTCTTAAGGTATGACATCAATATCAGATGAGTGGGGGACGGGGTGATATCTATTATCTCTTTCAAAGAAACTCTATAAGTGGCACATGAGTGAGGTAGTCATGAGTGCAACTGCTTGGACAAAAAATGGGAGCCAGCTTAACAGAATCATTCACAGCCATTACTGTTGTGAATTCTGCTCTTGGGCTCCCTCTGGTGGTTGTTGATGGTAGTGCAGTTGTCTTGGGGTTGTAATCCGGGCAGGTGTTTCTGCTGATTGCAGCTCTATTAGGTATTTAGGTGTGCAGGATCCATGAGTCAGTGCCAGTTGTCCATTGTACTTGGAGGGATTGCATCTCTCTCTGGCTCCTCATGCCCTGCTGCCAATTCATCTAAGATAAGTGTCTGTTTTTTTGTCTCTGTGCACACATGCAGTGTGCTATGCAATTCAGTGCAATTTATTGTGTTTTTGTCCAGCTTAGACTTTGTTTGGATTTTTCAGTCATGCTGGATTCTCAGGAGATGCAGATATACTTTCTATGTCTTTAGTTAGATGTGGAATATTTGTATTATCTGCTGTGGATATTTTTAGGATTTTAATACTGACCGCTTAGAATTCTGTCCTATCCTTTTCTATTTAGCTAGAAGTGCCTCTTTTGCTAAATCCTGTTTTTCTGCCTGCGTGTGTCTTTCCTCTTATACTCACAGTCAATATTTGTGGGGGGCTGCCTATCCTTTGGGGTTCTGCTCTGAGGCAAGATAGAATTCCCATTTCCATCTATAGGGGTATTTAGTCCTCCGGCTGTGTCGAGATGTCTAGGACGTGTTAGGTACATCCCACGGCTACTTCTAGTTGCGGTGTTAGTTTAGGGTTTGCGGTCAGTACAGGTACCACCTACTCCTGAGAAAGTCTCTAATGCGGCTCCAAGGTCACCAGATCATAACACATTACACAATGTACAACGTTTTGCCACTTCTGGTGCACTGAGAACCTTCTAGCTTTTGGAAAACAGAAAGTGTAAAGAATCTTAAAGAAACACACCCATTAGAAATGTTATCCTCTGAATACTGTATATTGTGTAACGGGTGCCAGGGTGGTAGCCGTACCGAGGGATTGCTGCTGCTTCCTCATCACACCCCGACGCTCCGCTATAGAAATATCATGTCCATTTTGTGGTGTGTGTAAAGTAGTTCACCCACCTGTGAGTCAGAATCCTTCACAGCATATAGGGCTCCAATCCGTCACAGACACACACAAATGTTATCAAAGTCCCGATTCATTTTCAATAAAACTTTACTTAACTCGTGCATCTTCATAACAGTTTTAGTCCATCCATTTTCTCAATACATGAGTAATCCATCTCCTGCGTTTTCCCTAGTCTGCTCCCTCAGCTTTTCTTCCTGCACCGTGGCTCCCAGGCCTGCAGCTTCCTGAACCATCCAGCTAGCTGATACTGAGTGCTCCCCGTCCACTTTCCCCATCTTAGGTGAAAATTCAGGTTGCCTCCGCAATTCCTGTTCGGACCGTAAGTCCCAGAAGTCACGGGAGGTAACCCACAGACTAGCCACTGATTCTTCCAGGCTGCCTCGCTCTCTTAGCTCTACACTGTTGCACTGTTCAGCTTTCTGTCACAACTCCTTCTAGAACACTTCTCCTCACACAGCTATAGCTCCTCCCACTACCTGAAAATTACCTCAGGAAGGCACTCTCCCTGCCACTACACTGGCTCCGCCCCTTTCTCAACTGTCACTACTCTGACTGAAACCAGTCCTAACACAATCTAATCTCCTACTCTACAGCGCCCCCTTAACACTAACCTGTAACTACACTGCCATAACCCTTACCAATGCTGACCTACCACTGCCATTGACTGTCCCTATTCCTGTCCTAACACACAGATATCGGAACAGTGTCAGCCATCATCATATTAAACAGCGTCAAATATCATAAACTACACAGGGCACACAGCAAACACAAAAAGTACCCAGTTTCATTAGGTAGGCATGCACAGGAATGCAGGGCTCAAACCAGCGACCTGCACACCCCCTTACAATTGCAATCATCACATTATATAGTACTGTGTACTTACAATTGCTAATTCATTCCTTCTACCCAGCTAATTCGTCTCTTTTCCATGACATCATGTGATTAAACACTGACTAGCTGAATCTTTCTAAGCTCTATGTAGAAACAGGAGGTAAATTTTTCCTGTATGAATCATTAGTCACAGGAAAAGTCCCTGGAAGGGGGAAGGAGGAGCAATGCAGGAACAATAAACTTCCTGTTTCTATATACAGCAGATAAAAGAGAAAAATTAGCTGGGCACAAGGGCAAAATGAGCAATTGTAAGTACACTGCTATATAATATAGTGATTTCAATATATTAGGAGGATAAAATCTTTGATGGGAGTGCTTCTTTAAGAAGCCTTGATTTGAACTGCACTTACATAATTCGGAAACTTTAATTACTGTAAAACCTTTTTCATTTGAAAGGTATGTTTAATATTTATCCCTTCTACTTCTTAAAACCAGCTTATTATAAACTCATTTGCACATGCGGTGTAGCACTGATGTGTTTATCTTGGATCCTGTCTGAAGCAGATATGTAGACTGCGATCTGTGGGCAAAGCCTGTTTAACTCTCTCGCCCTTGTCTTTCACCTATCTTTAGCTATTTCTAACTACTGAACAAATTATTGTGCTTCATTTGGAACATCCTTTTATTTCACACTAGATGGCAGCCCGATTCTAAAGAATCGGGAGTCTAGAATCCATATATACTTTATTTATTCAAATGTAAGAATAATACAATTAATAAATAATAGTAAGAAAGAACAAAAAATGGCTGCACTCACCAGCTCTTGACAATTCTTGACAGTACGGCACATTTCTGATTGGTCGCTCGCGGCAGGCGGCCACCAATCAGAAAAGTGCCGCGCACCACGAAGGCATATATCTTTGTCCACCCTGAGCGGGTGTAGGACGCTGGTGACGTCACTTATCTCCGGACATTATCTCCGGACAAAGCCACGGAAGTTGGCACAAATTGCCGGAAGTAGTATTCTAGGCAATTATATATTAGATTTTAATGTTATCAGTGTTTACCTTTGAACGTTTATATTGTATTGTCCTGTCACCAGCCATGTGTACGATTATCGGCCGAAAGCCTCTCTGGAACCAATAATCACCCCATGTAAAGGTATCTTTATAAGTTAAAGATTCAGAATACTATGACTTTTATCATATCCTGAACAGTCAAGTTTTTTATGAACCGTTAAGGTTTTCTGGTTGAAGTAAAAAAAACTCTGAGTGTTTACAGTTTGAAACCATAAAATGTTGAAAAATTATGTCATTCTTGAGTATACCACTCAATGGTGCTCATAAACGTGTCAAATTTGATCTATAATATACTTTAATATACGTTACTTTAATCTTTAATATACTTAAGAACAGGGCCCCAGACATCACACAGGGGGTCTGAAACACCACACAGTGGTCCAAAATATCGCTGTGCTCTGCCTGGGGCCCCATATGCTGCCTGGGGCCCCTGTGCTCTGCCTGGGGCCCCATATGCTGCCTGGGGCCCCTGTGCTCTGCCTGGGGCCCCTGTGCTCTGCCTGGGGCCCCATGTTCTGCCTGGGGCCCCTGTGCTCTGCCTGGGGCCACTGTGCTCTGCCTGGGGCCCCATATGCTGCCTGGGGCCCCTGTGCTCTGCCTGGGGCCCCATATGCTGCCTGGGGCCCCTGTGCTCTGCCTGGGGCCCCATATGCTGCCTGGGGCCACTGTGCTCTGCCTGGGGCCCCATATGCTGCCTGGGGCCCCTGTGCTCTGCCTGGGGCCCCATATGCTGCCTGGGGCCCCTGTGCTCTGCCTGGGGCCCCATAGGCTGCCTGGGGCCCCTGTGCTCTACCTGGGACCACTGTGCTCTGCCTGGGGCCCCATATGCTGCCTGGGGCCCCTGTGCTCTGCCTGGGGCCCCTGTGCTCTGCCTGGGGCCCCATGTTCTGCCTGGGGCCACTGTGCTCTGCCTGGGGCCCCATAGGCTGCCTGGGGCCCCTGTGCTCTGCCTGGGACCACTGTGCTCTGCCTGGGGCCCCATATGCTGCCTGGGGCCACTGTGCTCTGCCTGGGGCCCCATATGCTGCCTGGGGCCCCTGTGCTCTGCCTGGGGCCACTGTGCTCTGCCTGGGGCCCCATATGCTGCCTGGGGCCCCTGTGCTCTGCCTGGGGCCCCATATGCTGCCTGGGGCCCCTGTGCTCTGCCTGGGGCCCCTGTGCACTGCCTGGGGCCCTATGCTCTGCCTGGGACCACTGTGCTCTGCCTGGGGCCCCATATGCTGCCTGGGGCCCCTGTGCTCTGCCTGGGGCCACTGTGCTCTGCCTGGGGCCCCATATGCTGCCTGGGGCCCCTGTGCTCTGCCTGGGGCCCCATATGCTGCCTGGGGCCCCTGTGCTCTGCCTGGGGCCCCTGTGCTCTGCCTGGTGCCCCATGTTCTGCCTGGGGCCCCTGTGCTCTGCCTGGGGCCACTGTGCTCTGCCTGGGGCCCCATATGCTGCCTGGGGCCCCTGTGCTCTGCCTGGGGCCCCATATGCTGCCTGGGGCCCCTGTGCTCTGCCTGGGGCCCCTGTGCTCTGCCTGGGGCCCCATGTTCTGCCTGGGGCCCCTGTGCTCTGCCTGGGGCCACTGTGCTCTGCCTGGGGCCCCATATGCTGCCTGGGGCCCCTGTGCTCTGCCTGGGGCCCCATATGCTGCCTGGGGCCCCTGTGCTCTGCCTGGGGCCCCATATGCTGCCTGGGGCCACTGTGCTCTGCCTGGGGCCCCATATGCTGCCTGGGGCCCCTGTGCTCTGCCTGGGGCCCCATATGCTGCCTGGGGCCCCTGTGCTCTGCCTGGGGCCCCATAGGCTGCCTGGGGCCCCTGTGCTCTACCTGGGACCACTGTGCTCTGCCTGGGGCCCCATATGCTGCCTGGGGCCCCTGTGCTCTGCCTGGGGCCCCATGTTCTGCCTGGGGCCACTGTGCTCTGCCTGGGGCCCCATAGGCTGCCTGGGGCCCCTGTGCTCTGCCTGGGACCACTGTGCTCTGCCTGGGGCCCCATATGCTGCCTGGGGCCACTGTGCTCTGCCTGGGGCCCCATATGCTGCCTGGGGCCCCTGTGCTCTGCCTGGGGCCACTGTGCTCTGCCTGGGGCCCCATATGCTGCCTGGGGCCCCTGTGCTCTGCCTGGGGCCCCATATGCTGCCTGGGGCCCCTGTGCTCTGCCTGGGGCCCCTGTGCTCTGCCTGGGGCCCTATGCTCTGCCTGGGACCACTGTGCTCTGCCTGGGGCCCCATATGCTGCCTGGGGCCCCTGTGCTCTGCCTGGGGCCACTGTGCTCTGCCTGGGGCCCCATATGCTGCCTGGGGCCCCTGTGCTCTGCCTGGGGCCCCATATGCTGCCTGGGGCCCCTGTGCTCTGCCTGGGGCCCCTGTGCTCTGCCTGGTGCCCCATGTTCTGCCTGGGGCCCCTGTGCTCTGCCTGGGGCCCCATGTTCTGCCTGGGGCCCCATGTTCTGCCTGGGGCCACTGTGCTCTGCCTGGGGCCCCATAAGCTGCCTGGGGCCCCTGTGCTCTGCCTGGGACAACTGTGCTCTGCCTGGGGCCCCATATGCTGCCTGGGGCCACTGTGCTCTGCCTGGGGCCCCATATGCTGCCTGGGGCCACTGTGCTCTGCCTGGGGCCCCTGTGCTCTGCCTGGGGCCCCATATGCTGCCTGGGGCCCCTGTGCTCTGCCTGGGGCCCCTGTGCTCTGCCTGGGCCCCATGTTCTGCCTGGGGCCCCTGTGCTCTGCCTGGGGCCACTGTGCTCTGCCTGGGGCCCCATATGCTGCCTGGGGCCCCTGTGCTCTGCCTGGGGCCCCATATGCTGCCTGGGGCACCTGTGCTCTGCCTGGGGCCCCTGTGCTCTGCCTGGGGCCCCATATGCTGCCTGGGGCCCCTGTGCTCTGCCTGGGGCCCCTGTGCTCTGCCTGGGGCCCCTGTGCTCTGCCTGGGGCCCCATGTTCTGCCTGGGGCCCCTGTGCTCTGCCTGGGGCCACTGTGCTCTGCCTGGGGCCCCATATGCTGCCTGGGGCCCCTGTGCTCTGCCTGGGGCCCCATATGCTGCCTGGGGCCACTGTGCTCTGCCTGGGGCCCCATAGGCTGCCTGGGGCCCCTGTGCTCTGCCTGGGACCACTGTGCTCTGCCTGGGGCCCCATATGCTGCCTGGGGCCCCTGTGCTCTGCCTGGGGCCCCTGTGCTCTGCCTGGGGCCCCATATGCTGCCTGGGGCCCCTGTGCTCTGCCTGGGTGTAGGACACTGGTGACGTCACTTATCTCCGGACATTAGCTCCGGACAATAGCTCCGGACATTATCTCCGGACATTAGCTCCGGACATTAGCTCCGGACAAAGCCACGGAAGTTGGCACAAATTGCAGGAAGTAGTATTCTAGGCAATTATATATTAGATTTTGGCCCCATATTAGTTATTCCGTTTTTACGCTCGCCCTCTTCACTTTCTTTAACCGATATCCAAAGTTTATAGGAATGGTAAGCTTTTTTGTGACAGGCTCTAAATGTTCTTTGCAATGAGGGATGTTTAAAAATTAGGTGCCAGTAATCACAGTTAGAAAGTATTTGATAGTCCTTTTACTACGCCATTACCAGCAAACGCAGATGTAGCTGTTAGTAGATTGACTATGTGTGAATTTGTAAAGGACGCACACAAGCTAGAGATCACATGCCTTCCATCAGTCTACACGTTCTAGCAAGTCTTTATCTGTCTAAAAACATATCAGAACCCAAAACCTTGCAGAAGTATTATTACCGCTATTTATGGAAGAAAAAAGTTAAAAGTGAAGCCTTGTTTCTGTCTTTAGGCAATCCAAGTGGTATTGCAGATAAGCAGTGGCCCCCAAGTCTTGCCTTGTTTCTCGGTGCTAAAGGCAATAGTCAAGAGCTCCACATTGTCGGCGCACATTGTTCAAACGCATTCAGAATCAATTATTGTCATTGTGCGTATTCAAGTGCTTTACGATGCACAGTTTGTAGAGCGAGATGCATTAGATGCACGAGTCTAGACTATGAGTTAGGAATTTTGAATGATTGCTTTTAATACAGATATTTAAGTCACATTTCATAATACTTCCAGTGGTAATATATTTTCTATTTATTTGATACATTACATTAAACGTAGCCAAAATTACAAATAATAGAGAAATAATTATTGGGACAAATGCTAAATCTGATTGAAACATTGTTGAAAAAAGCTGTACTATTCAGTAGCCTATGAGAATAGTGTTTAGAGTAGAATAAATAAGGAGAAATTGAAAACAATGGGACGGTCGACAGATCCGTTCTGTAGACTTGCTGTTACGCTACCAACGTTCTGCTGCTGCTTTCCAAATCAAAATGCTGTTATATTCTGCTCTCCCTCTACCACACTGTTATCATGCAGGCAGTAATAATTATTTCAGAGGGTTTTTTGGCCACTTAGCAAGGAGTAATGAAGTTTACATTGGACCTGACAAAACATAGGATGTTTCTTTATGGTAAATGCGGGGTTTGTTCCTTAATATAAAAACATTCATTTACTATGGCTTGCTTCTATAAAACTTGTACAGAAATGAATACCAGATTCATTCAAGTGGAAAAGGAAATACCACAACCTAGTGAACCGTGTCAAATATATGTATGTATATATATACATATATATATATATATATATATATATATATATATATATATATATATATATATATATATATATATATCCTACTGTTCAAAAGTTTAGGGTCACCCAGACAATTTTGTGTTTTCCATGAAAACTTTTTACTTTTATTAATCAAATGTGTTGCCAAATTAATTAAAAATCTAGTCCAGATGACATTGATAAGGTTCGAAAAAAAGATTTTTATTTCAAATAATAATTTTCTCCTTCAAACTTTGCTTTCGTCAAAGAATGCTCCCTTTGAAGCAATTCCAGCATTGCAGACCTTTAGCATTCTAGCAGTTAATTTGCTGAGGTAATCTGGAGAAATTTTACTCCATGCTTCCAGAGGCCCCTTCCACAAGATGGTTTGGTTTGATGGACACTTTTTGCGTACATACGGTCAAGCTGCTGCCACAACAGCTCAATGGGGACTGCGCAGGCCACTCCATTACAGATAGAATACCAGCTGCCTGCTTCTGCCCTAAATAGTTCTTGCATAATTTGGAGGTGTGCTTTGGGTCATTGTCCTGTTGTAGGATGAAATTGGCTCCAATCAAGCGCAGTCCACAGGGTATGGCATGACATTGCAAAATGGAGTGATAGCCTTCCTTATTCAAAGTCCCTTTTACCTTGCACAAATCTCCCACTTAACCAGCACCAAAGCAACCACAGACATCACATTACCTCCACCATGCTTCACAGATGGCGTCAAGCACTCCTCCAGCATCTTTTCAGTTGTTCTGCAACTCACAAATGTTCTTCTGTGTGATCCAAACACCTGAAACTTGGATTCGTCTGTCCATAACACTTTTTTCCAATCTACCTCTGTCCAATGTCTGTGTTCTTTTGCCCATATTAATCTTTTCCTTTTATTAGCCAGTCTCAGATATGGCTTTTTCTTTGCCACTCTGCCCTGAAGGCAAGCATCCCGGAGTCGCCTCTTCACTGTAGACGTTGACACTGGCATTTTGCGTGTACTATTTAATGAAGCTGCCAGTTGAGGACCTGTGAGGTGTCAATTTCTCAAACTACAGACTCTAATGTACTTGTCTTGTTGCTTAGTTGTACAGCGGGGCCTCCTACTTCTTTTTCTACTCTGGTTAGAGCCTGTTTGTGCTTTTCTCTGAAGGGAGTAGTACACACCGTTGTAGGAAACCTTCAGTTTCTTGGCAATTTCTCGCATGGAATAGCCTTAATTTCTAAGAACAAGAATAGACTGTCGAGTTTCACATGAAAGTTCTCTTTTTCTGGCCATTTTGAGAGTTTAATTGAACCAACAAATGTAATGCTTCAGATTCTCAACTAGCTCAAAGGAATATCAGGTTTATAGATTCTCTAGTCAGCCAAACTGTTTTCAGCTGTGCTAACATACTTGCACCAGGGTTTTCAAGTACCATAAGAACAGAGTACCATTCTAACTGGCCTGTATTATCCAGAATTCTTAATGGTTGGTAGGGGATCAAATACCTATTTCTCACTGCAAAATGCAAATAAATTTATATAATTTATACAATGTGATTTTCTGGATTTTATTTTTGATATTCTATCTTTCAATGTTAAAATTAACCTTCCCTTAAAATTATAGACTGTTCATGTCTTTGTCAGTGGGCAAACTTACAAAATCAGCAAGGGATAAAATACTTATTTCCTCCACTGTATGTATCTACAGTATATATGTACAGTATATATGCATAAACATTAATATCAAAAACGTACAGAATTTTTTTTCACCACTTCCGCATATTGTAATCAGAACTATGCATTAGCCATCCAGAACTTTACTGATAGCTCTCAGTTCTATATGAATAATGATGAGACTATGTTGGGGTAAAAATTACATTAGGTTATCTTAAGTGGGTGTGCAGCGCCCCAGAGTCCTGGTCATGCAGTATTGCCGCTCTGCCACTAAGGGGAGTGATGGTACATCTGATTGCACTAAAAGAGTTCACCTGACCAGGTATCACAGTCACACATTACACTTCACACTCCGGCCACCAGGGGGAGCAAAAGGTTCTATTTACTAGGCCACTCCTCACACTCTGGTAAAACTGGGGGTTGGATAGGAAGTTAGGGAGAAGCTGACTGGGTTTTGCCCAGGTAGCATCTAGTGAGAGGAGAGCGTTGCTTGGGAAGACTCAGGGGGGTCCCTGTCAGGGGTGGGATCCTGACAGTGGCCTAGCAAGAGACAGATCGTTACGGAGCCGCACCTGCACTTCATTGCGGCGGCATCTTAAGAAAGGACACGAAGCGAAGTATATTGTGGAGAAGTGAGAAACGAGATCACAGCACTAGGAGATAATAGCGGAAGGAGTCGTGCCCTAAGATCGTGGCAACATCCTTCTGAGGCAGCCGGAATGCTGAGGAAGTAACAGGCTCTACGCATTACTTTGAACTATGGCAGGGCAGTTAACTCTAGGTTGGCTGTCTCACCTTTTCACCAAAGCAGACAACGGAGGCAATTGTGGGAGAGGGGCATCTCTAGGGTCCCTATAAAATAACTCCAGGCCTACCCCGTCATACGGGTGCGTCCTAGCCATACCAAATGGGGATGGAGAGAGAACATCAGAAACAGATACAAGAGTTGTGAGGACTATCCCGTGGTGCTCAGCAGGGAGGTACTACAACACACAGGTGCTAGAGGAAGGCTATCGATTTCCACCTGTAAAGGGAACTCTGGATGTGCCTTCGGACCGGCCGGTCTCAGCTTGCCCTGTTAGCAGTGCTCTGGATTGTGGATGCCGAAGTCTACAGTAAAAGGTAAAGAGACTGCAACCCTGTGTCCTCGTTATTTACTGCGATCTACACCATCACCACCTACACCTCGTGGGAAGCCCTGGGGACATACTTCACCTGTGGGAAGGTATACCATCTAGCTGCCATTCCATCACCCCAGTGGACCCCTAGCAGCATCGGTCATCCTGACCGAATACCACAGGTGGCGTCACGAACACTTGACAGACTTCTACCTACTCCTTTGATTGGGTGCCCCTTAGCAGAGCCACGGACCGGGTCGGGCCACCGTGACATCCCCAGAACCGAGACAGAGGGACCCGGTACCGAGTACCCCGCTGCCCTGCATTTGGGGGCCGCTCCAGGTGCAAAACTAGCACTAGTATCTGTGATAGCCTGTCCCAATAACAATTCAGTATCAATCTAGGAATGCATGTTCATGAAGGAGTTGGGTAGGAGATGACAGCTATTTTATTTGTATCACCAACTTGGTTCTCCACCCATGGTATCAGGGTCCCCACAGCCACCTTTCACAAGCACTGACATTAAAAAAGTAAAACTACTATCCTCACCCCATTCCCTTGATGCATTGCCCCACTCTGTGCAGTGTGTGGTTTGAGGATCTGCACAGCAGGCAGGATATAGAGACATAATCTCACCTGCTGTGCTGAAACTCAGACGCTCAAGCTAGAGCGAGTCAACATCTCCCTGTTATGCCATTCTATTGAAATTGTGATAATGGGTAAGTATGGGGTCACTGTGTGGTCTGCTACTATGGGCTATTCACCCCTTATTTAAAGAGTAAACATAGTTTATATCATGGGCTGCTGCTCACCACTTCTTCAGATCTGTGCTCTCTTGGGTCAACTCTCCACTACATTGCCAAATACACCAAGCAAAAATATCAAAGGCACCAGGTTTCTTCTTTAATAAATAAAAATCTGAGATGTTTTGGCCACAAACGACCTTTGCCAAGCCATATCAAAATTTGTTACCCTTGCTTTGATATGGATTGACAAAGGCTATTTGAAGCCGAAACGTTGCAGATTTTTTTTGTATGCTGTAATTAATAAATGAGTTTATTTAGGAAGATACCTGGTGCCTTGGATATTTTTTAATTCAAAAGTAAATGTATACACAAAGCAAAAAACAAATCTACATTTTGTGGTAAAAATATAGTCCAGAAACATTACATGTTAATTTGCCTTTAGTTTTGTTCCCAACATATCACGACACGAGAACAGTTTTTGTAGTTTAATTATGCTTAATATTTATAGTTAAAGCGAACCTGTCTTTAACTTTTATTTTCAGGATCAACCACTATGCATGCGTGCATAAGGAGCAACAGTATTTTAATTATGACCATTATATGACTTGTTATTTAAGCTATTTTCCTCTTTTTATTGGCTCCATATGTTATTGTCAGCTGTTCATTATCCCGGCTCCAGAATAGGTTGTGAACTAGATACTTTGATGTCTCCCATACACATCACATATAGAGGATAACCTGCTCCCCTAGCAAGCACATGCAGAACAGTTGGAACATAGAGGATATTACACAGCAGTAATGAGCAGTGTTGCTGTGCATCTAGCACTGAGAGTAGACAGAAGAGCCCTTTCTAGAATTAACTTAAACTGCTGTGCTTTCTCTCTCTCAACAGCTTTTCTTACCCTCCATAGACTACTATAGACAGCAGCTGTAGCCTGATCTGTACTCTGACTTAAAGGGCAATTAAATCCTTGAAATCTCTGCCTCTCTGAATACGGATCTTACCCGTAAATTGAGACTTGATGGTTAACGTTTGAGACAGAGGGTAGATGAAGTCTAACAAGTATAGAAAGAGAGGCTTTTTTAATTTTTTTTCCTAACTATCCAGCCATCTGGCTTGTTTACCCCTCAGGGATGGCAATGAAACTGAATGGATCCCATACTTTACTATGAGATCATTCACATTCATCTGCTGTATCCATTGTTATTCTGGACCCTTCAAAGAGGCAGATCAGTAAATGCGCCATGTTTCATTTTGCGATCCAGTTCATCAGTTTTGTAGTACAAACTGGTGAAAAACCCTTACTACAACTCTTGCCATTTTGACATGAATTATCATCAATTGAGGTAGAAAAAAACTGAAATGGATCATGTGGATGTATGAAACCTGGCCCAATTAGGTTTTTTTTATCAATGTTAAAAATATTTATATTCCTTTAAAAGATAGTGACTGTTTAATTAATTTTAGAAATAGGTTGTAGCATTAGTTTTAGTAGATTACCATATTTTGTTACCAACATTAGTTCTTACTGACAATAAATTTGTATGTTAGATTTTAATGGCTTTCTCCAATTTTTTAAAATTGAAATAAATGATTGCATTAAATTGTTTAAAAATAAAATATGCCAATCGGTAATGTAGCTGCTTTACATCTACCAAAATAGACGTCATTTACATCTTAGATTATCATTAGAAATATTACAACCATAGATAGGTTACATAAGTAACTTCACAATATATAGCATGTGTAGGGACATTTTAAAAATGCTTCTACTAATTAATATAGTTTTGTGAAATACTTTTGGGCAAAAAAAGGTGAAAGTACTAAGAAAAAAAATGTTTGCCAGCTTTGGGAACACAGAGACCCCTTCATCAGGTGAATTTTACAAATGAATAAATGAGAGAATAAGATATTTTAGGTATTTTACACTAAGACATACACCGTTTAGATAAGCCAAAGCAATAAAACTGAGACATTTGTTACAAATATAATAAAAGTAATGAGTAAATACCCCGAATGCATTAGATCAGAGTATTTTGTTGGTTGAATGATCATTTAACGAACTATTGGAATGCCGACATAGCCATATACATTTTAGTAATGTTACCCATTATAGTCTTTCACCTTGGCCATACATGATCAGTGGCACAAACGAACAAATATACTTTCAATGAAAGATTATTAATGGTCGAACAACCTTTTTGTGAACGAGAGATCTTTCATCTGAATTTTGCCTTAAAAAAATGAAATACAACCGGCATATGACTGGTCAGATAAAAAAAAATCATTTGTTCTCAGGAATGATCATTTTGGTAAAAATTGTTCATTTTCATAAACTTTAATTGAGGCCATGTGTTAATAGCTGGAAAGTGGCCACATTCTGTACATGCAGAATTCACAGCTAGTGATTAGCGGTCATGTGAATGATGGACGCAATGTCATAACTGCTGAACTAGTGGGACCACTAGAGCCTTGGTGCAGGATCACCGGGGGAGTCATCTGGTAAGTATTCTATTTTTCATTATATTATGACATTTCCTAGCTATGGCATATTTTATAAAATCTCTGAAAACCTCATTACATTTTTAAAACATTTACTCTGTCTTAGTCCAAATAAGAGTTAAAACCAAAGGCGTATCCAGAATCTTCTATAGGAAGCAGTACAGATATGTCCTGGGTTCTAGCGCCAACTTCATCTCCCCAATATAGATTCCTTTACTGGTGCACCTTAAACATGGAATCATATACACCATATAGGAAGATGTCCATGAGAAAATATCAGTGATTTCACGGTCCTGTTGTGTGTTGTCCTGCATTTTTTACTGTTACGAGTCTTGGATGATGATGATAGGACATCCTGATGAAGAGCTTGCTCATAGTTGGTGGTTGTGTGAGAGGAGAGGTATTTCTCTTAATATTTCTATATGTATATTGTCTTATGGTATATGGTTTTTAGAATTAGCCTCAGTTTTTCTACTATTGAAAAAATTATTAAAAAAACCTTATAAAATAATAATAATAACCTGAAATCAATGTATAGAATTGATTCACAAAAAATAATGGAAATAAATGAAATGTGTCATTCTAATGTATTAATTAAATCCTGACCCCTTTTTAACTCACATTCAATTACTGCACAAATTTTAAGAGTGACGGCGTTTCAATATTCACACTGACTACAGAAAAAAAAAAATAATAACAAATTGTAATAAAATAATAATTGTCACGGAAACTATGTGTTAACATGATATCAATAGAAATGATAAAATAAATGTGTCATGCCAGTATATTAATTATTTCCTTTTTTTTAAGTCCGGTTTCCAATGTCGCAATGTTTCAGATAGAAAATCTAGATAGAATCGAGATTTGTTTCAAGTGCCTATAATACGCTTCTTTTTTACGCTAAATCCCCAATTAATAATGCCATGATTATGGTTAGAGATGATAAATATGTGTTTTAGTACAACGTTTCTTAATTATATTCATAGTATTTACCTGTGAGTTGCTTGTACTGATATAAAACAACATGTATGGGATTTATGTTAAGAAGGCAAAATCCATGTGTGCCGACCAAGTTACTGAACAGCCGTGAGCGACAGCTCCCACCCTAATGCTCTCATCACGCAAGAAATACTGCATACTAATAACATGGCAGAGTGCCTCCAATTTCCCAAATGTTCGTTAAAATTACTATTTTTTTCCAGTGGCCTAGAAACAATGGATACTTTCTTAGCAAATGATCCAAAGCTAATTCTTGGACAATAGCTACACCGCCGCTGATATATCCCAACCCTACTATTTCACTTCTGCTTTATCTATCAGCCTTGAGTTTTAGGAGTTCACGCACTGGTTTTCTGTACGGGAAAAAGAGCAGAAAGCTCATCAGATGCTGTTTTCTCAATTCAAAACCGGCGTTTGAGGTGGCCTCGTGGATTAACTAGTATTAATCTGAGCTATCCCCGGTTGTGCACTTATGTATATCAGCGAAATCTTATCAGGCGCACTACAGCCACACACAGCAGTGACGCTTATATATCATCTCCAACCGTATTAATGGCGTTATTCATTGGGGATTTAGCGCAAGAAAGGAGCGCGTTGTAGGCACTTGAAACAAATCTTGATTCTATCTGGACTTAAAATAAATGTGAGATGCTAATATATTGATTATTTCCATATTTTTTTGTCAAGCAATTATATCGATATCATGTTAACATGTAGTTTCCATGACAATTATTATTTTATTACTTTTTTTATAATTTTTTTTCTTTAGTCAGTGTGAATATTGAAAATCCATTACCCTTAACATTTATGTAGTAATTGAATGTGAGTTGAAAAGAAGGCAGTATATGTATATCACACCATAGGCTATACAACCTCATGGAATGGTATCATTTCAAGAAAATTGTCAACATTCAATCTTTGGGTACTATTTTAACTAAGTCAATCAGCTAAAAAAATCTAAGCTATTTTTTTGATGTTCTATAGAATTTTATTAATGTGTGCCCCTTTTGTGTTCATATTATTAAAAATGATATAGTTGAATATGACCTTTTATTTATGCCCAGAGTGAATTCTAATTGGGTTATGTCTTGGCTAGAAATAATTCCAGATGGCCCTGTGCAATACATTTCTGAATTAAATTGGTCAAAAGTGTCTAACGCTAAAAACCTGACGGTGCAGTCATTTAACGCATATACAATGCAGTTTATACTTAAAAATTATATAAAGAGCCATTGACTGTACTCTGTGTACAACAATGTGGATTATGTGGGTGCTATTACAAGAAACAGACAGTAAAAGGGCTAGATTTTATTAGCTGACCAGAGAAGGACGAGTCTGAATGTTGTTGAATATTGCGTACAGATAGAGGAATCCTACATTTTAGTCTTCTCAGTTCATTTCTAGAACTTGACTATTAAGAATTTCCTACTAATGTAAATATTACATTTTTTAAAGGCAAAAAAAGTGAAGACACAGGAGGGTAGATGGCAGATTTGAGGCTTTTACATGGGAACACACATTAGATAGCTGTGGGTCTTTTGATTGTTTGTCCTACAGCTTTTGGTCCAAGTCTCCAGTAGCCATATGTGAATATGATCTCAGTGGGGTAAAGGAGGTGACCAGCTGCCAGATACCACTGGATGTACATTAAGCGCTATCCATTCTGTCAGATACCGTTGGCAAATGTCTGCCAGGCCCAATAGACCTTAGTTGTGCAAGATCTAGTAATTGTCAGTTTCCCTAACAAAAACCTAATATCTGCTGGCAGTTTTCCACATATAATCCCATGTTATCAGCTTTGAAATGTCAAAGCTACTCAGCTTTTGCAGTCTTTGAGAGGTTATACTCAGCAGCTGGGTGCCTAGGTTCATTATTATTTCTAGGGTCCACAATAAAAGCTCATTTATGGAGACCACATGTGAACAGCCTACAAATCATACAGATACTACTCTGGAATTGAACCTATGTTCCTACTACCGTTGAGCCCAATGGGCCAATAGTAGCGGAACCTTAAAATGGCTGAAAGTGAATCATATCCTTTTTGGCACCAATGCCTTTTTGTATACAATATTCTATGGTGATTAAATTGTTAATATTTTTAGACATCACAAAGTTTTAATTGCCTGCAACCTCTACAAGATGGAGCTTTGGAACATAAAGGATACTTTTTATAATGAAGTTTAAGCTAAAATCAGATATAGCTCTTAAATGGAGTCTCCCAACCCCAAAACTCGATTTACAATACTTATATAGTCTTGTAGGTGATTTAGTACGTATAAAAATCATCCCTGTAGTGAAGTTTTTAGCTGCCTAGTTTTTCATAAAAAGTGTTTTATTTCTTATGCAAAATAGGGGTGTATCAGTGCACCCATGTCAGTGCCAAGGGTTCAGTGCACTGTTCCACACCCTCAGTCACCATGCTGCACATCTCCTGTTATGTTGATTGACAGCACTGCCATCTCAGAGCACGGGCTGCCTGAATTAACCTCTTCACCCCTGGGCGGTATTCCATTATTCTGTTCTGCACTGAGACTGCAGGAACTTAGCGAGTACACACACACAGGGTGAGTGCATCCACATTCTCATTCTTCTCTGCTATCTGCTTTGACCATTCGCTAAACTTTCATGTATGGGGACAATAATAGAGAAAAAATGGAGCCTGTGTTCCCCGAAAAGAATATACAAAATGGTCTAAAAACTTTATTGATATAAAATATTTTTTATTAAAAATATTAAAACATGAATGACAATATAACATGATTGCAAAAATCAATAAATGGTTTCAGGGAAATGGCGACGGCACAAGATGTGTGACGACTCAAAGAGGCAATTAACACTCAATGGTACACAAGAGACTGCATTTGTATAATTGTACAATCACTAGTCTTAAGGAAAGGCACTATAGAAAGTACTGTGAGATTACCCCATGTGGTAAAAATGAGAAATCCCATGTAAAAAGTTTGTTTATATGCAAAAATGGACGCCAAATAGCTAACATGCTGGGGTAACAGTAGATGTATGCTTTGCTAAAAACACCACACTGCTCCTTGGACAGAAATAGCTACAGGACAAGTAATAGCATAAATAAAAAATGTGAATGTTCACCCATAGAGTGCAGAATGACCTGTGTGCATCAGTCAAGCCCCAGTGCGCGTTTCACATCGGCTTCCTCGGGAGGCCTATGTGTTATGTGTTCATGCATAGCAAACTTTTTACATGGGATTTCTCATTGTTACCTGAGTGCATCCTATATTTGAATGTCATCTATTCCATATGGGGTAATAGAACAGTACTTTCTATAGTACCTTTCCGTAGGACTATTGATTGCTTTCCACTGTGATTTATATTGGCCTCGTGGGGCATACAATTATACATATGCAGTCTCCTGTGTATCATTGAGTCTTAATCGCCTGTTTGTGTCATCATACATCTTGTGCCTTCGCCATTTCCCTGAAACCATTTATTGATGTTTACAATCATGTTATATCATCATTCATTTTTAATATGTTTAATAACATTCACAAATGTTATATTAATTAAGTTTTCATACTTTTTTGTATGTTCTTTATCTTTGTATACAGGCTCCATTTTTTTCTCTATTATCCCCATTGTATTGGGAGCTCCCCTTGTGGACTATGGACCTTAATTTTGTCTATGGCTGTAGCAAATTTTGTACTTCCATGTATCTCTGTATATTAAAAAAGAGATCACTGTATTATGAACCTATTTAGATTAAAAAAAAAACCTTAAAGGGAATCTGTTACCACATTTGACCTATCTAAGCTATTAATATGGGCATACAGGTCATAGGCCACTGAAAAAAAAAGTCCTACCTATATGTCTCATACCAGATGACTTGTTGTCAATAAATCATCTTTTATCACTTTATGTAAATGACCTCTTCCTGGCTCTGGGGAACTGTACTCGTTCCCTGGATGAGAGGCCTTTAATGGGTTTCTAGGGAGATCCTAATTTTCCCTGCCAAGACAGTCAGCTGGCGTACGGAAACATATAAGCCAGGCAATGCTCCCTGAAAAAACATATGCAAATTAGCTTTCCATCGGGATGGATGAAAGCTTTGTGTACCTGGGTTCTAAATCCATTGCATAGACATAAACACTTGACTACCTGCAACTACCGATAGGAAGAGCCTAGATGCTTACTGTATATTTATAGTAGAGTTGTATGTATAACAGTGAATATTAGGCTCCTGAGTAGAGATGATCAAATCGATTCAATGCAAATTTGGATTGAATATCCTGAAATTCGCAGGTCCCACTGAATTTGAGCCATAAGTATTTTGATTTGCGTGAATCGCCAAGAAACATCCGTCACTATTTTACACTTTAAAGAAGACTGCACAAGTCATAGACTGGTCGAGATTCCCCAACTTGCCTTGTAGCTACCACATGACATGGTATATCTTCACTAACCTGCCTTCAATCTTATGTCTACTGTCCTTCAACCTTAAAAACTGTGAAACCATAAAACCAGGAGAGACTATTATACCTGGTGTCTCTCCTGGTTTTGGTGGCAATGCAACAGTTAGGATTGTTTGCTGTGCATGCACCTAAAATTTAGATGCATCACTTGCTGGCAAAATCTCTTTCTCTCTTACAAATTACTGAGACTGGCTTTCCATTTAGCACATAAAATAAGTTGTAACTATGGACTCCTACGAGACCCCATAGTGTCAGACACATCTTTTCAAGACAATTGGACTAACTGCAATTTTCAGAGAAAATTCACTAAAGCGGGCAAATTCAAATTTCAAAAGGTTTGATGATCTCTACTCTTAAAAGGGTTGTCCACTACTAGGACGACCCCTTCTTGATCTAAATGTTTAAAATAAAAAGGCTTATACTCACCTTACATGCTGGCGCCGTTCCAACGGTGTCATCACTCACGTTACCGGGGCTCTCGTGCAGTTGTTATGAGATGTGATGCACGGCACCCAACAAGTGCTGGCATCACTGTGTGTTTGAGGCGATTGGCTGGAAGCTAAGTGTCCTTGGGCTAACACCCTTCTTTGCATTCCTCTGAGTCATCCATCAGTGCCTATAAAACTGCATATCGCTGAAAGTTATGATGGACTATTTATCATTACTTGAACCAGGCTTTAATTGTTTGGTGAATTGACCTCCCCCTTGTTTATTCTTTATCTATTTTTTTCTGGAGTCCTATGGAATATAGGTTGTGTGTATCTATGAAGTGGCCATCATAGCCAACACATTATAGGATTCTTTATAGCTATACACAAGTGCATTGTTTAGCTATAGTCTATTTCTGGTTATTAGGAATATATGCATGGGGGAAGTAAAGTATTTTGTGCATTATAACCCTCTTTTTACCTAGCGCTTTCCTTTCATTTCTTTTTTATGCTTATTGATTTCCCACCTATAGCTTGATAGGAACAAATAGGGCTAGCTGGGGATAGCCTCCATTGAGTGGGGGCACCAAAAAATCGCTTCTATCAGGGTGCCAACCTCCACTGACAGGAAGGGACAGCAGCCAAGCGTAGGGATACTGCTAGGTTATGTGCACGGCTAGATCTATTGTGTTTCACTGGGATTAGGTATTTTTAATGTATGCATTAATTAAAATAGATTTTTTAAGGGACTACATGTTACACAGTTGATTATTTTCCCTGACCTTATATATATTTTTTGTGTTTGGCATCAATGTGCCCACCTTCACGTTTTGAACATGAAGAGGAAGTCAGGGCTGCAGCTGATCTCTGACTTCCTCTTCATGTTTAAAACGTCCAAAGGTGGAGACAGTGATGCTTAGTAGTGGACAACCCCTTTATGTTCTCCATTGTGGTGATGGCTGGCATCCTGGAGTTTACCAAATACTATATGTCTAAAAAGAGGAGATTTAGAATTCTGCATCAGAAAAATAGAGCTCTGATTTCTCTTTCTTAATTTGTAGAGTTTTATTTTTTTTAAAGCTACAGTAGTCAGGTCTATGAACTTATAAACGATAATTATATATATTTGGGTGAAATCTTAGGCAACACATTACTAAACCATATTGTCTTCTTTAGATCACAGACAAAGGGCAACTGTTTTTCCAAAACCGGCAACACATTATTCAGGGATTCAGTATTCTCACTAGATTAACAAAAAATAATCCTCATCAATTAGATTATACTAAATGTAATATACCATTTCCTTTTACACATTATATTTTCTCAAAGCTTGGACTATAGGATCCTGACATTGATAAGTTCATTTTCAATTACCGTAGATAAATATTTACGTGTAAAATGTTCCTAATTCTTGAGCTGCATTTAATGTTATTCGATTCACAATTCCTGTTACTGCGTGTTTATTATATTACATGCTTAGACTTTTAGAATAGAATAAAATAATATTTTAGAATAACCTTTCTTTCATTTTTTAATCTACACATTAAATGTGCAGAATAAATATTTCTAAATAATATTGTAGCTGATATAATTTCCTATAATAAATCAGCATGTATGGAATAGAGCTAATCAATCCTAGATCTCTTCTTAATTTGACGGACCTGTACATGTACCTAGCTACAATGTTCATATAGTCACTTCCACATTAGCATTTTATATATAATGGTTTTCGATGGTTGCACAGGAACAATACTATTGTGGACATGTCATCACAGTTTTGTTAGATAAAGTATCCATATAAATGACCTACAGATTTGCCAGATCTAAGAAAGAATTAGAATTATTGTCTTACATATGAATGGCATCATGTCCATACAGTAAACAGAAATAAATGGGATTCGGTGATTTCTGGCCGCGCGTGAATTACAATTACTGAGTCATGGTATTTCCTTTTTCTTGTTTTTTATGATACTTTTAAGTCTAGTTTTAGGCAGGACTGTCAACCATAAAGGTAATGAAGATGTCACGTTTTTGACACTAAGCTGTGTTATTCTTATGATGACTGCGTTTCTTGCATTCCAGGTCCGAGAACTCTAAGGGGGATTCTTTTGATAATTGAATATGGAAAGATACTTGTATTTTGCAAACCAGAGACTATGTTTTTTGTAGTTATTTTTCAGCTGCCTGTTGTTAATTTGGCTGCCCAATAATTCCGAAGAGAAGGGTTGATGATTGTGAGCCTGCCGATTGCTGCCTGCAGTTTGAAGACAGTTTTCTTTTATTTCCATAATAAAAAGAGACGAGTTGGATAGACTGTTGATTAAAATTTACTCGCGTTCCAAATACTAAAGTGAAGTTTTATGCTGAGACATTTCTTTCGACTAAACGCTACAGTTAAAGTTATCATACGCGTGCCAAGACTCTATATCCATTTTATTATTCCACTTTTGGAACTGAAATTCTTTTAGGAATGTATAGGTTTTCTATTCTTTTATTTGGCCATTATAAAAAAAATCAAGAATGTCTTGACCAGAGGTAACAAAGAGTCTAATGAAAAAGCGAGGTTCTAAGTACAAAATGTGAAGTATGAAATGTCAGATGTATTTCCATTCTTATTGCTTGTCATCAAAGTCTATTTTAATTGTCGATTCTAAAATTACACAGATTGCACCTGTATTTACACTGATTAATCTACTATTATCTAACATTTTATATGTTTTATATATTTATACATACAGAACATAGAGAGACAGCGACAGACCCCTTACAAGGTGGCAACTTAGTGACAAAGAATACACTTCTCCGTGGGATCCCTGGTAGATTACATGATCACCTCTTACCTCAATATCTGCTATTGAATGTGCGTAAATCTAAACTATGTGATCTATGCAATGAAATATGCGGAAAATGTTATCCAATGAACGCTATTCATAGGAGCCTGTATTCCATTGTTTTGTGCAATCAGTCTTTATTTATTTCATATTTACTGATAGTCCTGTGGGTTTAATATGATGATTTACTATTGCTACTAAATGATCACAATCCATGGAAAAATGCAGAAACTGTCAGTTTTCATAGAAAAGAGCTCATTAGCATGTATATGTGCGCTTTGGGGTGACATTGCCTATCTATCTATTATCTATCTATCATCTATCTATCATTATCTATCATCTATCTATCTATTATATATTTATCTATTATCTATCTATTATATATTTATCTATTATCTATCTATCTGTTATATATCTATCTATTTATTATATATCTATTTCTTATATTTATGTATGTATGTATCTATGTATCTATCTATGATACTGTATATATATATCTATTATCTATCTATTATATCTATTATATATCTATTTATCTATGATATATCTATCTATTATCTGTCTTTCAATGTATCCATTATATATCTATTATATATATCTATGTATCACATATCTATTTATCTATTGTATATCTAGCTATTATCTATCTAGTGTATATCTAGCTATTATCTCTCTATCTATCTATCTATCTATCTATCTATCTATCTATCTATCTGTCCCATATCTAACTTTCTTTCTAGACTTTATCTATGTATCTAACATCTACCTATCTATTATCTATCTATATATCGATATATCTACCTATCTATCTATTATCTATCTATCATCTATCTATCTATCTATCTATCTATCTATCTATCTATCTATCATCTATCTGTCTAACTATCCTTTAGCTATATCAATGCATGTAAGTTAGTAAATGCAATGTGTGTGAAGCTTGTGTAATTGGTGAAATTAGGACTGAATCAGAAAATAGAAGATGCAATTTTACCATCTTTATTCCATGCAAATATGTTATTTCTAGAAGTATAGTGTTATGTGTACATTTACTGTATAGAACTTAACCATTCTAAACAAGTTGTACTGTTGAGAAGACAATAAACACTCTTTTTGTTGTGTACAATTCTGTAAAAAGGGAATTAATTCACGTGTATATGAGCTGGATAATGACAAGAAAAGCACACATCTACAACTTACCCATACAGGGGACCAGGCCTTATAAAGGAAGTGAGTAGTAAAAATAATAAAAGTTCAGGCTAGGCTGTCAGAATGTGGGAAGACAAATACAAAGAAATTCTGTTATTTCCTTAAGGCCAAAACTGTTTTCTTGATTAAGGGGTTAATCCAAAACGATGTAGTCTTCCTATATCTTACGACACATATCTGCGTGCGTCTTTTGTTATCCCTCTACAATAGCATTATTACTTACTACTAAAAAACTGCATTAACGCACATGTAATCCATTGCGTGGTGATCGTATTAATTAGTGTTGTCCTCCCTGTATCGCCATTTCTACTTTGCTAGTGTGTAGGGTAGTAGGACTCCCGTGTAAGCACAAATGGGCAGTAAGTAATTCCGTCGGAGTTTTTAGATGCCACATTTCCTAATATTAGTAACCCAATTTAAAAAGACATGTTTTTTAACACTTTTAACACATTTGCCCACATTGTCCATTACTGTTTGGATCAGAGCTCAGATGAAGTCATTGTCCTTTATGGACCATGGTCTTGTTCATCTAGGAACGCAGTTGGTCATTTTTCCAGCATGGAGCTGTTCAATGATGTCTTCGGAGGTTTAGCGTCTTAGTAAGTTTTCAATAATGCTCTTTTAGGTGCTTTAAGACAAATCCTGTCCCAAAACATGCAGTTTTATTTTTCTTATTTCATGATAATTGGTGAGCATGAGGCTGTAGGTAATAAGCAGCCGTGAGCTAAACCAGACTATGGAGCTTGGTGGCATATAGAAACAAAGCTTTGTGTTTTTCTCATGTTGATTCCATAGCGCATTAATTGCTCACCACAGCAACAAATTGCCCGTGTGAAAATGGCCTTAGTCAACATGCTTCTGTACAAGAATGACTGCACTGTGTGAATAGGCTGCAGATGCTGCTCTACAGACCCTCAGCTGTGGAGGATGGAGCAGTCATTTCACAGATGGTGAGGCAGCTACGAGGACCGAAACATTGAAGTGTTTATGAGAAAGTTCACAAGGCTTCCCCACCGGTCCAACCAGAGATATATTCGCTGACATGTTTGGAGTGAAAAAACGCAATTTGCTTTCAAGACCCCTTGATTGGACTTACTAAGACATATATTAGAAAATATTATTATGGATCTCTGATAGTTAACACTTTGAATCCACACATCAATGGGGATTACAGGAGTTTTCCTATGTGACACTATAAGCTCTATACACCACTACATATATTGTCACCAAATGATCCATTTAAACTAATTTTTCATGTTGCCTGGAACAGAATATTGCTATTTGTACAGATATATCTAATACTTCTTGATTGACAAATTATTTCCCATTTAATATTTCCCTCCATTCATTTAGAATAAAAATACATATGACTAGCTGTATACAGAAATAATTATGTGTATATATATATATATATATATATATATATATATATATATATATATAGATAGATAGATACAGAAATAATTATATATTAATGTGTGTATATATTTTAACGTTCTGTAATAAAAACCTATTTTTGAATAATTTCCAATTTTATGCCTCTATCTGCCAAGTTTGTTGGCAGTAAAATCATTCTGGCAGCTGCAGTAAATAAAATTACAAGGTACATTTTAGGTGACGGCTACAAGGAAGACTTTTCCTACTTTAAATGACACTGAAGTGAAGAAGGATGAACCACCATTGTAACAAGCTGCCATGTATATATTTTACGTGTTTTAAGCTGTAATAGTCATGGTCATTTTGGGCAAAGAGATATCAGTGTAGCCGGCAAATACATAGGATTACACTAAAAATAACTGCACTCACCTCTTTGACCTAAACACACACACACATATACAGTATATATATATATATAATATATATATTATGTGTGGGAGATTGCAGTGCTCAGCAGCCATCACTAAATAATGTATGGATCTGTGCTGATCAGCTGCTTACATTACATATTGATGACCTATCCGAGTCTTGGACAACCCCTTTAATCACTCCAATAATACAGTCCATTTTCAGGCCTAGTTTATAGTCCTATAAACCTCTTTTTCTGTAGATGCTATGCCCAGATCTGTTGTAACGGTTAGTAAAATGTATGGTTCTTTGTTATTTGGACAAATATCATTATTTCCCAGGCTACGCTCACAGGACATGTATTTTTAGTCGTGTGCCATCTATGGAAAATATTGACAGCACTCGGACCAATGTTTTTTAATAGGACTGTTCAGTTATTTTTCCTGGACCGAATGTGCTCGTGAAAAAAGTAATTATATCCACTCGTCTTCTCCATATTTTGAATGAGAATCGCCTATTTCAGTTTTTGGGTGCACAAAAAAAAATCATATCCCATACAGATAAAGGGTATTACATTGCAATTCTTTAACATAAGAAACTGTATTTTGTCTTGTACATTTTAATAACTGCTCATATGTAAAAACAGATGCAACCAGATAACTTACATACGGATGGCAATACAAATAAAAAAATTACTTTTTCCTGGTAGGAATTTGAACAATTATGTACTTATGATATTCTTAATAAAAATCAGAGTTAAATAAAATAAAAATATGAATATATTGTATCATGGGCCCAACACATAATTGGGTTATAACTTTTGTTTGCTATTTTACGTTACATTTTAATAAATGTATTAAAATATAAACTCAGCAGATATAAAGAAAAAAAGGAACAATTCAAATATGGATGTATTAACTTGAAAAATGACAAGAAAGATATATAACACCTCTTGTAAATATTTCTTACCTGTAAGTTCACAAAAGTTGACTTTATGGTAATTAATGATCTGAATATTCATTATTCTCCATTAAAACAATAAACATCATAGTTGATAGTAGATGTATGCCTTATCCATTTTAATATTTTTTCACTGACCTCCACAATGAAATGGTTAATGGCAATAATAATAGAATAATGGATATCTGCGAGCTATGTCTAAGCTTGTCATAATCCATTTATCTTATTAATGTACTTGAAAATTGATATACATTGCCTAAAGCCAATGCAAAGGAATTACGGTATGTATATACGTGTATGGGGAAATATTGGAAATACAGAGTAAGCAGATTTATCCAAACTTATATACAGTATATAAAATTTACTGCAGACCAAAAATTCTTCTTTTATTTTTAGTGTCATAGTCTCCTTAGTATGTACAGTCCTACTAGATACGCAACAGCTGGCTAACATGATTACTCTTCCACTAGTCATTGCAACCATGGCTCTACAGTTATTAATAAAGTCTATTAAAACCTATGCTGATGGCGTACATATTCTTTTAAAGCCCTCCTGCCATATGAAGAACAAAGTAATATTGATTTATATCAGGCAGTGTGCATGATGTGTTTTTACTTGGCATGACAAACATCTGCTGACTAATCTTCCCGAGCACATATGTGGACCAACAGTGACATCTGATGGCCTAGCAAACGCTAGTGTGCAGCGAGAGACTGCAGAGCCTCCTAAGCTATTCTGATGGGTACGACGGTTACAGTACAATGTGTCCTGATACTACCGTATGATGGCAGGGATAGCTTTGTATTCCCATTATGTTGCTGGTGCAAGATTTCAGGTTTCACAAAAAACATATTACAGCAAATTATGTTCCGCTGGCATCTAATGCTTCAGAGATCTCAAGTGTTCTCAGTTTTAGATACAATCAAATTCAGATGTGGACGGTAGCAGGATAGGACTACAGGAACAACATTATCCTTAGGAAAGGTCATCAATAGTCATAGTTTCATAGTTGTTAAAGTTGAAAAAAGACATGTCTATCGAGTTCAACCTATAACCTAATGTTTTGATCCACAGAAAGGTAAAACCTAGAGATCAATGAATCGATTAAATTTAAATCGAATTTGAGTTGAGCAATTTGCGATTCATAAAAAAAAAATACCCCTGCGCCTTTTTACACATTGCAGAAGATTGCATCAGTTATAGAGAGGTAATGGTTACTCCCCAAGCTTTCATACAATGTCTTGCAGGTATGACATCAAATGGTATAACGCTGTTAATCAAAAGAGACTATCACAGCTTGTATAAAAGCCTTAGAAGGGAATGCAGCAGCCATTTTAGTGTAACTTAGGATAGTGAGAGAATGTCAGAGCTCACATCTCATCAACAGATAACAAAAGAAAGCTTTAAAACACTGAACAAATACTCCAGACAGTAAGGGTACCGTCACACAGTGCAATTTTGATCGCTACAACGGCACGATTCGTGACGTTCCAGCGATGCATTTACGATATCGCTGTGTCTGACACACTACTGTGATCCGGATCCCCGCTGAGAATCGTACGTCGTAGCAAATCGTTTGAAACTTTCTTTCGTCGTCTAGTGTCCCGCTGTGGCGGCATGATTGCATTGTGTGACACAGGTTGTATACGATGTGCGCACAGTAACCAACGGCTTCTACATTGCAAATACGTCATGAAATTATCGCTCCAGCGCTGTGTATTGCAACGTGTGACCGCAGTATACGACGCTGGAGCGATACTTATACGACGCTGCAACGTCACGAATCGTACCGTCGTAGCGATGAAAATGGCACTGTGTGACGGTACCCTAAGTGAAGATGAGTCTGTCACAGGTTCAACTGGTAGGGGAGAGAAAGATAGGAGAGATGCCAGCACCAGTGCCAGATAGTGATGAGCAAACGTGCTCGGATAACGTCTTATCTGAGCATGCTCAGGTGTTTTCCGAGTATCTTGGGCGTGCTCATATATTATGTTCCAGTCCCTGCGGCTGCATGATTTGTGGCTGTTAGACAGTTTGAACACATGCAGGGATTGACTGTTTGTTAGGGAATCCCCATATGTGTCCAGGCTGTCTAACAACTGCAAATTAGGCAGCCACAGAGATGCGAACATAATATATGAGCACGCCCAAGATGCTCGGAAAACACCAGAGCATGCTCGGATAAGACATTATCCGAGCATCTTCGCACAAAATAGTGCCAGAGTGATTGATTAGTAAAATGGTGTAGCTGGCATCTGTTCGGCTGCATTTGAATTAGTTACACATTTTTTTCTTCATTCTTAAGGCACTAGAAAGGAGAAGCAAGACTGCGCAAGGTGGCATTTTAGATGTGCACTTATCTAGAATTTCTTTTTATGTCATTTTTAGAAAGAGAAAAGTGTTGAAATTTGACAACTAAAAAAATGTAGGTGTTCATGTCTATTTTTGAAAACTAGTCTTACTAGTCTAATTTGGAAACTATATAACCACACCTATAATGTGACCTTCTGTCACATTTTCTTTCTATACATGTACCTACCTACCTACGTAGCATTTCTTATTACGTTCTTTTTTGGCAAGGGTTGATTAATCAGGGTTAAAATGATATATAAAAGTTAATTACAGTGCTGTACAAAAATGTATGGAAAAAAATAAGTAGTAATGGCTAGGGACAAGGTGTTATAAATGAAGAAAAACGCACACCATGGCTAAGGATATGGTAACCACTAGGAGCATCAGTGGCACTAGCCGCCCCGTGCAGTAGTGCTACAAAATGCGTAAGACAATTGACATTCTTTGCTTCTGGCAAAATATTAGTAGGGAGGAAGTGTAGGGCATTATAGAATGTTTGGCCCATCACTCATCTCAGTCACAGCACAATGTTGACACCGCCAGTTTACATCAGTGTTCTGCACAGAACGGTCAGTCTGATCATAAATGGCTTAGAGGGATCATTTTTAGATCATTTTTTTAATTTAAAAAAGTGACGCCGAGTCTCTCAGTGCACTGTAATTCAATGGGATGTTGGTTATTATAGGATTACCATCAATTTAATTTTGACATTACTAAAGCTGAGTTTGTGTTAAAGAAATTAAAAGGGGATAGATACAGTGCTAGGAGACCTCACAGTGTTATTCACATCTTTTCACGGCAACTGGAGCATCAGTAAATTCTTGGGAAAAAAAATACTGAGCCTGCTGAATTCAAATATCAAAAGACTCACTTATCTATAGTGAAAGCTCTATGAGGCAGATGTTAAGGTTCCTATATTAGGGGGGAAAATCCCTCCAGACTCCACTTATGGCAATCAGACTAATTACCTGGATAAATGTCCATCATAGAAATCTGGTACCAATAACTTGTAATATTATTATTTTTTAATAATAATAATTATTATTTTTAAGGAAGATATCCCGGCCCTATTTGAACATATTCAGGTTATTAATAATATTAGGTTGATGGAGCTGCAACTCCCAGGAACCTCCAATGATTATCTGGTGAAGAAGTCCTCCTGTGAGCACTGGGGCAGCTTCATTATTTACCAGCACATTTCTGAGCTTTTAGCACTGGCTGTATCTGCTTGGATAGCTCCGCGAAATTTCAAGAAGAAAAAGGTAGCATGTATATCAAAGGGATCACCTTCGATATACATGCTACCTTTTTCTTCTTGAAATTTCGCTGCGTTTTGTTGTAGCATGTCATTGGTGATCCCTGACGGTGGTGCCCACCTAATATTGTTATTTTGAACTCCTTGGATAGCTCCGTTCCATTTTCGTTAGCCGGACAAAGCTGTAGTGAGGCAACACATGACCTCTGGGAGAAAGCCACTTCCTGAATTTTAATTTGACATTGAAAATACACTCAAATAGGTTGTCCTGTGAAGACTTTTTCTCCACCTGAAGGAGATTTTCTATATGGCACTCCTTGTACCGTAAAAGTGATGCGACAAGATGAAGATTGACCCTCAAAGCATAAAAATAAAATATAGTCAAAAAGCCAAACTTTCACTAAATACGAAAAGTAAGGCATTACATAAATATAGTAATATTTTACAATCCGGACCATATCAATGTCTACTATGTTGTCCTATGTGTTTTCATTTTGTAAGACTTCTTAGGGCTTTTCTTGAGATTTATATATTTTTCCATATTTATTTTTATTTGCATTTTTGTGCCGAAATATCTAGCTTCTTTAACTATAATAAAAACTAGATGGTAGCCTGATTCTAACGCATTGGGTATTCTAGAATATGTATGTAGTTTATTTTTGAAGATTTTAGAATAATACTTTGAATACACAGGATTCGGCCAACCGCGACTAATTAGCGAAGCGTGGTTCAAATCCCGCACCAATCTGCGGCCAGACTGCGCCTGTTGCTGTTGTTCACGGCTGGCCACGTAGTATATAGCACAGCCACGTAGTATATAACAGCCCACGTAGTAAATAGCACAGTCACGTAGTACATAGCACAGCCATGTAGTATATTGCACAGCCATGCAGTATATAGCACAGCCCATGGAGTATATAGCACAGCCTATGGAGTATATAGCACAGCCCACAGAGTATATAGCACAGCCACGTAGTATATAACACAGCCCACGGAGTATATAGCACAGCCCATGGAGTGTATAGCAGCCCACATAGCATAGAACACAGCCACGTAGTTTATAACAGCCCACGTAGTATATAACAGCCCATGCATGCAGTATATAACACAGCCCATGTAGTGTATAACACAGCCCACGTAGTGTATAACACAGCCCACGTATTGTATAACACAGCCCATGTAGTATATAACAGCCCACGTAGTGTATAACACAGCCAACATAGTATATAGCACAGCCCACGTAGTATATAGCACACCCCATGTAGTACATAACAGCCCATGTAGTGTATAACACAGCCACGTAGTATATAGCACAGCCCACGTAGTATATAGCACAACCACATAGTATATTGCACAGCCACGTAGTATATTGCACAGCCATGTAGTATATTGCACAGCCACGTAGTATATTGCACAGCCCACACAGTATATTGCACAGCCCATGTAGTATATAGCACAGCCCATGTAGTATATAACAGCCCATGTAGTATATAGCACAGCCCACGTAGTATATAGCACAGCCCACGTAGTATATTGCCAGTATATTGCACAGCCCACGTAGTATATTACACAGCCCACATAGTATATTGCACAGCCCACGTAGTATATTGCACAGCCCACGTAGAATATTGCACAGCCCACGTAGAATATTGCACAGCCCACATAGAATATTGCACAGCCCACGTAGTATATTGCACAGCCCACATAGTATATTGCACAGCCCACGTAGTATATAGCAATGTGGGCATCATATCCCTGTTAAAAAAAAGAATTAAAATAAAAAATAGTTATATACTCACCTTCCGTTGGCCCCCGGATCAGGCGAAGCGTTTACCGATGCTCCTTGCACGCTCCGGTCCCAAGAGTGCATTGCGGTCTCGCGAGATGATGACGTAGCGGTCTCACGAGACCGCTACGTCATCATCTCGCGAGATCTCAATGCATGGAGTGGTCATCGGAACGTCACGAGGAGCAGGAAAGGCCTGTTCTGGATCCGAGGGGCCGACGGACGGTGAGTATATAACTATTTTTGCATAGGCAGCATCAATAGTAAAAAGTTGGCCACACAGGGTTAATAGCAGCGTTAACGGTGTGCGTTACACCGTGGCATAACGTGGTCCATTAACGCTGTCATTAACCCTGTGTGAGCGCTGACTGGAGGGGAGTATGGAGTGGGCAATGACTGCGGGCAGTAAGAAGCAGCCATTTTGCCGCCGAACTGTGCCCGTCACTGATTGGTCATGGCTGTTTTGCCGCGACCAATCAGCGACTTGGGATTTCCGTGACAGACAGACAGAAGGACAGACAGAAAGACGGAAGTGACCCTTAGACAATTATATAGTAGATAATTTATATGCAAACTGTCTCCTTATATTTCTCTACTGGTGAAGTGCTATAGCTACTTGGAGTATGCACTTGAGAAAACCAAAGACTGAAACATAATAAGCAAATACCTTGCAGTAAGCAAATAAACAGCAATAGTGCATGAAAAAAATATAGGGTACTTGGTTGGATCTCCGTTGGCTGTTGACTCTGATGAGTCCTGTATGCCCTAATATTGTGGAATATCAGGTGAGTGCAAACTAAATATTAATTTGAAATCACCATCGGATAAGACCCTATTGGCGCTTTTCTCTCCTATAGTGTTTCTATGGTAATAACTCTGAAATGTTTCAACATATCCCATTGATTTGGATATTGCTTTTTCGTGACATATTATACTTTTTGATAATGGTAAATTTAGATCAATATGTTTTGTGTTTATTTATAAAAAATATCAGAAATTTGACAGCAATGTAAAAAAATAGCAATTTTCAAACTTTGAAAGATTATCTCTTTAATCCAGATAGTCATCCCATAGCAAAACATTAATAAATAAAATTTCCCTCATGTCTGCTTTACATCAGTACCATTTTTAAAATGTTCTTTTATTTTGTAATGTAGCATTTTAGGAGGTTTAACCCCTTAACGACCGCCGATACGCCTTTTCACGGTGGTAGTTAATGGTACTCAAACCACAGCGCCTTTATTTGACGGCGCTGTGGAAAAATTGTACAGCCGAGACCCCAGAGAATATGATTCGGGTTGGTTTTTGCGATCACCGTTATTAATCGCATAATGGCGACCACAAAAATAAAAATCTGATTTGCCATTTTACTTCTCTCTCCTCTGATGTGATTGCATATCAGAGGAGAGAGAAATAGGGTCCCCCGATCCCCCCGGTACCTCCCGGTGTCCCTGAGTCCTCCTGGTTCCCCCCACAGCTGCTGGTGTCTTCTTCCTGTAAGAAAATGGCATGCGCCCGCCGATGTCTGCCGGCCGGCACCCAGCAACAATAGGAGATTTTTTTCTATTGGTTCATTTTAGACCCTAACACAGTGATTAAAATAAAGAAAAATAGTAAATCAACCCCCCCTTTGTCACCCCCTTAGGGAACAATAATGAAATTAAAAATATATATTTATTTCCATTTTACCATTAGGGTTAGAGTTGGGCTAAAGTGAGTTGGGCTAAAGTTAGGGTTAGGGTTGGGGCTAAAGTTAGGGTTAGGGTTGGGGCTAAAGTTAGGGATAGGGTTGGGGCTTAAGCTAGGGATATGGTTAGGGTTGGGGCTAAAGTTAGGGTTAGGGTTCGGGCTAAAGTTAGGGATAGGGTTGGGGTTGGGGCTAAAGTTAAGGGTTAGGGTTGGGGCTAAAGTTAGGGTTAGGGTTGGGACTAAAGTTAGGTTTAGGGTTATGGTAGGGGCTAAAGTTAGGGTTGGGGGTTAGAGTTGGGGTTAGGGTTTGGATTGCGTTTATGGTGGGGATTAGGGTTAGGATTGGGATTAGGGTTAGGGATGTGTCAGGGTTAGGTTTGTGGTAAGGGTTATGGGTGTGTTGGGGTTTGTTGGGGTTAGGGTTGTGGTTAGGGTCAGGATTAAGGGTTAGGGGTGTGTTAGAGTTAGGGATGTGGTTGGGGTTATGGGTAAAGTTGGGATTAGGGTTAGGGGTAGGTTAGGGTTAGGGTTGGAGTTATAATTGGGGGGTTTCCACTGTTTAGGCACATCAGGGGCTCTCCAAACATGAAATGGCGTTCGATCTCAATTCCAGCAAATTCTGCATTGAAAAAGTAAAACAGTGCTCCTTCCCTTCCGAGCTCTGCCGTGCTCCCAAACAGTGGTTTACCCCCACATATGAGGTATTGGCGTATGCAGGACAAATTTGACAACAACTTTTGCAGTCCAATTTCTCCTGTGACCCTTGTGAAAATAGAAAATTAGGGGCTTAAAAATTCATTTTTGTGGAAAAAATGATTTTTTATTTTCAAGGCTCTGTGTTAAAACTTTAGTGAAACATTTGGGTCTTCAAAGTTCTCACAACTCATCAAGATAAGTTCCTTGGGGTTCTAGTTTCCAAAATGGGGGTCACTTGTGAGGGGTTTCTACTGTTTAGGCACATCAGGGGCTCTGCAAACACAATATGACGCCAGCAGACCATTCCATCAAAGTCTGCATTCCAAAATGATGCTCCTTCCCTTCTGAGCTCTGCCATGTGCCCAAACAGTGGTTCCCCCCACATATGAGGTATCAATGTACTCAGGACACATTGCACAACAAGTTTTGGAGTCCAATTTCTCCTATTGCCTTTGGGAAAATAAAAAATTGCGGACTAAAACAATTTTTCTGGGAAAAAAATATTTTTTATTTTCAAGGCTCTACATTATGAACTTTAGTGAAACAATTGGGGGTTAAAAGTCCTCACCACGCATCTAGATAAGTTCCTTGGGTGATTTAGTTTCCAAAATGGGGTCACTTGAGGGGGGTTTCTACTGTTTAGGCACATCAGGAGCTCTCCAAACGCGACATGGCGTTCGATCTCAATTCCAGCCAATTCTACGTTGAAAAAGTCAAACGGTGCTCGTTCCCTTCCGAGCTCTGCCATGTGCCCAAACAGTGGTTTACCTCCACATTTGGGGTATCGGCATATTCAGGACAAATTGCACAACTTTCTTGGTCTAATTTCTCCTTTTACCCTTGGAAAAATAAACATTTTGAGGTAAAAAGATCATTTTTGTGGAAAAAATGTTTTTTTTATTTTCACGGCTCTACGATATAAACTTATGTGAAGCACTTGGGGGTTTAAAGTGCTCACTACACATCTAGATAAGATCCTTGGGGGGTCTAGTTTCCAAAATGGTGTCACTTATGGGGAGTTTCCAGTGTTTAGGGACATCAGGGGCTCTCCAAACGAGATATGGCGTCCGATCTCATTTCCAGCCAATTCTGCATTGAAACAGTCAAACGGCGAGCCTTCCCTTCCGAGCTCTGCTGTGCGCTCAAACAGTGGTTTACTGCCACTTATGGGGTATCGACGTATTCAGGTCAAATTGCACAACAACTTTGGGGGGTTAATTTCCCCTGTTACCCTTGGGAAAATAAAAATTTGGGTGCCAAAATATCATTTTTGTGGAAAAAATATGATTTTATATTTTAACGGCTCTACGCCACAAACTTCTGTGAAGCACTTGGGGGTTCAAAGTGCTCACCACACATCTAGATAAGTTCCTTGGGGGGGTCTAGTTTACAAAATGATGTCACTTGTGTTATGGAATAATGAATAATGACAGAATAAGAATCCATCAATACTGATGGTTTATTGTACATACATGGTTTTTATAATTGCATATAGAAAGGGATGGTTAATTAATTACCATGTGGTCAAGCTCCTCTGTTATTGGTTATATAAATATATATGGAATATTGTGATTAAGGCACATATGAATGCTGATTAAGCAACTAAAGTGTAACTGTCGGCTTTTTTGTAATTAGGCCAAAATTGAGACATCAGCTCCGGACATCTGGTGTTCAGTTCCTCTTTATGTCTGGAAAGTCCCAATACATGTCTGGTTTGTGAGTATATATGCAAGTGAGATTTATATGAAATATACAGTATATATATATTTCCATCACGCTTGTGGCACATCAGGGGCTCCTCAAACGCGACATGGCGTCCGGTCTCAATTCCAGCCAATTCTGCATTGAAAAAGTCAACCGATGCTCTTTCCCTTCCTAGCTCTGCTGTGCGCCCAAACAGTGGTTTACCCCCATATAAGGGGTATCAGCATATTCAGGAGAAATTGCACAACAAATTTTGTGGTTTATTTTCTCTCTTTACATTTGTCAAAATAAAAAAACTGGTTCTGAAATAAAATGTTTGTGAAAAAATTTAATTGTTCATTTTTTCCTACCACATTGCTTCAGTTCCCGTGAAGCACGTAAAGGGTTAATTAGCTTCTTAAATGTGGTTTTGAGCACCTTGAGGTATGCAGTTTTTAGAATGGTGTCACTGTTGGGTATTTTCTGTCATAGTGTTGTAAAAATGAGAAATCGCTGGTCAACTTTTAACCCTTATAACTTCCTCACAAAAAAAATTTGCTTCCAAAATTGTGCTGATGTAAAGTAGACATGTGGGAATGTCATTTATTAAGAATTTTTTATTACATATCTTTCTGATTTAAGGGCATAAAAATTCAAAGTTTGAAAATTTCAAAATTTTCTCCATATTTCCGGTTTTTTCATAAATAATCTCAAGCCATATCAAAGAAATTTTACCACTAACATGAAGTACAATGTCACGAAAAAACAATCTCAAAATCAGTGGGATCCGTTAAAGTGTTCCAGAGTTATAACCTCATAAAGTGGCAGTGGTCAGAATTGTAAGGCTATGTGAACAAGTTGCGGATTTTGCTGCGGATCCGCAGCGGATTTGACGCTGCCGAACTGCAGCTGTTTTCCATGCGTTGTACAGTCTCATGTAAATGTATGGAAAACAAAATCCGCAGTGCACATGCTGCGGAAAAAAACGTGCAGAAACGCAGCGTTGTTTTTTCTGCAGCATGTCAATTCTTTGTGCGGATTCCGCAGTGGTTTACACCTGCTTCTCATTAGGAATCCGCAGGTGTAAAACCGCAGGTGGAATCCGCACAAAAAACGAGGTAAATCTACGGGTAATCCGCAGTGTGGTTTACCTGCGAATTTTGCAAAAACAGTGCGGAAAAATCCGCACACCAATCCACAATGTGTGCACTTAGCCTAAAAATTGACCTGCTCATTAAGCTGCAAATTGGCTCTGTCACTAAGGGGTTACATATGTAGCAGTAATTTTTCCTTTTCCCATGGAAATTTTCAAAAAGATTTTTTTAGGGACCTATCCAGGTTTGAAGTGACTTTGGAAGTTCTATATATTGGAAACCTCCCAAAAGTGATACCATTTTAAAAACAGCACCCCTCGACATATTGAAACTTCTGTCAGGTAGTTTATTAACCCTACAGGTCATTTTCAGGAATAAATGTTGCTAACTCTGAACAGGTCACTATAGTCGGCAGACTCTAAGGCCGGTATTTGGTCATAAATTGCCATGACAGACATCAGGACCACACAATCATGATCTCAGGGTGATAAAGAGGAAGCCCCCACTCTCTGTTAACAGTTTATATGTTGTAGTCAATTTTGACAGCAGCATTTAAGAGGTTAAACAGATATGGACGGTGCCAAAACTGATAATCGCTAATGCAGCAAGTTGTTAGCTATTGTGTACAGCTGAAAGCTGCTGGATTGTCACCTGTGTAGGGATGCTATTCTCTTATATCCCAGGTCAGTACAAAGACGTATTGTCGGTCATTATTAAGGGGTTATTATTATTTTAAATAAATTATCACATAATATTGAGAATTACTGTATGTGTGTTGACTAGCCGCTGCTGCTAATACGTGTTACAATAGTGCTTATTGTAATAAGTATTCTTATTTGTAGCAGCTAATCAAAACTATGTATATAATTTTCTGCCTTTTCTAAAGCTTATGAAAAAACAGTAAATCATACTGCTCCAGTTATTCAGTCCTTGTACCTTAATTAACAGCTCCCAACACAGTATGATGAGTCCACAGTCCACCCACACAGTATGATGTCCCAACAAAGCCCCCTCATAAAGTATTATGTCACCACCACACGGCGCTCCATGTAGTATGATGTCCCCACACATCTCTTCATGCAGTATCATGCCTCCACACAGTACCTTATACAGTGTGATATTCCCACATAACCCTCCATGCAGTGTGATGTTTCCACACATCCCTCATGCAGTGTGATGTCTTCACAAAGCCCCTCATTCAGCATGATGTTCCCACACAGTCCCGCATGCAGTATTATGGCCCCACACAGCCCATTACACAATATGATATCCACACACAGCCCCTTACACAGTATGATGTCCTTACACAGCCTCCCATGTGGTACAAGGTCCCCACATAGCACCCCATGCAGAGTGCTATACCTATGTAGCTCTAGGGCATAACAATCACGGTAGCAGATCGGGACTGTGCGGGTGGCCACTGGCGCCGACACCAGTGAAAATTTCAGCTGGATGTGCATCTGAGGATGCACATTCAGTTGAAATGCATTGTGGTGCAGAGACTCGCCGAGACCCGCAATAGAACCTGCCGGCCAATGAGAGGCCAGCAGCTTACATTGTCATGCAAGTCACTGGCAGCGCATGGCAGTGACATAATGTGCTTCCCATTGCTTGCAGGCTGAAGTCATCTGCCAGCTACAGAAGAGGACAATGCATGTCGTGGGAGCTAAGGAAATTGAGTAGAAACGCTTATTTTTTAAATTGTGTTAAAGAACAGCAGTAGAACAGAGGACATATATATCAGGAAGGGCCCAGGATGGGAGACATATATATCAGGATGGGGGGACATGTATACCAGGATGGGCCCAGGATGGTGGACATATATACCAGAAAGTGAGACATAGATGCCAGGAAGAGCACAAGATATCGACTTATATACCAGGATGGGGGACATATATACCAAGATGGGGGACATACAGTATATACCAGGAAAGCGGGCATATATACCAGGATAGGGCCAAAAATAAGGGACATATATACCAGGATGAGCCAAGATTGGCCCAGGATGGGGTACATATACACTAGAATAGGGGGCATATATACCAGGATGTGTCCAGGATGAGCGACATATACATTAGGATGAGCCCAGGATGGGGGGAATACAGTGTAAAAAATAATTATTTGATACATTGTTGATTTTGAAAGTTTTCCTACCTATAAAGAATGGAGTGGTAATTTTTATCATAGCTACACTTGAACTGTGAGAGACAGAATCTTAAAAGAAATCCAGAAAATCACATTGTATGATTTTTATATAATTAAATTACATTTTATTGCATGAAATAAGTATTTGATCACCTTCCAACCAGCAATAATTCTGCCTCTCACAGACCTGTTAGTTTTCTTTAAGAAGCCCTCCTACTCTGCACTCATTACCTGTGTAAATTGCACCTGTTTGAACTCGTTACCTGTATAAAAAACACCTGACCACGTACTAAGTCAATCACACTCCAACCTCTCCACCATTGTCTAGATCAAAGTGCTGTCTAAGTACACTAGGTACAAAATTATAGATCTGCACAAGTCTGGGATGGGCTACAGAACAATAGGCAAGCAGTTTGGTGAGAAGGCAACAACTGTTGGCACCATTATTAGAAAATGGAAGAAACACAAGATGACTGACAATCTTCTTTGGTCTGAGGCTCAATACAAGTTCTCATCTTGTCGGGTAAGAATGATTGTGGAAAGGTCAGGAATCAGCCCAGAACTACACGGGAGGACCTGGTCCGTGACCTGAAGAGAGCTGAGACCACAGTCTCAAACATTACTGTTAGTATACACTAGTCCGTCATGGATTAAAATCAGCAATGCAGGGCACACAAGGGCTCACTGCTCACGCCAGCACATGAACAGGTTCACTTGAAGTTTGCTAATTACCATCTGAATGATTCAGAGGAGGCATGGGTGAAGGTCATGTGGTCAGAAGAGACTAAAATAGAACTTTTTGATGTCAACTCCACTCGCCATGTTTTGAGAAAGAAGGATGAGTACATCCTCAAGAACACTATCCCAACTGTGAAGCATGGTGGGAGAAACATCATACTTTGGGGGTGCTTTTCTGCAAAGGGGACATGGATGTGGTCATGTATCGTGAGATTTAGCCAGCAACCTCCTTCCCTCATTAAGAACATTGAAGATGGGTCATGGCTGGGTCTTCCAGCATGACAATGACCTGAAACTCACAGCCAGGGCAAGTGAGCAGTGGCTCCATGAGAAGCATTTCAAGGTCCTGGAGTGGCCTAGCCAATCTCCAGACTTGAAACAAATAGAAAATCTTTGGAAGGAGCTGAAACTCAACATTGCCCAGCAACAACCACGAAACCTGAAAGATCTCTAGAAGATCTGTATGGAGGAGTGGGCCAAAATCCTTGCTGCAGTGTGTAAACTTGGTCAAGAACTGCAGGAAACATCTGACCTCTGTAATTGCAAACAAAGGTTTTTGTGCCAAATATTAAGTTCTGTTTTCCAATGCATCAAATACTACAAAAAGGGGGAGAGAGGGCCAACACATATGTCTTTGTAGGATTTAGAATGCTACAAAGACCCATACATCTGACCAACATACAGGGGACCCAGGTTCATATTTTGCACTGGGATCCATTAGACTCTAGTTATGCCATTGTATAGCCCCCATGCAGCATGATGTCCTCGCACAGCCCTCCAGACAGTATATTGTCACTATACTGCCTCCCCACAGTATGATGTCCTCACACAGCCCTCCATGCAGAATGAAGTCCTTACACAGCCCCTCAAACAGTATCACATATCCACACAGCCACCACACCTCCCAATTCAGCATGTTATCTTCACAAAGCCCTCCACAGTTTTATGTCCCCACACAGCCCCCATACTGTATGATGTCCCTACACAGCCTACCATGCAGCATGATGTCATCATACAGCCCCCCATGCAGTATTATGTCCCCTTACAGTCCCTCATGCAATATTATGTTCCCACACAGCCACCCATGCAGCATGATGTCTCCACACAGACTCTTACACAGAATGATGTCCAAACACAGCCCATCATGCAAAATGATGTCTCTCTCCACTCAGCCAGGTACACAGTATAATGTCCCCACACAGCCCCTTGCACAGTACGATGTCTTTACATAGCCTTCCATGCAATACAAGGTCCCCACAAAGCCTCTCATGCAAAATGATATCCCCACGAAGCCCCTCACGCAGCATGATCTCACACAGCCCTTCACACAGTTATCCCCATAACAGCCCCACACACAGTAAAATGTCTCCACACAGCCCCCATGAGTATTATGTCCTCACACTGCCCTCCACAAAGTATATTGTCCTCACACAGCTTCTCAAGCATTATAATGTCCCTACATAGCGCCCATGCACCATGAAGTCCTCATGCAGCCCCCACACAGTATGATGTCCTTACACTGCCCTCCACACAGTGTGATGTCCCTACACCCCCCAAGTATTAACAATAAAAAAATCTACTCACTTAACCCCTTTTCACCAATGATCTGTTCCAGTCTGTCGAGTGTACTTAGGCACAGTGGTTGACCTGCCTTTTAGGCTGCAGATATTGGGGAAATTGAGATGCTGGGTGGAGGGTGGCCACGTGGTACAGGTCACCTATCACAGTTGACAGCTCCTTGGCTATCTTGGTCAGCGGTCTGGATAGGAGCAGCTAAAATACCACATGTGGCCAATGGCTTACACATTGCCCAGGTCTACCCTGGCAGTAACTCGTGAACTTGCTAGTGCATGATTCAAGATTGTTCCTGGGTGAACTGATTTTTTTATTATAATCTCTAACTGAAAATAATTTTTACATGGTAATTTTTAGGTATAATGACATACCAATATTGCGCCTTTTTACGATCCTATGCTCTGATAAATAACTTGACCTGAAATATTTTTTTTTGTGATTTAACCCCATTGCCCCCAAGCCTGTTTTTTTTCCTCATGACCATGCCAAATTGTACAATTCTGACCAATGTTATTTTATAAGTTTATAACTCTGGAACGCTTCAATGGATCCCACTGATTTTGAGAATGTTTTATCATGACATATTGTACTTCATGAAAGAGATAATATTTGTTTGATAAGACTTGCATTTATTTGTGAAAGTATTGCAAACTTGGCAAAAAGTTTGCAATTTTCAAAATTTTAATTTTTATGCCCTTAAACAAGAGAGTTATATCACATAAATTAGTTAATTAATAACATTTCCCACATGTCTACTTTACATCGGTATCATGTTTGAGACATAATTATTTTGTTTGTAAGTTAGAAGGGCTAAAAGTTGATCAGCAATTTCTCAACAAAATTTACAAAAACCTTTTTCTTTGAAGTGATTTTGGGGGCCCATATGACAGAAAGTACCGAAATGTGACACCATTCTAAAAACTGCACCCCTCATAGTCCTCAAAATCACATTCAAGATGTTTATTAACTCTTCAGATGCTTCACAAATTAATGCATTGTGGAAGGAAATAATGAACATTTTATTTATTTTTCAGAAAAATTTAACTTCAGTGCCAAATTTTTCATTTTTGCAAGGGTAACAAAAGAAAATGGAATGCAAAATTTGTTGTGCAATTTCTTCTGAGCATGCAGATACCCCATATGTGGGGGAACACTACTGTTTGGGCGCATGGCCGGGCTTGGAAGGGAAGCAAGCACAAAAGAGCATACGCCATGTAACGTTTGGAGAGCCCCTGATGTGCTTAAACAGTGAAAACCCCTCACAAGTAACCCCATTTTGAAAACTATACTCCTCATGGAATGTATCTAGATGTGTGGTGAGCACCTTTAACCCTCAGGTGATTCACAGACATTTATAACATAAACCTGTGAAAATGAAAAATCAATTTTTCCCACAAAAATGTTTATTTAGCCACAATTTTTATATTTTCACATGGGTAACAGGAGAAAATGGACCCTGAAATTTGTTGTGTAATTTCTCCTGAGTATGCAGATACCCTTTCTGTGGGGGAAAATTACTGTTTGGGCTCACGGCATGGCTCAGAAAGGAAGGAGTGACGTTTTGGAATGCAGACTTTGATGGAGTGGTCTGTATGAGTCATGTCACTTCTGGAGAGCCCCAGATGTTCCTAAACACTGGAAACTCCCGACGAGTGACCCCATTTTGGAAACTAGACCCCTCAAGGAATTATCTAGATGTGTACTGAGCACCTTGAACCCACAGGTGCTTCACAGAATTTTACAATGTTGAACTGTGAAAATTAAAACATTTTATTTTTTCCACAAAAATGTTGTTTCACAAGGATAGCAAGAGAAAATGGACCCCAAAGGTTGTTGTGCAATTTCTCCTGATTACACCAATACCCCATAAGTGGTCAAAAACTACTTTGGAGGCACAGTGCAAAGCTCAGAAAGGAAGAAGCGCCATGTTAAAGTTTGAAGGTTTTGCTGGAATGGTTTGAGGGTGCCATGTTACATTGGCAGAGCTCCTGAGGTGCCAGAACATCGGAAACTCCCCAGAAGTGATCTCATTTTATAAACTACACCCCCAATGAATTCATCTAGGGTTGCAGTGATCATATTGACACCACAGGTGTGTCATAGAATTTTATACCATTGGGCAACAAAAGAAAATAATCACATTTTTACCACGAAAATTTTGTTTTAGCCCCAGATGTTTCATTTTCACATGGAGAAATGGGTAAAAATGGCACCGAAATTTGTCCCATAATTTTTGCTGAATGTGGAAATACCCCATATGTTTCTGTACAGTATTGCTTAGCCACATGGCAAAACTCAGGATTGATTTGCCTCCTGGAGAGCAGAATTCCTAGAATAGTGTGCAGACAACATACAGTTAGGTCCATATATATTTGGACAGAGACAACATTTTTCCAATTTTGGTTATAAACATTACCACAATGAATTTTAAACAAAACAATTCAGATGCAGTTAAAGTTCAGACTTTCAGCTTTCATTTGGGGGTATCCACATTAAAATTGGATGAAGAGTTTAGGAGTTTCAACTCCTTAACATGTGCCACCCTGTTTTTAAAGGGACCAAAAGTAGTTGGACAGATTCAATAATTTTAAATAAAATGTTAATTTCTAGTACTTGGTTGAAAACCCTCTGTTGGCAATGACTGCCTGAAGTCTTGAACTCATGGACATCACCAGACGCTGTGTTTCCTCCTTTTTGATGCTCTGCCAGGCCTTCACTGCGGTGGTTTTCAGTTGCTGTTTGTTTGTGGGCCTTTCTGTCTGAAGTTTAGTCTTTAACAAGTGAAATGCATGCTCAATTGGGTTGAGATCAGGTGACTGACTTGGCCATTCAGGAATATTCCACTTCTTTGCTTTAATAAACTCCTGGGTTGCTTTGGCTTCATGTTTTGGGTCATTGTCCATCTGTAGTATGAAACGACGACCAATCACTTTGGCTGCATTTGGCTGGATCTGAGCACACAGTATGGCTCTGAATACCTCAGAATTCATTTGGCTGCTTCTGTCCTGTGTCACATCATCAATAAACACTAGTGACCCAGTGCCACTGGCAGCCATGCATGCCCAAGCCATCACACTGCCTCCGCCGTGTTTTACAGATGATGTGGTATGCTTTGGATCATGAGCTGTACCACGCCTTTGCCATGCTTTTCTCTTTCCATCATTCTGGTAGAGGTTGATCTTGGTTTCATCTGTCCAAAGAATGTTCTTCCTGAACTGTGCTGGCTTTTTTAGATGTTTTTTAGCAAAGTCCAGTCTAGCCTTTTTATTCTTGATGCTTATGAGTGGCTTGCACCGTGCAGTGAACCCTCTGTATTTACTTTCATGCAGTCTTCTCTTTATGGTAGATTTGGATATTGATACGCCGACCTCCTGGAGGGTGTTGTTCACTTGGTTGGCTGTTGTGAAGGGGTTTCTCTTCACCATGGAGATTATTCTGCGATCACCCACCACTGTTGTCTTCCGTGGGCGCCCAGGTCTTTTTGCATTGAGGAGTTCACCAGTGCTTTCTTTCTTTCTCAGGATGTACCAAACTGTTGATTTTGCCACTCCTAATATTGTAGCAATTTCTCGGATGGGTTTTTTCTGTTTTCGCAGCTTAAGGATGGCTTGATTCACCTGCAAGGAGAGCTCCTTTGACCACATGTTTACTTCACAGCAAAACCTTCCAAATGCAAGCACCACACCTCAAATCAACTCCAGGCCCTTTATCTGCTTAATTGAGAATGACATAACGAAGGGATTGCCCACACCTGCCCATGAAATAGCCTTGGAGTCAATTGTCCAATTACTTTTGGTCCCTTTAAAAACAGGGTGGCACATGTTAAGGAGTTGAAACTCCTAAACCCTTCATCCGATTTTAATGTGGATACCCTCAAATGAAAGCTGAAAGTCTGAACTTCAACTGCATCTGAATTGTTTTGTTTAAAATTCATTGTGGTAATGTCTGTAACCAAAATTAGAAAAATGTTGTCTCTGTCCAAATATATATGGACCTAACTGTATACAAAGCACTTAAGTGCCAGAAGAGCAGAATACTCCCCTCCAGCGACCCCATTTTTGAAATTATACCCCGCGGGAATTGATCTACAGGTGCAGTGATGATATGACTCCACGAGTGTTTTCCAGAAACAAGCAGCATTGAATGTTGCTAAGTGAAAATTGCCATTGTAGTGCCCAGTACATTGTATTGCCCAGTACATTATGCCCAGCTCTTGCTTCTGGAGACATGCACCCATAAATTAGGCGGGCTCTCATCGCTACATAAATGCCAAATATATGGACGCTAAATGCGGAGGGAGGGCGGCATTTTGACTTGGGAGTGCATTCTTTAGGGCCGGTAAGGAACCATTGAGCTTTTCCAGATCATTTGCAATACCAGTAAGGTAAATGCAGCAAAAATGCCACGAGTGAACATACCCTTGTATGTTCACTCGTGGCATTTTTGCTGCATTTTTTATACGTTTTTTATGCACATTTTCAACTCTGTTTCACAGTACTAGCAAAGTCTATGAGATTTCAGAAATTTTCTTTTTCTTTGTCTTCGGTATTTTGTTCTTTGCTTGGATTTTGCAGAATAGAGCATGTCACTTCTTTCAGTGTTTTTTTCAGCATTTTTTCAGCGTTTTTCACCCATTGAAAGTAATGGGTGGTGAAAAATGCTAAAAAACGCAGATATCAGAGTTTTCTGTGTTTTTCTGTGCCAAAACCTTATGAAGTAGAATATGATTTTTTTGTCACTAAACTTTATCAGCAGTCACAAGAGACCCATGTAGATTGACAAAAAAAGCAGCAAAAAATTCACAAAAAATGCAGCAAAAATGCAACAAAAATCCAAGCAAAACCTGCATCTTCTTTAGAGCAGATTTTTGCAACATGTGAACAAAGCCTAATGTGGAAGCCCCCTATATTTCTTTTAGGAACTTGCTTTTTCTGTGGATTGTTTTGAAGCTTATGTTGGGGTCATTTTACGACTTGATTGAGATGAAACCTTGGAGGGATGCATTCACAAAAATGAGGCAACAGAGATACTCTGGACTCCTACTGGCCTCTGCTCAGTGGTTTCCTTTTCATAGGGGAAGAAAACTGTGGTCGACCGTGCTTTTGCCTAAAAATACGGACACTGCCGGGTCATAGATCAGGTTTTTATGTTTGGCTGCTGTCACAGACTAAAAAACACTTTTTATTGCGAAAACTAGCTTTTGCATTGCCATGTTTTGAGAGTGATTTTTTTTACTTTTGCTAACAGAGTCTTGTGGAGGGTTGCCTCTTGCAGGATGAGTTGACGTTTTATATTGGTACCATTTTCTGGCAAATAACGTTTTTTGTTCGCTTTCTATTCTGATTTTTGTCAGGCAGAATAAACAAAAACCAGGAATTCAGGAATTTTTTTTATGTCAATCCGTGTGTTGTAAAAGATAAGGCAGCTTTATTCTTTGGGTCAGTCCGATTACAGTGATACCTCATTTATATTTTTTTGTTATGTTTTGTCGCTTCTACACAATGCAATTACCGTATTTCATAGAAAAAAAATCATTATTTTTGCATTTTTGTATTCTGAGAGCTATAACTTTTTTATTTTTCCACTGATGGAGCTGTATGGCGGCTTGATTTTTGCGGGACAAGATACTGTTCTCAGCTATACCATTGTTTATATATTTGTCTTTTTAATCGTGTTTTATTCCACTTTTTGTTCGGCGGTATGATGAAAAGGAATTGTTTTTGGCCCTGTTATTTATTTATTTTTATTTTTATGGTTTTACTGAAGTGGTTAACTAATGGGACAGTTTTATGGGGTGGGTTCTTCTGGACGCAGCAGTACCAAACGTGCACTTTTTTATTTAATTTTTTATATAAAAATACAAATTTATGGGTACAAAATATTTTACTTTTTTTTTATTTTACGATTTAAAAAAATGTTTTTACAATTCTTTTCCCTTTGTTTCAACTTTTTTACTTAGTCCCTCTATGGGACTTTCACTTTCACGTGCCTGATTGCTGCACCAGCATTGAAATGCTTTATAATTGTCAGTTTTGCACTGACACACAAGCTTGTTAGACCTTGTACTGACCATGGATTAGCAAGCTTGCTAGCCTGGCGACCCAGATGTCACCATGATGACCTCGATTCACCATGGCAATGATCGGGCCCCCACGATGACGTCTTGGGGTTGCCGATTGGAGGGGAGAGAGAGCTCCCTACCTCTGTCTCTGCACTCATAATCTATAAAGATGACATGCCCAGTACAGTTCTATTACCTTTAGAACACTTGTAATTCAGCTTTACAGGACCTACTCCTTTGCAGTCCGAGTTGAGTCCCCCCCGACTTTTAGTAGCAGCCAGCCCCCTGATAGTGTTTCTTTCACTGCAAGGTTACTAGCAGTGCATTGTCCGCCACCCAAAATTGGATGCAGAACCTGAATGGAGACCAACTAACTGCAAGAAGGGAACTCCAGAGTTGGAATGATGTTTTATATAAACCTGCAGATTAGAGGGCAATTTAGTAATATGGCTGAATGAGATGTATGAGATACTGGCCAAAAAATTGTTATGCGACCCTTACTATCTTCCAAGCAGAACTGGTCTCCTTCCTAGAAAGGGCACGTTCAGAAGATATCATTTCCAAACAGATGCTCGAGATGATCCGGACACAAGATCCCAGCTTACCTACTTTCTACTTCATCCCAAAAATCCATAAGGATCCACTCAACCTTCCCAGCTGACCCTTTGGAGCAGGTAACGATGGCCTATGCGAGGTGGTTTGTGACACACTAAACCACTTTCTTAAACTTCTGGTGGCGACTCTACCCTCATACATCAACGACACAACAGCGGCACTGGACAGATTAGATCGCATGCACCTGATTGAAAATATGCTCATGCTTACAGCAGATGTAGAGTCACTGTATGCCTCCATCGGGCACTCTGATGGCTTGACAGCAACTGCTTAGTGCCTTAAGAATAGTAACATTGAACCACAGCTGATTGAGTTCCTGCTTATCCTTCTGGAGTTTATATTAACACACAATTGCTTTATTTTCCACAAACAGATCTATCTTCAATGACAAGGAATGGCCATGGGGGCATTTTGCGCATCGTCATACGCCAACCTCTTTTTATGGGCATGGGAAAGAGAAATCTTCTCCTGCAGCACAATACAAGGATGCTGTCGGATGTCGTTCCTGCTGTCACAAGGATGGACTGTGATTCATCGAAACATTGACTTTCAATTTTTTGCCAATCAAGATCTGGACTTTAATACAGTTCCATTGTACATACTGTGACCATAATGTGCATTTGATGACTATGCTTGTTTGGTAATTTATCTCCCACAAAAGCTTATTTAATATATATGGGCTTTGTTTATATGTCTTTACGCATTGTGCAGCGTATTCTTGGTTTTTGCACCTCTACATTATTACTCACATTTTAACATTTTCTTATTCTTTTAGTTTTGGTAGTGTGCTTTGTACCATGAGTATTTCACTCCCACACTCTCACTCACAGCTTCCATCCACCACATCGTTCACTGCCTCTTAATTAGTGACAGAGTAAAATCAAATACTCACCTCTCCTCCTTCCCCACAGCTCCATGCTCCTCAGCATTTTCTAGCTCTCTGCACAGAGGGCGTTCTGCAGTGACGACATTGTTCCCTCTGCACTGAGACGTCACAGAGTCAGAAGATGCTGACGAGATCAGGGTAACGTGGAATGGGGAGAGGTGCGTATTTGAGAGGAGATGGGCCTGTGCCAGGGTTGGCATTGGGGTCTCTCATCTCATGGGCCCAATAGCGTGACCCTCCGTTCGTCCAGGGCCCTGGGACTTGCCATGGGTGTGCCGATAGGTGATGCCGGCCCTGCCGGAAGATGTGGTATGATGAGACCATGTCCTGTATGGTCAGACATGTCCATTGCACAGTACATAGCAAGGGCACATGTATAAGATTATCTCAGCACAGGGACATTCTTTAACACTATTGTGGAAATTATTATTATTCCAAGATTTATTGATGAAAATGTACTTTGTTCGTGGGAAAACCCATTTAATGTTGTATCTAATAATATAGGGGACATACTGTGAGTAGGGTTGAGCGAAACGGATCGTTCATTTTCATAAGTCGCCGACTTTTGGCAAAGTCGGCGTCTCATGAAACCGAGCCGATCCCTGTGTGGGGTCTGCCATGCGGTACGCGACTTTCGCGCCAAAGTCGCATTTCAATTACGCTAAAAGCGCCATTTCTCAGCCAATGAAGGTGGACGCAGAGTGTGGGCAGCGTGATGACATAGATCTCAGTCCCCACCATCTTAGAGAAGGGCATTGCAGTGATTGGCTTGCTCTCTGCGGCGTCACAGGGGCTATAAAGGGGCGTTCCCGCCGACCGCCATCTTACTGCTGCTGCTCTGAGCGTAGGGAGAGGTTGCTGCAGCTTCTTCAGAAGCAGGGATAGTGATAGGCAGGGTACATAAAGCTACAAACCGCTTGTGCTGTAGCGATATCCACTGTCCAACACCACCTTTTGATTGCAGGGACAGTGGAAGCTACATTTTTTTTTCCTCAGCGCTGTAGCTCATTGGGCTGCACTAGAAGGCTCCCTGACCCTGATAGCTGTGTTGCTGTGCCTGTGTGTACGCCGCTGTGCAAACCAACTGCTTTTTTCAAAGCACAAATCCTGTTTTTCCTTCCTTTCTGCACAGCTATCTTGTGTGTTTGTCCACACTTTTGTGTGCAGCAGTCCTTTTTATAGCTGCCTGCCATACTTTTCTGAGATAACTGCAGGGAGATAAATATTGGCAAGTCTGCCTCCGTGCCATTGCTGTGTGTGGTATCTGTCTCCCATTGTGTGGCACCGAAAACACTGTGTAATACTTGGCCTTTTTTTGGGGGGGGTGGGTACATTCTCCCTTTTCCAAAAAAAAAAATTAGTGGGAGATAAATATTGGCAAGTCTGCCTCCGTGCCATTGCTGTGTGTGGTATCTGTCTCTCATTGTGTGCCACCGAAAACACTGTGTAATATTTGGCCATTTTTTTTTTTTTGCTAAATTCTCCCTTTTCCCCAAAAAAATTAGTGGGAGATAAATATTGGCAACTCTGCCTCCGTGCCATTGCTGTGTGTGGCATCTGTCTGTCATTGTGTGGCACCGAAAACACTGTGTAATACTTGGCCTTTTTTTTGGGGGGGGTACATTCTCCCTTTTCCAAAAAAAAAAATTAGTGGGAGATAAATATTGGCAAGTCTGCCTCCGTGCCATTGCTGTGTGTGGTATCTGTCTCTCATTGTGTGCCACCGAAAACACTGTGTAATACTTGGCCATTTTTTTTTTTTTTGCTAAATTCTCCCTTTTCCCCAAAAAAAATTAGTGGGAGATAAATATTGGCAAGTCTGCCTCCGTGCCATTGCTGTGTGTGGCATCTGTCTGTCATTGTGTGGCACCGAAAACACTGTGTAATACTTGGCCATTTTTTTTTTTTTGCTAAATTCTCCCTTTTCCCCAAAAAAATTAGTGGGAGATAAATATTGGCAACTCTGCCTCCGTGCCATTGCTGTGTGTGGCATCTGTCTGTCATTGTGTGGCACCGAAAACACTGTGTAATACTTGGCCTTTTTTTTGGGGGGGGGTACATTCTCCCTTTTCCAAAAAAAAAAATTAGTGGGAGATAAATATTGGCAAGTCTGCCTCCGTGCCATTGCTGTGTGTGGTATCTGTCTCTCATTGTGTGCCACCGAAAACACTGTGTAATACTTGGCCATTTTTTTTTTTTTTTTTTTTGCTAAATTCTCCCTTTTCCCCAAAAAAAATTAGTGGGAGATAAATATTGGCAAGTCTGCCTCCGTGCCATTGCTGTGTGTGGCATCTGTCTGTCATTGTGTGGCACCGAAAACACTGTGTAATACTTGTCCATTTTTTATTTTTTTGGGTACATTTTCCCTTTTCCAAAAAAAAATTAGTGGGAGATAAATATTGGCAAGTCTGCCTCCGTGCCATTGCTGTGTGTGGTATCTGTCTCTCATTGTGTGCCACCGAAAACACTGTGTAATACGTGGCCCTTTTTTTTTTTTTGCTAAATTCTCCCTTTTCCCAAAAAAAAATTAGTGGGAGATAAATATTGGCAAGTCTGCCTCCGTGCCATTGCTGTGTGTGGCATCTGTCTGTCATTGTGTGGCACTGAAAACACTGTGTAATACTTGGCCATTTTTTTTTTTTTTTGGGTACATTCTCCCTTTTCCAAAAAAAAAATTAGTGGGAGATAAATATTGGCAAGTCTGCCTCCGTGCCATTGCTGTGTGTGGCATCTGTCTGTCATTGTGTGGCACCGAAAACACTGTGTAATACTTGGCCATTTTTTTTTTTTTTTGGGTACATTCTCCCTTTTCCAAAAAAAAAATTAGTGGGAGATAAATATTGGCAAGTCTGCCTCCGTGCCATTGCTGTGTGTGGCATTTGTCTGTCATTGTGTGGCACCGAAAACACTGTGTAATACTTGGCCATTTTTTTTTTTTTGGGGTACATTCTCCCTTTTCCAAAAAAAAAAAAATTAGTGGGAGATAAATATTGGCAAGTCTGCCTCCGTGCCATTGCTGTGTGTGGTATCTGTCTCTCATTGTGTGCCACCGAAAACACTGTGTAGTACTTGGCCCTTTTTTTTTTTTGCTAAATTCTCCCTTTTCCCAAAAAAAATTTAGTGGGAGATAAATATTGGCAAGTCTGCCTCCGTGCCATTGCTGTGTGTGGTATCTGTCTCTCATTGTGTGCCACCGAAAACACTGTGTAATACTTGGCCATTTTTTTTTTTTTGGGTACATTCTCCCTTTTCCAAAAAAAAAAATTAGTGGGAGATAAATATTGGCAAGTCTGCCTCCGTGCCAGTCCTGTGTGTGGCATCTGTCTCTCATTGTGTGCCACCAAAAACCAGTGTGTGATACTTGGCCATTTTTTTTGTTTTTGGGTACATTCTCCCTTTTCAAAAAAAAAAAATTAGTGGGAGATAAATATTGGCAAGTCTGCCTCCGTGCCATTGCTGTGGTTGGCATCTCTCTCTCATTGTGTGCCACCGAAAACCACTGTGTAATACTGGGCCTTTTTTTTATTTTTGGGTAAATTCTCCCTTTTAAAAAAAAAATAATTTGTGGGTGATAAATATTGACAAGTCTGCTTGAGTGCTGCTCCTGTGTGTGCCATATGTCTCAAATTATTGGGGCACAGAAAGCCTAGTGTGTAACATTGGGCCTGATTTTCCTTTCAGTGTCAGGCACCTATAAAGGTATATATAAATCCTACAGAAGTTTGAGTTCACCTTATAAGTTGTTTTACAGTAACAAATAGCGTTACTTTGGTTACGTTTTGCAAACAATGAGGAAGTCTAGTGGAAGAGGTCGTGGCCGTGGGCGGTCATTGTCAGCTGGTAATGATGGTAGTGGTGGTGGAGCATCAGGTGGTCTTGGTAAAAGCAGTACAGCACCTAAGTCTCGAGTTGTTGAGCCAAAAACGTCGTCTGCCTACACAAGGCCTCGAACGCTCTCTTTTCTGGGAGTAGGAAAACCACTTTTGAAGCCGGAGCAGGAGGAACAAGTATTGGCTTTCATTGCTCACTCTGCCTCTAGCTCTTTCGCCTCCTCCTCGGAAAGTGCCAAATGTCAGAGCAGTGCATCATCAGTGGATGCTCCCGGTCAGGAACAAGTCGCTTCCTTGTGTCCTTCACCCAGAACAACAGTGAAGGATGCGTCAGTCGACACAACAGGTTACTCCATGGAGCTCTTTACACATACCGTTCCTGGGTTAGACAGTGAAACAGTTAACAGGCCATGCCCATTAGAAGTTGAATCGGACATAGAGTGCACAGATGCACAGCCACAGCCAGATTACTATGCTGTTCCTTTGACTCAGACCAGAACATTGCCCTCGCAGTGTACTGAGACAGAATCAAACCCAGCGGAGACTATGGTGCCCCGTTACGAACGCTATACCACCGGCTTACACGGTGACACAGACGAAGTTGCACACGACATAGAAGAGGAGGTCATAGATGACCCAGTTGTTGACCCCGATTGGCAGCCATTGGGGGAACAGGGTGCAGGCGGCAGTAGTTCAGAAGCGGAGGAGGAGCCGCAGCAGGCATCAACATCACAACAGGTTCCATATACCGTGCCCGTATCTGGCCAAAAACGCGTGGCAAAACCAAAACCTGTTGGAGGACAGCGTGGCCATCCGGTTAAAGAAGCTCAGTCTGCAATGCCTGAAAAGTTATCCGATAGTAGAAAGAGTGCAGTCTGGCATTTTTTTAAACAACATCCAAATGATCAGCGCAAAGTCATCTGTCAAAAATGTTCAACTACCTTAAGCAGAGGTCAGAATCTTAAAAGTCTAAATACAAGTTGCATGCATAGACATTTATCCACCATGCATTTGCAAGCCTGGAATAACTACCAAATGTCCCTAAAGGTTGCAGCACCCTCGGCCAATGAAGCTAGTCAGCAACGCTACATCCCTTCCCTCACTGTAAACCCACCATTTCCCGCACCACCGGCAGTATCTGTGCAGCTTTCGTCGCCAGGCCAAAGCAGTCAGGGAATCACCAGGTTTGCAGTAGGAAACACTGCATGTAGGGCACCGGCAAGAATACCATTTCCAACCCTCTCTCACTCACCCATGTCCACCGGCACCACCGCTAGTTCCACGATCTCCAGCTCTCCAGTCCAGCTCACCCTACATGAGACTCTTGTTAGGAAAAGGAAGTACTCATCCTCGCATCCGCGTACACAGGGTTTGAACGCCCACATTGCTAGACTAATCTCATTAGAGATGATGCCCTACCGGTTAGTTGAAAGCGAAGCTTTCAAAGCGCTGATGGACTATGCTGTACCACGCTACGAGCTACCCAGTCGGCACTTCTTTTCTAGAAAAGCCATCCCAGCCCTCCAACAGCATGTTAAAGACCGCATCGTCCATGCACTCAGGCAGTCTGTGACTACAAAGGTGCACCTGACAACAGATGCATGGACCAGTAGGCATGGCCAGGGACGTTACGTGTCCATCACGGCACACTGGGTGAATGTGGTGGATGCAGGGTCCACAGGGGACAGCAATATTGGGACAGTTTTGCCTAGTCCACGGTCAAGGAAAGAGTTGGCTGTAGGCGTTTGCCCCCCCTCCTCCTCTTCCTCCTCCTCATGCAGAAGCGAGAGCTCGTCCACACACCGCAGTCGCACATCCACTCCATCCGCAGCTGCCACTGTTGCACACCAGGTGTGCCATTATGGGACAGCTAGTGGCAAGCGTCAGCAGGCTGTATTGGCAATGAAGTGTTTGGGCAACAACAGACACACCGCGGAAGTTCTGTCCGAGTTCTTGCAGAATGAAACTCAGTCATGGCTGGGCACTGTACATCTTGAGGCAGGCAAGGTTGTGAGTGATAACGGAAGGAATTTCATGGCTGCCATAGCCCTTTCCCAACTGAAACACATTCCTTGCCTGGCTCACACCTTAAACCTGGTGGTGCAGTGCTTCCTGAAAAGTTACCCGGGGTTACCCGACCTGCTCCTCAAAGTGCGCAGACTTTGCTCGCATATCCGCCGTTCGCCCGTACACTCCAGCCGTATGCAGAACTATCAGCGGTCTTTGAACCTTCCTCAGCATCGCCTAATCATCGACATTTCAACAAGGTGGAACTCCACACTGCACATGCTTCAGAGACTGTGCGAACAGAGGCGTGCTGTTATGTTTTTGTGGGAGGATACACATACACGGGCAGGCAGTTGGATGGCAGACATGGAGTTGTCAGGTGTGCAGTGGTCGAAGCTACAAGACCTGTGTCAAGTCCTTCAGTGTTTTGAGGAATGCACACGGCTGGTTAGTGCAGACAACGCCATAATAAGCATGAGCATCCCCCTAATGCGTCTGCTGATGCAAAGTTTGACGCACATAAAGGAGCAGGCGTCTGCAGCCGAGGAAGAGGAAAGCCTTGATGACAGTCAGCCATTGTCTGGTCAGGGCCGTGTAGAGGACGCGGTAGCGGGCGAAGAGGAGGAGGAGGACAAGGAGGATGATGGGGATGAGTACTTTTTGAATGAGGAAGCTTCTCCTGGGCCAACAGAAATTAGTGATGTTGCAAGGCTGGGTTCTGTTTTTTTAAGGGAGACAAGTGACGTAGATTTGCCTGTAACAGCCCCTCCAACCAGCACAACCGCAGATTTGACAACTGGAACTTTGGCCCACATGGCAGATTATGCCTTACGTATCCTCAAAAGGGACACACGCATTATTAAAATGATGAGTGATGACGATTATTGGTTGGCCTGCATCCTTGACCCTCGCTATAAAGGCAAATTGCAAAATATTATGCCACATGAGAACCTCGAACAAATATTAGCAACCAAACAAGCTACTCTTGTAGACCGTTTGATTCAGGCATTCCCAGCACACAGCGCCGGTGATGGTTCTCAGTCTCACACAAGCTGCAGGGGGCTACATGGCAGAGGTGTTAGAGGTGCACAAATCAGAAGTGGCGTTGGACAGAGGGGTTTTCTGACCAGGTTGTGGAATGATTCCGCAATGACCGCAGACAGGACAGGTACTGCAGCATCTATTCAAAGTGACAGGAGACAACATTTGTCCAGTATGGTTACTAACTATTTTTCTTCCCTTATCGATGTTCTCCCTCAACCGTCATTCCCATTTGATTACTGGGCATCAAAATTAGACACCTGGCCTGAATTGGCAGAATATGCGTTGCAGGAGCTTGCTTGCCCAGCAGCTAGTGTGCTATCAGAAAGTGTATTCAGTGCTGCTGGTTCAATATTAACCGAAAAAAGGACTCGTCTGGCTACCCAAAATGTGGATGATCTCACCTTCATTAAAATGAACCACTCCTGGATTTCAAATTATTTTGCCCCACCTTTCCCGGCTGACACCTAGCTTTCCTATAAAAAGGTCTTGCTTGTGGACTGGTCTTACTGAGTGTTCCAATCTGTTAATTTGCAGCAGCTGTTTGTCCAGCATACGACATGTTTACACCTCCCCCAATGGGAAAAATCCCCCCACGGGGCCGTTGTCTCGCCACTTGGCGCAAGCACCCGTTACAGTGCTGATTGTCTGAAGAGGTGGGTGTGCCCGCTTTTGGTCGACGGCACTGCCACTGGGTCCCTCATAGTACAATGTAGTGTCTCTGGCGGTGGTGGTGCGCACCCAACGTCAGACACACCATTGTAACATGAGGGGCCCTGGGGCGGTACCGCCGGCCACAAGAGAGTTCCCCCCCCCAGCTCAAACTGTGCTCCACCACGTGCAAAATTATCTCGCACAGCTCCACCAATGTTTAGTCTATGCACTGACATCATTCAATGCCTGGCACTGACAAACAATACCAATTTGTTTGCATCTATGATGCTAGTTAAAGTAGTCTGGGTTAGTAAATACTAATTTACTGCCAAATTACTTTGTCATAAACTCTGCAGTTGAGCCCACCCCTGTACCTAAGCATGACACCCTTTTTTTACTTGTAGTTGTTTTGCGAGACATTAACATCTATTTATTTTTTTGGAGTACTAACTGTTTCAGACACTCCTTGCAATACTCCTCCACTGACCACAATGCTGCCTGCCTGTGCATCCATGTAACCGATATAAAACTGCCATGAGCCTATTGTTTGTTATTTTAGGCCTTTGATAGCCTGTCTGCGGTCCCTACTTGCATTACTCCTCCACTGACCACAATGCTGCCTGCCTGTGCATCCATGTAACCGATGTAAAACTGCCATGAGCCTATTGTTTGTTATTTTAGGCCTTTGATAGCCTGTCTGCGGTCCCTACTTGCATTACTCCTCCACTGACCACAATGCTGCCTGCCTGTGTATCCATGTAACCGATGTAAAACTGCCATGAGCCTATTGTTTGTTATTTTAGGCCTTTGATAGCCTGTCTGCGGTCCCTACTTGCATTACTCCTCCACTGACCACAATGCTGGCTGCCTGTGTATCCATGTAACTGATGTAAAACTGCCATGAGCCTATTGTTTGTTATTTTAGGCCTTTGATAGCCTGTCTGCGGTCCCTACTTGCATTACTCCTCCACTGACCACAATGCTGCCTGCCTGTGTATCCATGTAACCGATGTAAAACTGCCATGAGCCTATTGTTTGTTATTTTAGGCCTTTGATAGCCTGTCTGCGGTCCCTACTTGCATTACTCCTCCACTGACCACAATGCTGCCTGCCTGTGTATCCATGTAACCGATGTAAAACTGCCATAAGCCTATTGTTTGTTATTTTAGGCCTTTGATAGCCTGTCTGCGGTCCCTACTTGCATTACTCCTCCACTGACCACACCAATGCTGCCCGTTTACCCCTGGAACCTATTTTACAGTGCATAGAGCCTATTTTTTTATTTTATTTAATATTAATAAAGCCATGATGGACTACGCTGTACCACGCTATGGGCTACCCAGTTGACAATTCTTTTGGGAGAAAAGCCATCCCACCCCTCCACCAGCATGTAAAAGACCGCATTGTCCATGCACTATGTCAATCTGTGAGTCCAAAGGTACACCTGACAACAGACACATGGACCTGTAGGCATGGCCACGGAAGGTTACGTGTCCTTTGTGGCGCAATGGGTTAATGTATTGGATGCATGGTCCACACAGGGGACAGCCTGGTAAGTCTGTCTGCAGTCCCTAATTCAAGTTGTCCTCAAATGAATAAATCTGAGCTTCAACCTTCTGGCTTTCATTAAGTGCTGTTGTTTAAAAAAAAATTGGTGTTTAGGGCCTACTAACGGTGTCTGCCCCTCCCTGGTGTTGACCTCAACTGAATACAGCTGAGCTTCAACCTTCTGGCTCTCATTAAGTGCGGTTATTTAAAAAAAAAAATGGTGTTTAGGGCCTACTAACGGTGTCTGCCCCTGCCTGGTGTTTGTCCTCAACTGAATAAAGCTGAGCTTCTACCTTCTGGCTCTCATTAAGTGCTGTTTTTTTTTTAAAAAAAGGGTGTTTAGGGCCTACTAACGGTGTCTGCCCCTCCCTGGTGTTTGTCCTCAACTGAATAAAGCTGAGCTTCTACCTTCTGGCTCTCATTAAGTGCTGTTTTTTTTTAAAAAAAGGGTGTTTCGGGCCTACTAACGGTTTCTGCCCCTACCTGGTGTTTGTCCTCAACTGAATAAAGCTGAGCTTCTACCTTCTGGCTCTCATTAAGTGCTGTTTTTTTTTTTAAAAAAAAGGGTGTTTAGGGCCTACTAACAGTGTCTGCCCCTGCCTGCTGTTTGTCCTCAACTGAAAAAAGCTGAGCTTCTACCTTCTGGCTCTCATTAAGTGCTGTTTTTTAAAAAAAGGGTGTTTAGGGCCGACTAACGGTGTCTGCCCCTGCCTGGTGTTTGTCCTCAACTGAATAAAGCTGAGCTTCTACCTTCTGGCTCTCATTAAGTGCTGTTTTTTTTTTTAAAAAAAGGGTGTTTAGGGCCTACTAACGGTGTCTGCCCCTCCCTGGTGTTGACCTCAACTGAATACAGCTGAGCTTCAACCTTCTGGCTCTCATTAAGTGCTGTTATTTAAAAAAAAAATGGTGTTTAGGGCCTACTAACGGTGTCTGCCCCTCCCTGGTGTTTGTCCTCAACTGAATAAAGCTGAGCTTCTACCTTCTGGCTCTCATTAAGTGTTTTTTTTTTTTAAAAAATGGTGTTTAGGGCCTACTAACGGTGTCTGCCCCTCCCTGGTGTTGACCTCAACTGAATACAGCTGAGCTTCAACCTTCTGGCTCTCATTAAGTGCTGTTATTTAAAAAAAAAAAGGGTGTTTAGGGCCTACTAACGGTGTCTGCCCCTCCCTGGTGTTTGCCCTCAACTGAATACAGCTGAGCTTCAACCTTCTGGCTTTCGGCCTATAGTATCAGATATTAAACTGCATTTGGCCTTCAACTTTGGTTACGGCCTACTAACGGTGTCTGCCCCTCCCTGGTGTTGAGTCTGACCTCAACTGAATACAGCTGAGCTTCAACCTTCTGGCTCTCATTAGGTGCTGTGTTTTTAAAAATTGGTGGTTAGGGCCTACTAACGGTGTCTGCCCCTCCATGTTGTTTGTCCTCAACTGAATAAAGCTGAGCTTCAACTTTCTGGCTTTTGGCCTACAGTAGCAGATATTAAACTGCATTTGGCCTACTAGTGTGGTTGGGCCCTTAAAACAGTGTCTGCTGCTCTTGGGTTTGCTACTCCACTGAACAAAGCAATGCCGCCTGTTTAGTCCTGTTACCAATTTTGAACTGCATTTAGCCTACTTTATTCTTTGGCCCTATATCTGTTTCCTCCTCATCCTGCCCATTGCCCAGCCACTGCTAGATGAGGCTGCTGGTACATTGACCTAGACCACTACATTCCCCTTGCACTCTACACAGCCAGAATCTGACCCTGCTGAAAGTAAGGTTCCCCTTCCCGCATGTTATACCACCTTACACAGGGACAAAGAGGAAGGTGCAGATGAAAGTGCAGGTTCCTTCATCAGGTGGGGGGGGGCATACTCGTTGGCAACGTCACGGGCACAGGGCCCCTCAGAGTACGCAAAAGTGTCGCTGCCGGTGGGAGGCGCCCCCGCCGTGCAAACACACCGCTGTACTTTGAGGGGCCCTGTGCCAGTGCCAATGCGAACGAGTGGGCCCCCCCTGCTTGCTCAGGATCACAGCACTTGCAACGTTGAAATACTTACCTCTCCCTGCTCCACCGCCGTGATGGAGTCCACATTTCCTGGGCCCACTAAAGCCTTGAACCAGCCCTACCCCCCACAACTTTTGCCAAATGACCCCCAATTTCCTATGCCCAACTATTATTATAAAGTTAATTTAGATTGACAAGCTTCAGAAACAAGAATGGATGTTTTTGGCATTAAAATGGGCACTGTAGGTGTTTTCCTGGCCTCCACGCACTGCCGACTATGCTTCCCCATTGACTTGCATTGGGTTTCGTGTTTCGGTCGATCCCCGACTTTTAGCGATAATCGGCCGACTGCACTCGACTCGACTCTGGACAAAGTCGGGTTTCACAAAACCCGACTCGATCTTTAAAAAATGAAAGTCGCTCAACCCTAACTGTGAGTAATAAAGAAAACAGCACGGGAAGGTCAATGACTATAACTGCAATTTTGATATAGTAGTATTTTATTAAAATCTTGTCTGAATTGGTATACAGTATATGGGCTTGTTCAAACACTTCATTTTTGCCATGATTTTGCAGCACCTTTTTTGCCCAAGAAAAAACACAGAATTTTACTGTAGCGGCAAGGTGAATGAGATTTCTGAACTCTTGTGAACATGCTGTTTATTTCTCCTTTGTAGATTTGAACCTTCAAAGCATTTTTTTACATCTATAGCTTGGAAGTGTTTACAGCGTTTACAGCGATTACAGAGTTTTGATGTGTTTTTCACCTATTCAAATGAATGGGAAGAAAGCATCAGCTAAAAACGCATAAAACAGCACAGAAAAATTGTTGCAAAAATATGTGTATTTTACGCAGCGTTTTTCCTGCCAACACTCAGATTTTAACAGCAGAAAAATCTGCTGCAAGTACTAAACGTGTGCACGAAGGCTATGTCATAACCATTTGAAAGACACAATTCCATTTTTCCAATCATTCAGCCCTTGCATTGATGACAGAAGGTGCCGCGCGCACAACCACCCCCAGCTTTTCATCTCCAACCATTGCTGATGGTAGGAGTGTAGCAATCCTCCTGATTGTCACTGCTCACAATGGACCACTTAGGTTGGGGCTACACGGCAATATTATCTTATGACAGATTGCAACACTGGATGCAATGATTAACTATAGTGTTGCGTTGTGACCTGCGACACAGTCGTATATGTTTCTAGGTGTGTTGGATTATCGGTAGCTGGTCACAAGTCACACCAACACACGGCAATGTCCGTCACACCTGACGTGCAACTAGCATTTCACTTGTCTGCAACTTGGCAGCAAAATCAAATATCTAGTATGGAATCCTGGCAGTAAGTCACGGACAGTTGCACTAATGATTTTGTTGTGAGAATTACTGCCGTGAAACATGGGCAGTCTTAACCATAAGGCTAACATACTTCTGAAGCCCCAGAAGCCTCATGCCTGTGCATAGCCCACCCATGTGCTCTACATATACTTCCTATATATTTCCAAGCAATTATGTATTATTTTTGGTTGAGCAAAATATAACAATTCTTCCATGCTATTTTACTGTACAAGAGCTCAAGGACAGAACATGTACATCTGCAGGCGATCCACAAGGTGGCGCACTAGTCCTCTCTGTGCTGTGACGTCTGCTCTATCAGCTTTAGTGCTGAGAGCATAGCTGAGCTCCCTGGTGGCTCGCCGTGATCGTATAGTGGTTAGTACTCTGCGTTGTGGCCGCAGCAACCTCGGTTCGAATCCGAGTCACGGCAGGAGTGAAAGTCTCCTAACACGGCAAGTGGGGAGTGTTTTTATAGTCAGTGCATCGCCTCTAATTCCTGTCCTTATGCATTTTGTGCGAATTGTATTCACACTGTTATTGTACATAGCAAACAGAAAGATGGAGGTGACCACATTTAACTCTTTCACTGCTGTATGTGCTTCTTTAAGACTTATTGCTTTCTTTCTGCACTATTTCCATTCAATATTTTCTTTACCCACATAAATATTATCCTTTACTCATATGAAGAATATATAAACAGTATATATATCTAATATATAAAGCTGAATGTATGTATGTATGTCCGGGATTGGCATCTGAACCGTCGCAGCTACAGCCACAAAATGGGCTATGTTGTGAGGTGAAATTTTAACCCCGCGCTTTCCAATTCACCAAACAATTTTGCCCCTATCTACATAATGGGGAAAAAGTGAAGGGAAAAGTGTTGGAGGTGTCGCAGCTACAGCCACAAAATTTTGCACAGTCACATGTCTGGACCCTGAGAGCGTCAAAGCTATGTTGTGAGGTGAAATTTTAACCCCCCGCTTTCCAATTCACCAAACAATTTTGCCCCTATCTACATAATGGGGAAAAAATGAAAGGAAAAGTGTTGGAGGCAAATTAACAGCTGCCAGATGTGAACAAGGGGGACTTAAAGAATGACAGCGATGGCGCTAAAGAGTATATACTGTATAGTTGCTAAGGTGGGGCCCCGACATGGGATAATCACCACACCACCACGGGGATATGAACACACACACAAAATGCGCCACACACTACCACGTGCTCGAACACATATACCACCCTCAGCGCACATTTCACCACACATACACCAACCTCGCCACATAAAAGTCGAAACACAAAAGTCGCCGCTCAAAACTCGCCACGCGCAAAACTCTCCACATGCAAAACTCGCCACACGTGCAAAACTCACCTCATGGAAAACTCGCCACACGCAAAACTTGTACACGTGGAAAAATTGCCACACGCAGAAAAATTGCCACATGCACAAAAGTTGCAACACATGCAAAAGTTGCCTCACACAAAACTTGCACATACTCAAAAGGCACCACACATAAAACTCGCCACGCGCAAAACTCGCCATGCACAAAACTTGCTGCACACAACTTGCTACACTAACCTGTCACATGCAACTCGACACACAAAAAGTTGCTACACGCATGTCGCCACACAAAACTCATCTCACAAAAGTCCCTACATGCATGTCGCCACACGCAACTCAACACACACAACTTGACACATGAAACTCGCCCTAAAACACACACAAGTCTGGTATTGTCCTTCAAAAATAAAAATCTGATTAATAAGCAGACAAACTACAAGAGCAACAAATGTACCATATAGGAAATACGGCAGCTGTCAGTCACATGACCAGTCTATTATGTGTATGTGTGAGCTAATATATACTGCCAGGGGGGAGGGCTTCCTGTTGGCTGGGGATTTATCAGGCTGCCAATAGCAACCAATCACAGCTCAGCTTCTATTTTGCTACAGTTAATTAACCTGAGCTCTGATTGGTTAATATAGGCAACAAAGACATTCTCAGTATAACAAAGCTAATATATGTTGTGAAATTCTTCTATTAGCTTAGTTTTTGCCTTTTAATAATTACATTTCTATCTATTTGTTTTGTGGTTTTTGTGTGCAGAATAAATTTTTGTTAACACATTCTATTTTGCTAACAGCAGTCATTAACCCGGGCGAAGCCGGGTAGTACAGCTAGTCTAATATATAAAGCTGAATGTGTGTATGTGTGTATGTGTGTATGTCCGGGATTGGCATCTGAACCGTCGCAGCTACAGCCACAAAATTTTGCACAGTCACACGTCTGGACCCCGAGAGCGTCATAGGCTATGTTGTGAGGTGACATTTTAACCCCGCGCTTTCCAATTCACCAATTTTGCCCCTATCTACATAATGGGGAAAAAGTGAAAGGAAAAGTGTTGGAGGCGTCGCAGCTACAGGCACAAAATTTTGCACAGTCACACGTCTGGACCCCGAGAGCGTCAAAGCTATGTTGTGAGGTGAAATTTTAACCCCGCGCTTTCCAATTCACCAATTTTGCCCCTATCTACATAATGGGGAAAAAGTGAAAGGAAAAGTGTTGGAGGCAAATTAACAGCTGCCAGATGTGAACAAGGGGGACTTAAAGAATGAGAGCGATGGCGCCAAAGAGTATATACTGTACAGTTGCTAAGGTGGGGCCCCAACATGGGATAATCACCACACCACCACGGGGATATGAACACACACACAAAATGCGCCACACACTACCACGTGCTCGAACACATATACCACCCTCACCACACATTTCACCACACATACACCAACCTCGCCACATAAAAGTCGAAACACAAAAGTCGCCGCTCAAAACTCGCCACGCGCAAAACTCTCCACATGCAAAACTCGCCACACGTGCAAAACTCACCTCATGGAAAACTCGCCACACGCAAAACTTGCACACGCGGAAAAATTGCCACATGCACAAAAGTTGCAACACATGCAAAAGTTGCCTCACACAAAACTTGCACATACTCAAAAGGCACCACACATAAAACTCGCCACGCGCAAAACTCGCCATGCGCAAAACTTGCTGCACACAACTTGCTACACTAACCTGTCATATGCAACTCGACACACAAAAAGTTGCTACATGCATGTCGCCACACAAAACTCATCTCACAAAAGTCACTACATGCATGTCGCCACACGCAACTCAACACACACAACTTGACACACGAAACTCGCCCTAAAACACACACAAGTCTGCTTTTATCCTTCAAAAATAAAAATCTGATTAATAAGCAGACAAACTACAAGAGCAACAAATGTACCATATAGGAATCCGGCAGCTGTCAGTCACATGACCAGTCTATTATGTGTATGTGTGAGCTAATATATACTGCCAGGGGGTGGGCTTACTGTTGGCTGGGGATTTATCAGGCTGCCAATTTAGCTTACAAATACTGAGGTAAAAATACTGACCAAATAACGTGTGAACGAGGTCTAATACAGGAGGAGATGACATACAGATATATACTATATACAGGAGGAGATGACACACAGGTATATACTATTTACAGGGGAGATGACACACAGGTATATACTATATACAGGAGGAGATGACAAACAGATATATACTATATACAGGAGAGATGACACACAGGTATATACTATATACAGGAGCAGATTACCTACAGGTATATAGTATATACAGGAGGAGATGACATACAGGTATATTCTATGTATAGGAGGAGATGACATACAGGTATATACTATATACAAGAGGAGATGACACACAGATATATACTATATATAGGTGAGATGACACACAGGTATATACTATATACAGGAGGAGATTACATACAGGTATATACTATATATAGGAGGAGATGACATACAGGTATATACTATATACAGGGGAGATGACACACAGCAGGTATATACTATATACAGGTGAGATGACATACAGGTATATACTATATACAGGAGATGACATACAGGTGTATACTATATATAAGGGAGATGACAAACATGTATATACTGAGGTGAAAATGAGAGGTGTGAGGTGAAAATGAAAAGGTGTGAGTGCAAAATGAGAGGAGTGAGGGAAAATAGTGGAGTGATTGGAAAATGACAGATGTGAGGTCGAAATGACAAGTGTTAGGGGGGAATGAGAGGAGTGAGGGGGAAAATAAGAGGAGTGAGGGGGAAAATGAGAATTGTGAGAGGGGAAAATGAAAGATGTGATGGGGAAAATGAGAGGCGTGATGGGAAAATAAGAGAAGTGAGGTGCTATAACTAACCACAGATATTTACTATGCCCAGGCAACGCCGGGCTCTTCAGCTAGTATATAATAAAATAAGTCCATCTTTTTCCATCTTGTAAAAAAATTGTTGATATGCATTAAAAAAATAAAGGATAATATAAAACCTTTCTATATGCATACACATATACGCATATATTTACTTATTTCAGTATTTAGCATCAATCATTTCATGCTTGCATCTACAGCAAGTTATACAATAGACCAGGAGACATGCTGACATATCAGAGCTTGTAAAAATATATTCTGCCTCTAGGGGTCACTGTATAATGGTGATTTCTGGCACTAAAGGTAAAAAAGAGCAGTTTCCATTGTTCCATCTGTAAATTCTATAAACTGTATAAGTATTCTTGCGTATGCGTGTATTTTTCATGAAAATATGAAACAAAAATTAAAATGTCAAACAAAATCTTCCCCACTTGCCGTGTTAGGAGACTTTCACTCCTGCCGTGACTCGGATTCGAACCGAGGTTGCTGCGGCCACAACGCAGAGTACTAACCACTATACGATCACGGCAAACCACCTGGGAAGTATAGAGAGACTGCTATATTTCTTCTTTAAGTCTATGCTCACACGTTGCATGTCTGCATTTTTTCCCACAGACAAAGGCTGTTCTCTTGGCAGTAAAGAAACTGCTTAAGAAAAGCAGGTTTTGCAGCATTTTTGCAGCATTTTTGTTGTCTCTTGTGCATGCTGAAACATTTAGGCTAGGTGCACACGTAGAATGGTCCTCCTGCGGATTTTTCTGCAGCGGATTTGATAAATCCGCAGGGCAAAACTGCAGTGTTTTTCCTGCGGATTTATTGCGGATTTACCACGGATTTATTGCAGTTTTTGTGCGGATTCCACTGCGGTTTTCTATTATGGAGCAGGTGTAAAACCACTGCAGATTCCGCACAAAGAAGTGACATGCTGCGGAATGTAAACCGCTGTGTTTCTGACCGTTTTTTTTCCGCAGCATGTGCACTGCAGATTGCGTTTCCCATAGGTTTACATTGTACTGTACACGCATGGAAAGCTGCTGCGGAAACGCTGCGGATCCGCAGCAAAATCCGCAGCGTGTGCACAGAGCCTTAGTGTTCCAAAAAAACAAGATGCAAGCTACTTATTTTTGCGACCAAACGCAGCAAAACCTGATATCTGTATTTTTGGTGTGTTTTGCTGCATTTTTTCCGATATTCTTTATTTTCTATGGGTGAAAAACCACTGAAAAAACACTGAAAGAAGTGACATGCTGAAGTTCGCAAAAACGCAGCAGTTTTCCAAACTAGTAAGGAAAAAAACAATGTGTGTCCATGGGATTTCTGAAATCTCAAAGACTTTGCTGTCCTGTAAAACATAGCTTAAAATTTGTATTAAAAAAAGTGTCAAAAACACAACGTGTGAACATAGCCTTAGAGCACAGCTGTGGGGATTGCATACCTGTTTACAGCAATAAAAGGTTCCTAGTAACAATGCATTGTAGAATGTGCCCCAATGCTCTGCACAAATATTATTGATTATTAGTGGGATGGAATATTATTTATTTTTTTCTTAGCCTGTGTTTTTATTTAATCTATTCTTAGGGTACGTGTCCACGTTCAGGAAACGCTGCGTGTTTGACGCTGCGTGGGGCCGCAGCGTCAAACACGCAGCGTCCAGATGTTCCAGCATAGTGGAGGGGATTTTTTGAAATCCCGTGTCCACTATGCGTGGAAACACGCATCCGTCGGCCCTGCGACTCCGGACATGCTGCGTGTCTTTTAAGATCGCAGCATGTCCGTGTTACTTGCGGCGACGCTGCGCCGCCGCAAGGAATAACACAGGGCCCTATGCGAGGGGTGCGATGATCCCGGATGTGTACAATGAACACATCCGGCATCATCGCGTCCCAGAAGGGGGTGGAGCTTAGCGCCGAGCGGGTTTGCCGCTCCGGCAATACCGCCGGCCATCCTGATCGTGGACACATTCCCTTAGGCCGGTTTCACACGTCAGTGGCTCCGGTACGTGAGGTGACAGTTTCCTCACGTACCAGAGCCACTGACACACGTAGACCCATTAAAATCAATGCATCTGTGCAGATGTCATTGATTTTTTGCGGACCGTGTCTGTTATGACCCCAATGGCAGAGGGTCTCAGGAATAATTACCAAGTCTGCAAACACAAAAAACCAGCTCATAGGGCAGTGGTAACTGGGCTGACCATATATCTAATCCTAGCACCACAAATAGCAGTAGCCGGGGAACGTGCCTACGTTGGTTCTAGACGTCTCGCGCCAGCCGGAGAACTAACTAACCCTAGAAGGGAAAAGAAAGACCTTTCTTGCCTCCAGAGAAAAGACCCCAAAAGTTGGATACAAGCCCCCAACAAATAATAACGGTGAGGTAAGAGGAAAAGACAAACATAAGAATGAGCTAGGTATTTAGCAAAGAGAGGCCCACTAGCCAATAGCAGAATATAGTAAGATGACTTATATGGTCAGCAAAAACCCTATTAAAATATCCACGCTGGATATTCAAGAACCCCCGAACCGACTAACGGCCGGGGGGAGAACACCAGCCCCCTAGAGCTTCCAGCAAGGTCAGAACTCACATTTAGTACAAGCTGGACAAAAATAGAAGCAAAGCAAATAACCCAAAAAACAAAGAAGCAAGACTTAGCTTAATTTTGCAGGAACCAGGACCAGCAGACAGGAGCAACAGAAGGATCTGATTACAACGATGCCAGGCACTGGAAGTTTATATAGCGACACCCCTGGACTAACGACCCAGGTGAGTGCCAAACTGAAGAAAGACAATCCCAGAGTCATATCACTAGTGACCACAAGAGGGAGCCAAAAAGTCTAATTCACAACAGTACCCCCCCCTTAAGGAGGGGTCACCGAACCCTCACCAAGACCACCAGGACGATCAGGATGAGCAGCGTGAAAGGCACGAACTAAATCGGCCGCATGCACATCAGAGGCAACCACCCAGGAATTATCCTCCTGACCATAGCCCTTCCACTTGACCAGATACTGAAGCCTCCGCCTGGAGAGACGAGAATCCAAGATCTTCTCCACCACGTACTCCAACTCGCCCTCAACCAACACCGGAGCAGGAGGCTCAACAGAAGGAACCACAGGTACAACGTACCGCCGCAACAAAGACCTATGGAACACGTTGTGAATGGCAAACGACACCGGAAGATCCAAGCGAAAGGACACAGGATTAAGGATTTCCAATATCTTGTAAGGACCGATGAAGCGAGGCTTAAATTTAGGAGAGGAGACCTTCATAGGAACAAATCGAGAAGACAGCTATACCAAATCCCCAACACGAAGTCGGGGACCCACACCGCGGCGGCGGTTGGCAAAACGCTGAGCCTTCTCTTGTGACAACTTTAAGTTGTCCACCACATGATTCCAGATCTGCTGCAACCTATCCACCACAGAATCTACCCCAGGACAGTCAGAAGGCTCCACATGTCCCGAGGAAAAACGAGGATGGAAACCAGAGTTGCAGAAAAATGGCGAAACCAATGTAGCGGAACTAGCCCGATTATTAAGGGCAAACTCAGCCAACGGCAAGAAGGTCACCCAATCATCCTGATCCGCAGAAACAAAACACCTCAAATAAACCTCCAGAGTCTGATTAGTTCGCTCCGTTTGTCCATTAGTCTGAGGATGAAAGGCAGACGAAAACGACAACTCAATGCCCATCCTAGCACAAAAGGATCGCCAGAACCTGGAAACAAACTGGGATCCTCTGTCAGACACAATATTCTCAGGAATGCCGTGTAAACGAACCACATTCTGAAAGAACACAGGAACCAGATCGGAAGAGGAAGGCAGCTTAGGCAAAGGCACCAAATGGACCATCTTAGAAAAGCGATCACATACCACCCAGATGACAGACATGCCCTGAGACACCGGGAGATCTGAAATGAAATCCATGGAAATGTGTGTCCAAGGCCTCTTCGGGACAGGCAAGGGCAAGAGCAACCCGCTGGCAAGAGAACAGCAAGGCTTAGCTCGAGCACAAGTCCCACAGGACTGCACAAACGACTGCACATCCCGTGACAAGGAAGGCCACCAAAAGGACCTAGCCACCAGATCTCTGGTGCCAAAAATTCCCGGATGCCCTGCCAACACCGAGGAATGAACCTCGGAAATGACTCTGCTGGTCCACTTATCAGGAACAAACAGTCTGTCAGGTGGACAAGAGTCAGGTCTACCAGCCTGAAATCTCTGCAACACACGTCGCAAATCCGGAGAAATGGCTGACAAGATAACTCCCTCTTTAAGAATACCAACCGGTTCTGCGACTCCCGGAGAGTCAGGCACAAAGCTCCTTGAAAGAGCATCAGCCTTCACATTCTTTGAACCTGGTAAATACGAGACCACAAAGTCAAAACGGGAGAAAAACAATGACCAGCGGGCCTGTCTAGGATTCAGGCGTTTAGCAGACTCGAGATACATCAAATTTTTGTGATCAGTCAAGACCACCACACGATGCTTAGCACCCTCGAGCCAATGACGCCACTCCTCAAATGCCCACTTCATGGCCAACAACTCCCGATTGCCAACATCATAATTCCGCTCAGCAGGCGAAAACTTCCTCGAGAAAAAGGCACAAGGTCTCATCACAGAGCAACCAGGGCCTCTCTGCGACAAAATGGCCCCTGCCCCAATCTCAGAAGCATCCACTTCAACCTGAAAGGGAAGTGAGACATCAGGCTGGCACAAAACAGGCGCCGAAGTAAACCGGCGCTTCAACTCCTGGAAAGCCTCCACGGCTGCAGGAGCCCAGTTAGCAACATCAGAACCTTTCTTGGTCATATCCGTCAAAGGTTTACCGTATATACTCGAGTATAAGCCGACCCGAGTATAAGCCGACCCCCCTAATTTTGCCACAAAAAACTGGGAAAACTTATTGACTCGAGTATAAGCCTAGGGTGGAAAATGCAGCAGCTACCGGTGAATTTCAAAAATAAAAATAGATGCTCCATACTGTTCATTATGGCCCCATAGCTGTGCCATATAGTGCTCTGCACCATTATTGCCCCATAGCTGTGCCATATAGTGCTCTGCACCGTTCATTATTGCCCCATAGCTGTGCCATATAGTGCTCTGCACCATTATTGTCCCATAGCTGTGCCATACAGTGCTCTGCACCATTATTGCCCCATAGCTGTGCCATATAGTGCTCCGCACCGTCCATTATCGCCCCATAGCTGTGCCATACAGTGCTCTGCACCATTATTGCCCCATAGCTGTGCCATATAGTGCTCTGCACCGTCCATTATTGCCCCATAGCTGTGCCATACAGTGCTCTGCACCATTATTGCCCCATAGCTGTGCCATACAGTGCTCTGCACCATTATTGCCCCATAGCTGTGCCATATAGTGCTCTGCACCATTATTGCCCCATAGCTGTGCCATATAGTGCTCTGTGTTGTGAATTTGCTTTTTGCTCCCTCTAGTGGTTACTAGTTTTTTGACTCTGGTTTTTCTGTCATTCCTTTTATCCGCACCTGGGTCGTTAGTTAGGGGTGTTGCTATATAAGCTCCCTGGACCTTCAGTTCAAGGCCTGGCAACGTAGTTATCAGAGCTAGTCTGCTGTGCTCTTGTCTACTGATCCTGGTTCCAGTTATATCAGCTAAGTCTGCCTTTTGCTTTTTGCTATTTGTTTTGGTTTTGTATTTTTGTCCAGCTTGTTCCAAATCTATATCCTGACCTTTGCTGGAAGCTCTAGGGGGCTGGTGTTCTCCCCCCGGACCGTTAGACGGTTCGGGGGTTCTTGAATTTCCAGTGTGGATTTTGATAGGGTTTTTGTTGACCATATAAGTTACCTTTCTTTATTCTGCTATCAGTAAGCGGGCCTCTCTGTGCTAAACCTGGTTCATTTCTGTGTTTGTCATTTCCTCTTACCTCACCGTCATTATTTGTGGGGGGCTTCTATCCAGCTTTGGGGTCCCCTTCTCTGGAGGCAAGAAAGGTCTTTGTTTTCCTCTACTAGGGGTAGCTAGATTCTCCGGCTGGCGCGTGTCATCTAGAATCAACGTAGGAATGATCCCCGGCTACTTCTAGTGTTGGCGTTAGGAGTAGATATATGGTCAACCCAGTTACCACTGCCCTATGAGCTGGATTTTTGTATTCTGCAGACTTCCACGTTCCTCTGAGACCCTCGCCATTGGGGTCATAACAGTTTGCCAGGCCAGTATTAAATGTTTAATGCATTGCAGAAGAGGGATTATAAGAAAGAAGATTCTGAGTTTTTTTTTTTCTCCTTCCCCTTTACCTCAGAGTGGCTATGCTTGCTGCAGACATGAATGTCCAGACCTTGATTACAAGTGTGGACCAGCTGGCTACTCGTGTGCAGGGCATACAAGACTATGTTATCAGAAATCCTAGGTCAGAACCTAAAATACCGATTCCTGAACTGTTTTCCGGAGACAGGTTTAAGTTTAGGAATTTCGTGAATAATTGTAAATTGTTTTTGTCCCTGAGACCCTGTTCATCAGGAGATTCTGCTCAGCAAGTAAAAATTGTTATTTCGTTCTTACGGGGCGACCCTCAGGATTGGGCTTTTTCGCTGGCGCCAGGAGATCCGGCATTGGCTGATCTTGATGCGTTTTTTCTGGCGCTCGGTTTACTTTATGAGGAACCCAATCTTGAGATTCAGGCAGAAAAGGCCTTGCTGTCTATGTCTCAGGGGCAGGACGAGGCTGAAGTGTATTGCCAAAAATTTCGGAAATGGTCCGTGCTGACACATTGGAACGAGTGTGCACTGGCCGCTAATTTTAGAAATGGCCTTTCTGAAGCCATTAAGAATGTTATGGTGGGTTTTCCCATTCCCACAGGTCTGAATGATACTATGGCACTGGCTATTCAAATTGACCGGCGGTTGCAGGAGCGCAAAACCGCAAATTCCCTCATGGTGTTGTCTGAACAGACACCTAATTCGGTGCAATGTGATAGAAAAACCGCAAATTCCCTCATGGTGTTGTCTGAACAGACACCTGATTTAATGCAATGTGATAGAATCCTGACTAGAAATGAGCGGAAAATTCATAGACGCCGGAATGGCTTGTGCTACTACTGTGGTGATTCTACACATGTTATCTCAGCATGCTCTAAACGTATAGCTAAGGTTGTTAGTCCTGTCACCGTTGGTAATTTGCAACCTAAATTTATTCTGTCTGTAACTTTGATTTGCTCACTGTCATCTTATCCTGTCATGGCGTTTGTAGATTCAGGTGCTGCCCTGAGTCTCATGGATCTCTCATTTGCTAAGCGCTGTGGATTTACTCTTGAACCATTAGAAAATCCTATTCCTCTTAGGGGTATTGATGCTACACCATTGGCAGCAAATAAACCGCAGTATTGGACTCAGGTTACCATGTGCATGACTCCTGAACACCGCGAGGTGATACGTTTCCTGGTTTTACATAAAATGCATGATTTGGTCGTTTTAGGGCTGCCATGGTTACAGACCCATAATCCAGTCCTGGACTGGAAGGCTATGTCAGTCTCAAGTTGGGGCTGTCGTGGTATTCATGAGGATTCCCTGCCTGTGTCTATTGCTTCTTCTACGCCTTCGGAAGTTCCGGAGTATTTGTCTGATTATCAGGATGTCTTCAGTGAGTCTGAGTCCAGTGCACTGCCTCCTCATAGGGACTGTGACTGTGCTATAGATTTGATCCCAGGCAGTAAATTTCCTAAGGGAAGACTGTTTAATCTGTCGGTACCTGAACATACCGCTATGCGTTCATATATCAAGGAGTCTCTGGAAAAAGGACATATTCGTCCGTCTTCTTCCCCTCTTGGTGCGGGATTCTTTTTTGTGGCAAAAAAGGACGGATCTTTGAGACCTTGTATTGATTATCGGCTTTTAAATAAGATCACTGTCAAATTTCAGTATCCTTTACCGCTGTTGTCTGACTTGTTTGCCCGGATTAAGGGTGCCAAGTGGTTCACCAAGATAGACCTTCGTGGTGCGTACAACCTTGTGCGCATTAAGCAAGGTGATGAATGGAAAACCGCATTCAATACGCCCGAAGGTCATTTTGAGTACTTGGTGATGCCTTTTGGGCTCTCCAATGCGTCTTCAGTTTTTCAGTCCTTTATGCATGACATTTTCCGGAAGTATCTGGATAAATTTTTGATTGTTTATCTGGATGATATTTTGGTTTTTTCTGATAATTGGGATTCGCATGTGGAGCAGGTCAGGTTGGTCTTTAAAATTTTGCGTGAAAATTCTTTGTTTGTCAAGGGCTCAAAGTGTCTCTTTGGTGTACAGAAGGTTCCCTTTTTGGGGTTCATTTTTTCCCCTTCTGCTGTGGAGATGGACCCAGTCAAGGTCCGAGCTATTCTTGATTGGACTCAGCCCTCGTCAGTTAAGAGTCTTCAGAAGTTCTTGGGCTTCGCTAACTTCTACCGTCGTTTTATCGCTAATTTTTCTAGCATTGTGAAACCTTTGACGGATATGACCAAGAAGGGCTCCGATGTAGCTAACTGGGCTCCTGCTGCCGTGGAGGCTTTCCAGGAGTTGAAACGCCGGTTTACTTCGGCGCCTGTTTTGTGCCAGCCTGACGTCTCACTTCCCTTTCAGGTTGAGGTGGATGCTTCGGAGATTGGGGCAGGGGCCGTTTTGTCGCAGAGAGGCCCTGGTTGCTCTGTTATGAAGCCTTGTGCCTTTTTCTCTAGGAAATTTTCGCCTGCCGAGCGAAATTATGATGTGGGCAATCGGGAGTTGTTGGCCATGAAATGGGCATTTGAGGAGTGGCGTCATTGGCTCGAGGGTGCTAAGCATCGTGTGGTGGTCTTGACTGATCACAAAAATCTGATGTATCTCGAGTCTGCTAAACGCCTTAATCCGAGACAGGCCCGCTGGTCATTGTTTTTCTCCCACTTTGATTTTGTTGTCTCGTATTTACCAGGTTCAAAGAATGTGAAGGCCGATGCTCTTTCTAGGAGCTTTGTGCCTGATGCTCCTGGAGTCGCTGATCCTGTTGGTATTCTTAAAGATGGAGTTATCTTGTCAGCTATTTCTCCGGATCTGCGACGTGTGTTGCAGAGATTTCAGGCTGATAGGCCTGAGTCTTGTCCACCTGACAGACTGTTTGTCCCGGATAAGTGGACCAGCAGAGTCATTTCCGAGGTTCATTCCTCGGTGTTGGCAGGTCACCCGGGAATTTTTGGCACCAGAGATCTGGTGGCCAGGTCCTTTTGGTGGCCTTCCTTGTCAAGGGATGTGCGGTCATTTGTGCAGTCCTGTGGGACTTGTGCTCGAGCTAAGCCTTGCTGTTCTCGTGCCAGCGGTTTGCTCTTGCCCTTGCCTGTCCCGAAGAGACCTTGGACACATATCTCCATGGATTTCATTTCTGATCTTCCGCTATCTCAGGGCATGTCCGTTATCTGGGTGATATGTGATCGCTTCTCCAAGATGGTCCATTTGGTTCCTTTGCCTAAGCTGCCTTCCTCTTCCGATCTGGTTCCTGTGTTTTTCCAGAACGTGGTTCGTTTGCACGGCATCCCTGAGAATATTGTGTCAGACAGAGGATCCCAGTTCGTTTCCAGGTTCTGGCGATCCTTTTGTAGTAGGATGGGCATTGATTTGTCGTTTTCGTCTGCTTTCCATCCTCAGACTAATGGACAGACGGAGCGAACCAATCAGACTTTGGAGGCTTATTTGAGGTGTTTTGTCTCTGCTGATCAGGACGATTGGGTGACATTCTTGCCGTTGGCTGAGTTTGCCCTTAATAATCGGGCTAGTTCCGCCACCTTGGTTTCGCCTTTTTTCTGCAACTCTGGTTTCCATCCTCGCTTTTCTTCGGGTCATGTGGAGCCTTCTGACTGTCCTGGGGTGGATTCTGTGGTGGATAGGTTGCAGCAGATCTGGAATCATGTGGGGGACAACTTGAAGTTGTCACAGGAGAAGGCTCAGCGCTTTGCCAACCGCCGCCGCGGTGTGGGTCCCCGACTACGCGTTGGTGATTTGGTGTGGCTTTCTTCCCGCTTTGTTCCTATGAAGGTCTCCTCTCCCAAATTTAAACCTCGTTTTATTGGGCCTTACAAGATATTGGAAATCCTTAATCCTGTATCTTTTCGTCTGGATCTTCCTGTGTCGTTTGCTATTCACAATGTATTTCATAGGTCCTTGTTGCGGCGGTACATTGTGCCTGTAGTTCCTTCTGCTGAGCCTCCTGCTCCGGTGTTGGTTGAGGGCGAGTTGGAGTACGTGGTGGAGAAGATCTTGGATTCTCGCCTCTCCAGGCGGAGGCTTCAGTACCTGGTCAAGTGGAAGGGCTATGGTCAGGAGGATAATTCCTGGGTGGTCGCCTCTGATGTTCATGCGGCCGATTTAGTTCGTGCCTTTCATGCCGCTCATCCTGATCGCCCTGGTGGTCGTGGTGAGGGTTCGGTGACCCCTCACTAAGGGGGGGGTACTGTTGTGAATTTGCTTTTTGCTCCCTCTAGTGGTTACTAGTTTTTTGACTATGGTTTTTCTGTCATTCCTTTTATCCGCACCTGGGTCGTTAGTTAGGGGTGTTGCTATATAAGCTCCCTGGACCTTCAGTTCAAGGCCTGGCAACGTAGTTATCAGAGCTAGTCTGCTGTGCTCTTGTCTACTGATCCTGGTTCCAGTTATATCAGCTAAGTCTGCCTTTTGCTTTTTGCTATTTGTTTTGGTTTTGTATTTTTGTCCAGCTTGTTCCAAATCTATATCCTGACCTTTGCTGGAAGCTCTAGGGGGCTGGTGTTCTCCCCCCGGACCGTTAGACGGTTCGGGGGTTCTTGAATTTCCAGTGTGGATTTTGATAGGGTTTTTGTTGACCATATAAGTTACCTTTCTTTATTCTGCTATCAGTAAGCGGGCCTCTCTGTGCTAAACCTGGTTCATTTCTGTGTTTGTCATTTCCTCTTACCTCACCGTCATTATTTGTGGGGGGCTTCTATCCAGCTTTGGGGTCCCCTTCTCTGGAGGCAAGAAAGGTCTTTGTTTTCCTCTACTAGGGGTAGCTAGATTCTCCGGCTGGCGCGTGTCATCTAGAATCAACGTAGGAATGATCCCCGGCTACTTCTAGTGTTGGCGTTAGGAGTAGATATATGGTCAACCCAGTTACCACTGCCCTATGAGCTGGATTTTTGTATTCTGCAGACTTCCACGTTCCTCTGAGACCCTCGCCATTGGGGTCATAACAGCTCTGCACCATTACTGCCCCATAGTTGTGCCATATAGTGCTCTGCACCATTACTGCCCCATAGCTGTGCCATATAGTGCTCTGCACCATTATTGCCCCATAGCTGTGCCATATAGTGCTCTGCACCATTATTGCCCCATAGCTGTGCCATATAGTGCTCTGCACCATTATTGCCCCATAGCTGTGCCATATAGTGCTCTGCACCATTATTGCCCCATAGCTGTGCCATATAGTGCTCTGCACCATTATTGCCCCATAGCTGTGCCATATAGTGCTCTGCACCATTATTGCCCCATAGCTGTGCCATATAGTGCTCTGCACCATTATTGCCCCATAGCTGTGCCATACAGTGCTCTGCACCATTATTGCCCCATAGCTGTGCCATACAGTGCTCTGCACCATTATTGCCCCATAGCTGTGCCATATAGTGCTCTGCACCATTATTGCCCCATAGCTGTGCCATATAGTGCTCTGCACCATTACTGCCCCATAGTTGTGCCATATAGTGCTCTGCACCATTACTGCCCCATAGCTGTGCCATATAGTGCTCTGCACCATTATTGCCCCATAGCTGTGCCATATAGTGCTCTGCACCATTATTGCCCCATAGCTGTGCCATATAGTGCTCTGCACCATTATTGCCCCATAGCTGTGCCATATAGTGCTCTGCACCATTATTGCCCCATAGCTGTGCCATATAGTGCTCTGCACCATTACTGCCCCATAGTTGTGCCATATAGTGCTCTGCACCATTACTGCCCCATAGCTGTGCCATATAGTGCTCTGCACCGTTGCCCCATAGCTGTGCCATACAGTGCTCTGCACCATTGCCCCATAGCTCTGCCATATAGTGCTCTGCACCGTCCATTATTGCCCCATAGCTGTGCTGCTGCTGCAATAAAAATAATAAAACACATACTCACCTCTCTTGCAGCTCCTCGGCGCCATCTTCCCGGCGTCTCCCTGCACTGACTGATCAGGCAGAGGGCGGCGCGCACACTATATGCGTCATTGCGCCCTCTGACCTGCACAGTCAGTGAGGAGAGAGAGACGCCGGGAAGATGGAGACAGCGCCCGGCATGTGGAATGCGGCCAGGTGAATATGCGATACTTACCTGCTCCCAGCGTGCCGCTCCTTCCCCCGGACAGCTGGTCTTCGGTGCCGCAGCCTCTTCCTCTACGGTCACCGGCACCGCTTCATTAGAGAAATGAATAGGCGGCTCCGCCCCTATGGGAGGTGGAGCAGCCTATTCATTTCTCTAATGAGCGGTCCCATGTGACCGCTGAACAGGGGAAGAGGCTGCGGCACCCGGAGACCGTGGGACGGGCAGGGGGAGCGCCAGGAGCAGGTGAGTATGCATCAGCGCCCTCTCCCCCTCACCCGCCGACCCCACCGCCGACCGTGACTCGAGTATAAGCCGAGGGGGCACTTTCAGCCCAAAAATTTGGGCTGAAAATCTCGGCTTATACTCGAGTATATACGGTAACAATGCTAGAAAAATTAGCAATAAAACGACGGTAGAAGTTAGCAAAACCCAAGAACTTCTGAAGACTCTTAACTGACGTGGGTTGAGTCCAATCATGAATAGCTCGGACCTTGACTGGGTCCATCTCCACCGCAGAAGGGGAAAAAATAAACCCCAAAAAGGGAACCTTCTGTACTCCAAAGAGACACTTTGAGCCCTTAACAAATAAAGCATTCTCACGCAAAACCTGAAACACCATCCTGACCTGCTCTACATGCGAGTCCCAGTCATCAGAAAAAAACAGAATATCATCCAGATAAACGATCATAAATTTATCCAGATACTTCCAGAAAATATCATGCATAAAGGACTGAAACACTGAAGGAGCATTAGAGAGCCCAAAAGGCATCACCAAGTACTCAAAATGACCTTCGGGCGTATTAAATGCGGTTTTCCATTCATCTCCTCGCTTAATGCGCACAAGGTTGTACGCACCACGAAGATCTATCTTGGTGAACCACTTGGCACCTTTAATTCGGGCAAACAAGTCTGACAACAGAGGCAAAGGATACTGAAATTTAACAGTGATTTTATTCAAAAGCCGATAGTCAATACAAGGTCTCAAAGATCCGTCCTTCTTGGCCACAAAAAAGAGTCCCGCACCAAGAGGGGAAGAGGAAGGACGGATATGCCCCTTCTCCAGAGATTCCTTGATATCCGAACGCATTGCGGTATGCTCAGGTACAGACAGATTAAATAGTCTTCCCTTAGGAAATTTGCTACCTGGAATCAAATCTATGGCACAGTCACAGTCCCTATGAGGAGGCAGAGCACTGGACCTGGACTCGCTGAACACATCCTGATAATCAGACAAATACTCAGGAACTTCCGAAGGAGTAGAGGAAGCAATAGACACCGGCGGGGAATCACCATGAATACCCTGACAGCCCCAACTTGACACAGACATTGCCTTCCAATCCAAGACTGGATTATGAGTCTGTAACCATGGCAAACCCAAAACGACCAAATCATGCATTTTATGCAGAACAAGAAAACGAATCACCTCCCGATGTTCAGGAGTCATGCACATGGTTACCTGTGTCCAAAACTGCGGTTTATTTTCCGCCAATGGCGTAGCATCAATACCCCTCAGAGGGATAGGATTAACCAACAGCTCAAGAACAAAACCACAGCGCTTGGCTAATGACAGATCCATAAGACTCAGGGCAGCACCTGAATCCACAAACGCCATAACAGGGTAAGAGGACAATGAGCAAATTAAAGTCACAGACAAAATAAATTTAGGTTGCAAATTACCAATGGCGACAGGACTAACAACCCTTGTTAGGCGTTTAGAGCATGCTGATATAACATGTGTAGAATCTCCACAGTAAAAACACAACCCATTCTGACGTCTATGATTTTTCTGCTCATTTCTGGTCTGAATTCTATCACATTGCATCAAATCAGGTGCTTGTTTAGACAACACTACCAGAGGATTAGCGGTTTTGCGCTCCCGCAAACGCCGGTCAATTTGAATAGCCAGCGCCATGGAATCATTCAGACTTGTAGGAATGGAGAAACCCACCATCACATTCTTAATGGCTTCAGAAAGGCCATTTCTGAAATTTGCGGCCAGAGCACACTCATTCCACTGAGTAAGCACGGACCATTTCCGAAATTTTTGGCAATACACTTCAGCTTCATCCTGGCCCTGAGAAATAGCCAGCAAGGCTTTTTCTGCCTGAACCTCAAGATTGGGTTCCTCGTAAAGCAATCCGAGCGCCAGAAAAAACGCATCAATATTTGCCAATGCCGGATCTCCTGGCGCTAGCGAGAAAGCCCAATCCTGAGGGTCGCCCCGTAAAAAAGAGATAACAATTTTAACTTGCTGAGCTGAGTCTCCAGATGAACGGGGTCTCAGAGATAGAAACAATTTACAATTATCCCTGAAATTCCTAAACTTAAATCGGTCTCCAGAAAACAGTTCAGGAATAGGTATTTTAGGTTCAGACATAGAACTACTGGTAACAAAATCTTGTGTGCTTTGCACACGAGCAGCAAGCTGGTCCACACTTGTAATCAAGGTCTGGACATTCATGTCTGCAGCAAGCTCAAGCCACTCAGAGGTAAAGGGGAGGAAGAGAGGAAAAAAAAAAAAACTCAGAATTTCCTTTCTTATTATCTCACTTCTGCAATGCATTAAACATTCAATGTCGGCCTGGCATACTGTTATGACCCCAATGGCAGAGGGTCTCAGGAATAATTACCAAGTCTGAAAACACAAAAAACCAGCTCATAGGGCAGTGGTAACTGGGCTGACCATATATCTAATCCTAGCACCACAAATAGCAGTAGCCGGGGAACGTGCCTACGTTGGTTCTAGACGTCTCGCGCCAGCCGGAGAACTAACTAACCCTAGAAGGGAAAAGAAAGACCTTTCTTGCCTCCAGAGAAAAGACGCCAAAAGTTGGATACAAGCCCCCAACAAATAATAACGGTGAGGTAAGAGGAAAAGACAAACATAAGAATGAGCTAGGTATTTAGCAAAGAGAGGCCCACTAGCCAATAGCAGAATATAGTAAGATGACTTATATGGTCAGCAAAAACCCTATTAAAATATCCACGCTGGATATTCAAGAACCCCCGAACCGACTAACGGCCGGGGGGAGAACACCAGCCCCCTAGAGCTTCCAGCAAGGTCAGAACTCACATTTAGTACAAGCTGGACAAAAATAGAAGCAAAGCAAATAACCCAAAAAACAAAGAAGCAAGACTTAGCTTAATTTTGCAGGAACCAGGACCAGCAGACAGGAGCAACAGAAGGATCTGATTACAACGATGCCAGGCACTGGACTAAGGATCCAGGAAGTTTATATAGCGACACCCCTGGACTAACGACCCAGGTGAGTGCCAAACTGAAGAAAGACAATCCCAGAGTCATATCACTAGTGACCACAAGAGGGAGCCAAAAAGTCTAATTCACAACACGTGTCTCCGTGTGCCAAACACGGAGACATGTCAGTGTTCGTGGGAGCGCACGTATTACACGGACCCATTAAAGTAAATGGGTCCGTATAAAACACGGACCACACACGGACCTTCTCCGTGTGCAGTCCGTGTGGCGTGCAGGAGACAGCGCTACAGTAAGCGCTGTCCCCCCCACATGGTGCTGAAGCCACCATTCTTATCTTCTCTGCAGCAGCATTTGCTGCATAGAAGATATGAATAATAGTGTTTAAAAGAAAGATCTATGTGTCCGCCGCCCTCCCACCCCCTGTGCGCCCCCCTGCTGTTCTGAATATACTCACCCGCCTCCCTCGCAGTGTTCTGTGCTGGCCGCCCCTTCTACTGTATGCGGTCACGTGGGGCCGCCGATTAGGGTCATAAATAGGTGGCTCCACCTCCCATAGGGGTGGAGCCGCCTATTCATGACTGTAAATGAGCGGCCCCACGTGACCGCATACAGTAGAAGGCGCGGCCAGCACAGGAACCATCGACAGCCAACGAGGGAAGCGGGTGAGTATTTTCAGAACAGCGGGGGGGCGCACAGGGGGTGGGAGGGCGGCGGACAGATAGATCTTTCTTTTAAACACTATTATTCATATCTTCTATGCAGCAAACGCTGCTGCACAGAAGATATGAATCGCGGCTTCAGCACGATGCAGTGTACCACACGCGTGGGTACCACACGCTCCGTGTGGTACCCACTCGGCACACGGGCGGCACACGTGTGCCGCACTTATGGCCTACGTGAGCTCACGGGCACACGGACACGGATAACTCCGGTACCGATTTTTTCCGGTACCGGAATTATCTGGACGTGTGGGACAGCCCTTAGTTTGTTTTTTGTTCACCATAGATTAGAGGGGGAAAAACAATAATGCTAAATTCAGTATTAGAACTAAATGGAAAGATATATATTTATTTAATGATGAAAGTGGTTTCCCCCGCAAATAAGATTTATCCATTGAATTGCTCACTAGAATTGGCCAGCAAGTCCCTGAACAAGGGTAAAGCAACCGAAGTGCACTGGTACTGAGGAGAAGCATGATTCCCGCAACAGCTGAGCATGCAAAGCGTGACCACAATGCAAAGTAATGACCACTGAGAGTAAATGGCATCGAATGTCGTTTGTGCTTCTTGTCAGGGAGAGTAGCTTAGAGAGGTGGGGGGAAGTAATACTGATGTACAAACATATTTTGTAATATTACAATTGAGTATACAGTATGTAATTGGAAACTATATCAAAAGTAGAGACAATCTGTCCAAATTTGGCGGTAAGGACATAGAAAGCTGTAAAGAACGGCAGCAATAAGAGCTAACGGCATAGAATAAATGTTGCAGCAAGTGACAAGTGTGTATGTGTATATTTAATGGGGTTGTCTCATCTTCTAAAATGGGTACAATTGTGAAGTGTTTGTAAAAACATACAACTTACCTCTTATTAAAAATACTCTCTGTTTCGAAGAACAGAGACATTTTAAATTGTATAGCTTACAGCTCGTGGCCTGGGTTACTGGTCTCTGCAGTTTGCTGGTTTCCTAGATAAGAAATGTAGTGCTTACAAGCTCTTTGATATAAAGCTCGTAAATGTTGGTCTGAAGCTGACCAAATCGCTGGTTCTGGCCAACTTTATTGTCCCTGCACTCCTCTGTTTGCTCTGGCAAAGCTGCCTCTGTTTGCAGCATCAGGGGGAGCAAACAGTTCAAACCAGTTGTGAACTGTCAATCATCAGGAGATCGGGAGGTAGGGTAACAGTGCACTCCTGCAAAAACATAATGAGACAACCCCATGAAAGAGATCTTAAGATTTATGTTATTGCTCTACTAGATTTCTGCCTACCTGCACACTCAACAGATCTCCTTGACAAAGACCACTCCCAGCCAGAACATTGGACCATATGTGTTTTTGAATCCTTTTGGATCAAAATAAATTTACACTGCAGCAAGAACTACAATCTAATTTTCTTTTGTGGTGCTGAGATTCCGACCTCATTAAGTCTGGACTACGAGTTTCTTCCTCAAGTACACAATATTTTAAAAGGACAGTGTGCCGGTCTTTCTCCTTCTAATTAGCCACTGGCTCATTCACTGGAACCGGCCATCAAAGTCACTAGAACTAGGGTCAAATGTCTAAAGTGCTGAGAAACACGCTCACCCTTGGGAGGAGTATGATTGGAGTGGTAGTGAGCATGCATACTTCAGCTAAATTCAAAGTCTATGGGGCTGACATGAGCAGCCAGGTAAATATCTATCTCATGAAAAGAAGCATATTCCCTGTAGACGTACTGTATGTAATGCAGTTGTCTGGATGCAACGAACAGAGATCTCGTGGCGGGAAATAGTCAGGGATTGATATAATTCTATTTATATATAGCAGTAACTTTAAACAATTAGCATTAGTAACTATGAAAATCAATAGTAGAAAGAATAACAATAAGTTTAGAATAACCAAGAAAGTCTTTCACTATTTAACGTTAATGTTCTTTTCGCAAAAGGTGGTGCAACCAGTCATGGGAGTCATCTCTCTGAAGCTCTGACCCTAGCGGGGGTCATTGTTTTTTCCAGTTAGGCAGGAAGTCTCTTTCTGATGTAGTCTATCAAAGCCCTTTGAGCCTCCCACGCACTCGCCGGCCCATTCCCAAACTGTAATCCTAATCTTAGCTGACCCCATTGCTGTAGATAATGGCTGGAAGTGGCTGCCCTGTACGCTCACTCTGTTTCTCCACAGTTGCCGGCGGGCCTTGTCTATCTCAGTCTCTTTCCAGATGTTCTCGGCTTGACCATCGGCAGAACTCTCTTATGCTCGGGGCAGAGAGGACTAGGCCTTGGCTCTTGACAGGCGGCATCGGGCCTTGGAGGCTTGACCAGCGCAGGGCGCAGATCCTGGCTCTGACCAGCATAGGCGGTACTTGGAGGTCTCCTGAGGGGAATCTGGACTTTGCCAGGTGGCAACCAGCACCTGGGTGGCCCAGACTTCACGCTGAAGCCTGTTTCACTGGTTCCAGAGGTCTCTCTGGAACACATCTGCTTTTCTCTCCTCCTTGGCACCAAATCCTCTTGTAGTTTTGCGCCCAGGGCTTTTATATCATGGAAATCCTTCCTGTGGGTCACCTGACCCAGTCTATCACACAAGGTTGCTCCCCCTGCAAATCTTCCAGCACAATTTGGTTCCGCTTGATTTTGGATGGCCAACAGATGGCTGTGTCTCCTCATTAATGGCCCATCCTACAAGAGTTCTTCAGAGATATCACGGCTTCTTATTACATGTACTGTTAAGCACAAATGCATGTTGGCCAGTCTTAAAGTTGCCTTGCACCTTACAAAGAAGTCGGTCAGATGCATGTTCAGCCAACAACTACAGTATCTCTCCTGCATTCTCCATATCCATGAACACTTGGTTTGAATGAGTATTAATGTGTTATCAATAGGGAGAGGAGAGAAAGGTGCTGTCAGTCTCCTCTTTCAAAGGTATATTTAGTGCAAAAAACAAAAGGATTTTTTTGTCTTTAATATTGTCAGTCTGGAGTAGTTAGGGGCCCCTTACAAATTAGATGGTCCACTGGGCCAGCAAAATCCCCATGCTCTGCAGCTCTGCTGCCTTTCATTCAATTTGTGAAAGGGCTTAGTGCTGTGTAGAGGCATTCTGCAATCATATAGTAGTTAATAGTCTTTGTTACGACTGCAGCCACCGTGCTTCAAATTTTAGTCATGGCATAAGTTAAAAGTCATCCAATTTCATGAAGGTGGGCAGCAAACTATGTAAAATAACAGGTACTAAACAAGTACTGATCCTCCTTGGGTCCAGTGCTGGCTTGCTGCTCTGGTCTCATTGTTTTGGGGGCAGTGGTGATGTTTAGAGATGGGTGAATCCGAACAGTAAAGTTCAGCGTCATTACCAAACATCTAATGTTCGGACACGGACACCAAACACAGACTTCAACAGGAAGTCCGTGTTACTGTTTGAGATCGGCACCCTGAACACGGGGTGTTTGTCGTGCTGTTGTAAGGCGACCAGGGTGGTAGTCATGGCACTGAGTTGTAGTGTTTCCACACCCTGGCGCCCCACAAAGGAAGCACAATGTCCCTTTTGCTGTATGTGCAACGTGCGCAGCAGAACACTCACATTAATTGCCAGAGTCCCCTATGCTTCTGTCATTCCGGCTCCAGATCCACAGGTCTCACAAATGACTCCAGACTCTATGTCCATTCTTAACAGTTCAACTTTAAGCTACTTTCACACATCAGGCTTTTTGTTTCAGGCACAATCCGGCACTTTTTGTAAAAAACGGATCCGTTTTTTTGTACGCCGGATCCGTTTTTTTCCCATAGAGTTGTATTAGCACCGGATTGTGCCTGATGGCCAGACGTTTCATCCGTTTTTTGCCGGATCCGTTCAAAAAGTTGTTTCCGGCGGACGGACAGAACGTCTACTGCAACGTTTTTTTGTCCGGCGGAAAAAACGGAATCGGCAAAAAAAGATGAAACGGAGATGTGAAACAACAATCCGGCGTCCGGATCAGGTTTTCACACCATTTTCAATGCAAATCATGGCGATTCCGTTCTGGAGTCTCTCTCTCTCTCGTCCCGGACCGGATCCAGCTAAAAAAACTGATCCGGCACATCAGTTTTTTGCAAAAAAAGACGGATCCGTTTTTTTACACATTAGCCGGATTTAGCCTGACACAAAAAACCTGATGTGTGAAAGTAGCTTTAGTTATCACCAGGATTTTCATTATAGATGCAGTGCAGTGCGCACACAATGATATTCCTGGGGCTTTCTCTGTCTTCTCAGCAATCTCTGGTCTTCCTGGCAATCTCCACCTCGCTGGACAATCCCTGTCCAGTCCTGGCAGCCTCGGCCCCTTCTGTGATGTCGGGGCCTTTAGATCTACTAGCTTCCTCCCATTCCCCTTGCCCGGTTTCAAAAGGAAAAGGTAAATGGCTCATTGTCTTAGCTCCATCGTAGGCCCTGGATCCGCCTTGGAATGGTTACCGTTTAAGATGGTGGCCTCCTGCACACCACTCAGCCTGGGGTCCCTTCTTGCCTCAGCAACTTCACCCCCATGGCTATCAGTCTGCCTTCTTTCACTGCTGCATCACTAATACCCACTAACCAGGCAGTGCCATCACTATATCCCACTGTTCTCTACTACACCCACCTGTAACTCCTGACAGCCTGGAAAACCCCTTAGGGTATGTGCACACGTTGCAGATTTGCCTGTGGAATTTTCTGTGCAGATTCTGCATCTCTTGGCAGAAAACGTAGGTAAAAATCCACATGGATTTGATGCACTTCTGATGCCTTTTTAATGCGGATTTTCATGCGTTTTTTCATGCTGATTTGTATGCATTTTTGCAGGCTAAATAAAGATCTATTATTTAACAAAAAAAGAATTGTGATGTCATTCCCTTGTTAAATCTCTTCTTTTACATACTCCATTGAAGAATAATGTTTACACACACAGATAGATAGATTAGATATATCGATAGATAGATAGATAGATAGATAGATAGATAGATAGATAGATAGATAGATAGATAGATAGATCTACAGAAAATTCCACATACCCTTATACTAACTAAGCCTATTCTCACACTCTCATTCCCTATCTCTAATATGCCCCACTATTCTATTCCTAAGATTGTCTACCCTTTTATTTTATCCTCTATACCTTTCCCAAACCCTAAGCATAACACATGTACAGTACAGGAATCAAAAAAAAAGTACAGTACATACACGTTACAGCATCATTACATGAATACATAAACAGTCGTAAACACTATGGAACCACACACATTCAGTGAATACTGTTTAAAGAGGGGGAAGCATATGATGGCCTCTGTCACCTTCTTACACTGTCATGTGCATGACAGCACCACAAACTCTGCTTCTGATTGGCGGTAAAATCATTACCACTAGTCAGATAGTCGCGGCTCACACACTGTCAAATGACAGCTTGAGCTCGTAGCTATGATTGGAGGTAAAAAGTTTACCTCCGGTCACTGACGTCGGCTGATGGGACTATTGCTCCCATCAGCCTATGCCTGCTGCCACTCATAACAGTGATAGCTTGCGGTGGCTGACGGGAGTATTCATCAGCCGGCACCTGAGCTTTAAATAAATAAGGAAAAAACGGTGTGGGTTCCCCTGTATGTTTGATAACAAGCTAGGCAAAACTGATAGCTGGGGACTGCAACTCTCAGCTGTCAGCATTATCAAGGCTTGTTATCAAGAATGGAGGGGTCCCCATGCTTTTTACATAATTTAAATAAATAATTAAAAAACAACAACATGGGTTCCCCCTATTTTTGACAACCAACCTTGCTAAAGCAGACAGCTGGGGGCTGGTATTCTCAGGCTGGTACAGGGCCATTGATATTGGCCCCCCAGTCTAAACACAGCAGACCAGTCTAAAAGGAGCATCTATTAGATGCACCAATTCTGGCTCTTTGCTGGCTCTTCCTACTTGCCTTGTAGCGGTGGCAAGTGGCGTTCATATTTGTGGGGTTGCTGTCACCTTTGTATTGTCCGGTGACATCAAGCCCACGGGTTAGTATTGGAGAGGCGTCAATAAGACACCTATCCATTACTAATCCTATAGTTATATTGTAAATAAACACACAGACAGAAAGTCCTTTAATTGAAAGAATAAGACAGACTCCTTTAATTATTCTAAATTAAACCATACTCCTGTAATAAAGCAAAAATAAAAAATCAAACATTTCCCTCATCTGTCCATCGTTCTGTTCCACACCGTAATCCATTTCTAGTTATAAACAGTTTTCAATCTGGACAGTGCCAAGATATGGCACTTGCTGTTATTAGCGGCAGACGACGTAGGCTGATGGGAGCAGTAGTCCCATCAGCTGACGCCAGTAACAGGAGGTAAACTTTATACCTCTGATCACAGCTGCAGGATCACACTATCATTTCACAGCGTGGGAACCGCAGCTCTCTGACCGACAGTGATGATTTTATTGCCGATCAGAATCAGTGTTTGCCACGCTGTCATACAGATATAACAGCGTGTCATACACTGGATGTTCGGGCCCCCTATTAAAATGAATGGGGTCGGGGTTCAGGTCTGGGTACCCAAACTTTTTTTAACTGTTCGGCCAAACCCACCGGACCCAAACATCCAGGGTTCCGCTCATCTCTAATGATGTTATGTCAGTGGTGCTCGACACTGCTTTAGTCACTCACTGAGCTCAGAGGCTTGTGAAATGAGCGCAGATGGAACCACCAATCTCGGCACAGGCGCTTAGAGTGGTGACGCAATCTGTTGACTGCAGCCAAAACACCAGCACCGGACCAACTGTGGGAAGCTGTCAATGAATCCAGAGAGGCTGAATACCGGCTGAATTTATTTTAGGTATTTTACACAGTTTGAGGTCCACTTGGACATCCCTTCAAGTCTCCTAACCTTACAGAACTGAATTTAACTCATGTGTCATGAGTTTTTTTTATGTTTTTTTCATTTTTTATTTTTACTTTATTCACATAGATTATATTTTCTCATACATCATCCTGTGTATGTAGGACATGATAATTTCTTGTAAATATAAAGCAAAAATATAGATTTAAGCAAAAGCTCCCATTTATTGCCAAGTTAGGATATTTCACACCTGACTCAAATTGAAAGTGAGGTTGCTGTTGTCATAACACAGAGTAATAACCACTAAAAAATCACAGCGAACCACCAGGAATATATAAGTATATTTGCCCTGAATGGGAACCTGTCATGTAAAATACTGCTATTAAACTGTGGATATTGGGTTAACTAGGTTAATCTGTAGGTTAATAGCATTTTGACACTGTGTGTCAACGGCGCTGAGAGTACCACTGCTACACGGCAGCGCTCAAGTTCCCATCATAATGCCCTCAGCAGTGTTCAGTTTACAGTCATAGGGGTGGCGCAGGCATCGTTTTAGTCACCGCTCTGTGAATAGGTAATTTTATCCATGCAGCGTGGCTCTCAGTGCCGCTGCTGCACCACAGAATGCTATTTACTTGCAGGTTGATAGCGTCATTTTACATGACAGTTTCCCTTTAAGAGCACAATCATGATGAGTTTGACATCGTTTTAGAATTATGCAAAGTACTAGGTAAAATACTATGTAGAAATTAATAGAATTTTATTTGTTCTACTTTCAGATTTTTTCAAGCTATAAGGGTAAAAAAAATGTGTCATATCTATAATATATTTAAAGTGGCATGTAAAAGTTTGGGTACGCCTGGTCAAAATTACTCTTATTGTGAACAGCTAATCAAGTTGACGATGACATTATCTCTAAAAGGGCTAAAGTTAAAGATGATACGTTTCCTTTGTATTTTAGGCAAAAAAAATTGTAATTTTTTACATTTTAAAAATTACAAAAAGGAAAATGGACCGATGCAAATAGTAGGGTACCCTTGGAGACTTGTGTGCTCAGATAACTTTGACCAAGGTTTCAGACCAAAATTAGCATGTTAGGGTTATGGCTTGTTCACTATCATTGTTAGGAAAGGCCAGGTGATGCAAATTTCATAGCTTTATTAAAGCTCAGCCAACTCTTACCTTGTGCCAAAAAAATCCAGCCAGGGTTCTTCTAAGTAGCTGGCAAGCACCCTGAAAATGAAAATGGTGGAGACCCACAAAGCCGGAGAAGGCCATAAGAAGATAGCAAAGCATTTTCAAGTTGCCCTTTCCTCAGTTCGAAATGTAATTAAGAATGGCAGTTAATTGGAACAGTGGAGGTCAAGATGAGGTCTGGAAGACCAACCAAATTTTAAGTGAGAGCTGCTCGTAGGATTGCTAGAGAGGCAAATCAAAACTCCCGCATTAAGTTAGCCTCTTTAGTAGTATGCTGGTTTGGTGCAGAATAAAAATGAAAGTCACAAAATAAATGCTTGTTTTATAGAATGTCAGCATCTGCCATTCCACCCTTTTGGAAAAACCTACTACACTATATATCTGTATAAATTAGTTAGGTCTCTTTAGTGTAGCAGAAGGTAGAGACAATGTTAAATAATGAAAGTGGTTTCCCTCACAAATGATATTTATCCACTGGATCATTCACAGGAACTGGCCATCAAAGTCACTAGAACTAGTGGGAAATGTCCAATGTGCAGTGCAGCACGCTCGCTCAGAGGATGAGTATTACTGGAGTGGCAGCTGAGCATGTGCACTGCAGCTTCATCAAAGTCTATGGGGCTGACAGAGACATCTGAGTAATCTTTATCTCATGTCTGATTGGGGACGATTTTTCCTTGTGAACACTGGAGACCCACATAGGTTAGTAAATAAAATGAGATTATGGGGTAGACTAGGAGATTATGGAGTCGAGTAGGATATTATGGGGAAGAGTAGGAAATTATTGGGCAAAGTAGGAGGTTATGGGGCAGATTAGGAGATTATGGGGCAGAGTAGGAGATCATGAGGAAAAGTAAGAGATAATGGAGAAGAGTAAGGGTACCGTCTCACTATACGATTTACCAACAATCACGACCTGCGATAAGACCTGGCCGTGATCGTTGGTAAGTCATTGTGTGGTCGCTGGGGAGCTGTCACACAGACCGCTCTCCAGCGACCAACGATGCCGAGGTTCGCTGGTAACCAGGGTAAACATCGGGTTACTAAGCGCAGGGCCGCGCTTAGTAACCCGATGTTTACCCTGGTTACCAGCGTAAAAGTAAAAAAAAACAAAAACGTACATACTCACCATCTGATGTCCGTCAGGTCCCTTGCTGTCTGCTTCCCGCTCTGACTGAGTGCCGCCGTAAAGTGAAAGCAGATCACAGCGGCGACGTCACCGCTGTGATCTGCTCTCACTTTCCGGCCGGCAGACAGTCAGAGCGGGAAGCGGACGGCAAGGGACCTGACGGACATCAGATGGTGAGTATGTACGTTTTTTTTTTTTTTTACTTTTACGCTGGTAACCACGGTAAACATCGGGTTACTAAGCGCGGCCCTGCGCTTAGTAACCCGATGTTTACCCTGGTTACAAGCGATCGCATCGCTGGATCGCTGTCACACACAACGATCCAGCGATGACAGCGGGAGATCCAGCGACGAAAGAAAGTTTCAAACGATCTGCTACGACATACGATTCTCAGCAGGGTCCCTGATCGCAGTAGCGTGTCAGACACTGCGAGATCGTAACTATATCGCTAGAACGTCACGAATCGTGCCGTCGTAGCGATGAAAATGCCACTGTGTGACGGTACCCTAAGGGTACTGTCACACTCTGCAACTTTCCAATGATCACGACCAGCGATACGACCTGGCCGTGATCGTTGGAAAGTCATTGTGTGGTCGCTGGAGAGCTGTCACACAGACTGCTCTCCAGCGACCAACGATGCCGAAGGCCCCGGGTAACCAGGGTAAACATCGGGTTACTAAGCGCAGGGCCGCGCTTAGTAACCCGATGTTTACCCTGGTTACCATCGTAAAAGTAAAAAAAAAAAAACAGTACATACTCACATTCCGGTGTCCGTCAGGTCCCTTGCCGTCTGCTTCCCGCTCTGACTGAGTGCCGCCGTAAAGTGAAAGCAGATCACAGCGGTGACGTCACCGCTGTGCTCTGCTCTTACATTCCGGCCGGCAGTCAGTCAGAGCGGGAAGCAGACTGCAAGGGACCTGACGGACACCGGAATGTGAGTATGTACTGTTTTTTTTTTTTTACTTTTACGATGGTAACCAGGGTAAACATCGGGTTACTAAGCGCAGCCCTGCACTTAGTAACCCGATGTTTACCCTGGTTACAAGCGAACGCATCGTTGGATCGGTGTCACACACACCGATCCAACGATGACAGCGGGAGATCCAGCGACGAAAGAAAGTTCCAAACGATCTGCTACGACGTACGATTCTCAGCAGGGTCCCTGATCGCTGCTGCGTGTCAGACACAGCGATATCGTATGGATATCGCTGGAACGTCACGGATCGTACCGTCGTAGCGACAAAAGTGCCACTGTGTGACAGTACCCTAAGAGACTATGGAGCAGAGAAAGAGATTATGGATCAGATTAGGAGATTAAGTGGCTGAAAAACAGATTATGGGGCAGAGTAGGAGATTATGGGGCAGAATAAGAAATCATAGGGCACAGCAATATATTATGGGGCAGAGCAGGAGATTATAGAGCAGAGTAAGAGATTATGGGGCAGAGTAATAGATTACATGGCAGATTAGGAGAATATGTGGCAGAAAAAGAGATTATGGGGCAGGGGCAGAGTATGAGATCATGGGGCAGCATAGAAGATTATGGGGCAGAGTAAGAGATTATGGGACAGAGAGATTACAGGGCAGAGTAAAGGTACCTTCACACAAAGCGACGCTGCAGCGATACAGACAACGATGCCGATCGCTGCAGCGTCGCTGTTTAGTCGCTGTGTGGTCGCTGGAGAGCTGTCACACAGACAGCTCTCCAGCGACCAACGATGCCGAAGTCCCCGGGTAACCAGGGTAAACATCGGGTTACTAAGCGCAGGGCCGCGCTTAGTAACCCGATGTTTACCCTGGTTACCATTGTAAATGTAAAAGAAAAAAACACATACTCACATTCCGGTGCCCGGCGTCCGCTTCCCTGCACTCCTCCTGCATCCTGTGTCAGCACCGAACATCTCCGGCATCTCCCACAGAGCAGAGCGGTGACGTCACCGCTCTGCTTTACGGCCGGCACTTACACAGGATGCAGGAGGAGTGCAGGGAAGCGGACGCCGGGCACCGGAATGTGAGTATGTGGGGTTTTTTTTACATTTACAATGGTAACCAGGGTAAACATCGGGTTACTAAGCGCGGCCCTGCGCTTAGTAACCCGATGTTTACCCTGGTTACCAGTGAAGACATCGCTGGATCGGTGTCACACACACCGATTCAGCGATGTCAGCGGGAGATCCAGCGACGAAATAAAGTTCTGGACTTTCAGCAACGACCAGCGATCTCACAGCGGGATCCTGATCGCTGCTGCGTGTCAAACACAACGATATCGCTAGCCAGGACGCTGCAACGTCACGGATCGCTAGCGATATCGTTGTAAAGTCGCTTAGTGTGAAGGTACCTTAAGAGATTATGAGGCAGAGTAAGAGATAATGAGGCAGAGAAAGAGATTATGGGAAAGAGTAAAGGTACCTTCACACTAAACAACTTTCCAACGAGAACGACAACGATCCGTGATGTTGCAGCGTCCTGGATAGCGATCTCGTTGTGTTTGACATGCAGCAGTGATCTGGATCCCGCTGTGATATCGCTGGTCGGAGCTAGAAGTCCAGAACTTTATTTGGTCGTCAGATCGGCGTGTATCGTCGTGTTTGACAGCAAAAGCAACGATGTCAGCAATGTTTCTTCATGGAGCGAACTGGAGCGAACAACCAGCGAGAACGGTAAGTACGTCACTGGATCGCTCCTGCATCGTTCTGCTGTTGACGGTGTCTGACGTCTGCTAGCGACCTAAACAGCGACGCTGCAGCGATCGGCTCGTTGTCTATATCGCTGCAGCGTCGCTTAAGGTACCGTCACACTAAGCGACGCTGCAGTGATACAGACAATGATGCCGATCGATGCAGCGTCGCTGTTTGGTCGCTGGAGAGCTGTCACACAGACCGCTCTCCAGCGACCAACGATGCCGAGGTCCCTGGGTAACCAGGGTAAACATCGGGTTGCTAAACGCAGGGCCGAGCTTAGTAACCCGATGTTTACCCTGGTTACCAGTGTAAAATGTAAAAAAACAAACAGTACATACTCACCTTCGCGTCCCCCGGCGTCCGCTTCCTGCACTGACTGAGTGCCGGCCCTAACAGCAGAGCGGTGACGTCACCGCTGTGCTGTGCTTTCACTTTACGGCCAGCGCTCAGTCAGTGCAGGAAGCGGACGGCGGGGGACGCGAAGGTGAGTATGTACTGTTTGTTTTTTTACATTTTACACTGGTAACCAGGGTAAACATCGGGTTACTAAGCGCGGCCCTGCGCTTAGTAACCCGATATTTACCCTGGTTACCATTGTAAAACATCGCTGGTATCGTTGCTTTTGCTGTCAAACACAATGATACACGGCGATCTGACGACCAAATAAAGTTCTGAACTTTAATCAATGACCAGCGATATCACAGCAGGATCCTGATCACTGCTGCATGTCAAACACAACGATATCGCTATCCAGGACGCTGCAACATCACGGATCGCTAGCGATATCGTTTAGTGTGACGGTACCTTGAGGCCATGTGCACACGTTCAGTATTTTTCGTGTTTTTTTCGCGTTTTTTCGCTATAAAAACGTGATAAAAACGCAAAAAAAATGCTAACATATGCCTCCCATTATTTTCAGTGTATTCCGCATTTTTTGTGCAAATGTAGCCTTTTTTTCCGCGAAAAAATCGCATCGCAGAAAAAAAAGCAACATGTTCATTAAAATGCGGAATTGCAGGGGATTCCGCACACCTAGGAGTGCATTGATCTGCTTACTTCCCGCACGGGGCTGTGCACACCATGCGGGAAGTAAGCAGATTATGTGCGGTTGGTACCCAGGGTGGAGGAGAGGAGACTCTCCTCCACGGACTGGGCACCATATAATTGGTAAAAAAAAAGAATTAAAATAAAAAATAGTCATATACTCACCTTTGATGTCTTCCCACCTCTCCGCTGCATGCTGCCGCTTCGGTTTCTAAAGCTGGTGTGCGGTGAAGGACCTGCGATGACGTCACTGTCTTGTGATTGGTCGAGACCGGTCATGTGACCGCTCACGTGACCGCGACGTCATGGAAGGTCCTGAACCACAACGGCATCTATAGGAACGGATGCCTGCAGGTGAGTATAACCATTTTTTTTATTTTTTTTATTATTTTTAAACATTCTATCTTTTACTATAGATGCTGCATAAGCTGCATCTATAGTAAAAAGATGGTCACACTTGCCAAACGCTATGTTTGACAAGTGTGACCAACCTGTCAGTCAGTTTTCCAAGCGATGCTACAGATCGCTTGGAAAACTTTAGCATTCTGCAAGCTAATTACGCTTGCAGAATGCTAAAAAAACGCGAAAAAAACGGGAAAAAAACGCAAAAAAAAAATGCGGATTTCTTGCAGACAATTTCCGGTTTTCTTCAGGAAATTTCTGCAAGAAATCCGGACGTGTGCACATACGCTTAATGTGACGGTACCTTCAGAGATTATGGGGCAGATTAGGAGATTACGGGGCAGACTTGGAGATTACAGGGCAGAGTAGGAGATTACAGAGCAGATTAGGAGTTTATGGGACAGAGTAGAAGATTATGGGGAGGAGTAAGGGTATGTGCACACGTTGCGGATTTCTTGCAGAAATTTCCTGAAGAAAACCGGAAATTTTCTGCAAGAAATCCGCATTTTTTTTTTTGCGTTTTTTTTGCGGTTTTTTAGCATTCTGCAAGCGTAATTAGCTTGCAGAATGCTAAAGTTTTCCAAGCGATCTGTAGCATCGCTTGGAAAACTTACTGACAGGTTGGTCACACTTGTCAAACATAGCGTTTGACAAGTGTGACCAACTTTTTACTATAGATGCAGCTTATGCAGCATCTATAGTAAAAGATAGAATGTTTAAAAAAAATAAAAAAAATAAAAAAAAAGGTTATACTCACCCAGACATCTCCTCACCGGCGTCCGTTCCTCTTCCTATAGCTGGTCTGTGCGCACAGGACCTTCCGTGACGTCACGGTCACGTGAGCGGTCACATGACCGCTCACGACCAATCACAGGACAGTGACGTCATCGGCAAGGTCCTCCACCGCACATCAGCTACAGGAACCGAAGCGACAGCATGCAGTGGAGGCGGGAAGACATCGAGGGTGAGTATAGGACTATTTTTTATTTTAATTCTTATTTTTTTACCAATTATATGGTGCCCAGTGCGTGGAGGAGAGTCTCCTCTCCTCCACCCTGGGTACCAACCGCACATAATCTGCTTACTTCCCGCATCGTGGGCACAGCCCCGTGCGGGAAGTAAGCAGATCAATGGACCCCTAGGTGTGCGGAATCCCCTGCAATTCCGCATTTTAATGAACATGTTGCTTTTTTTTCCGCGATGCGATTTTTTCGCGGAAAAAAAGGCTACATTTGCACAAAAAATGCGGAATACACTGAAAATAATGGGAGGCATATGTAAGCGTTGTTTTCGCGTTTTTATCACGTTTTTATAGCGAAAAAACGCGAAAAAAACGCGAAAAATACTTAACGTGTGCACATGGCCTAAGAGATTATGAGGCAAAGTAGGAGATTATGGGGCAGAGTAGGAGATTACAAGGCATGCTAGGAGATTATGGGGCAGAGTAGATCTTTACATCTCTGGATAACAGAAAGACACTGACATATCCACCATTACATAGCTGCTTGTTATCTTAGACAGCAGACACTACACAGCATGAGATGAAGTCACACCCGCAGTGCCTTGTCCTGTGCCTTTTACAATTTTGCAGAGCAAGTGTAAAAACTGCTGATGACACTGATCGGTTCATTGCAAATGTTTTCAATCAACCCAAGACAAGAGAATTTGTTAGAATAAAAAATACAGGAAACTTTAAAGAAGCCCAACTCTATAGTCAGCCTGAACTAGCTCACAAGCTGAAAGAAACCGTGATGGGGAACTCACAATACATTTTACAGTTATTATCATTGCTAGAGATAGGGTGTCTGCATTCTCCGTTGACAGAAGTGTGCATCTATCCATTATGATTGCACCGGCTGAAATAAAAACCTGCTCAGACAACACACTTGCGGCAGGGCATGGCAGCACCTCCAAGGTGTACAAGGAGAGGTCGGGTCAAGTGTGCAGCTTGGACAACCAATAGTTAAAGGGCTCTGAAGAATCAGGAAGGATGCTGGTATGGTTACTTAAGTAGTCCTTCACCATGTTGGTCAAGTTCTCCCTCCTCGTCATAGTTACACCCACAGATAACCCTTGCTGATGTTATGGTTTTATGTAAATGGCCCAGTTGGTGGACATTTCCCTTCCCCCCTGAGTTGCACCTGGTGTGTGTGGCCCTCCCCTGTAATCCTTGTGGGTGAAAAGAGCCAGTACCTCTGCCGGCAGCATTGTCTGAGGGTAATCTTTTCAGCAAGACTTCAACAATGGCCTTCTGACACGCATGCGCTGAAAATGGCATGTCTGCCTCTGACATGAGAGGGGGAAATTTCACCTTGTACCGTGAGTCAAGAAAGGTACACAGCCAGTATTTCATGGTGGACAAAATGTGTTTGATGCGAGGGTCTTGGGAAAGGTATCTGGACATGAACTCTGCCATGAGTGGCAGACTACAAAGAGTCAAACATTCAGTGTCCTCACCAGGAAGAAAACTAACCATCCTCTCCGCCTCATGATGCATTGTCTCCTCCTTCTCCTCCTCCTTCTCCTCCTCCTCTTCAGGCCATCCATGCTGGACAGGCATGAAGCTGGCATTGGGAGTCCCCTCTGTAGCGAAGACCAAACAATCCTGTTGCTCCTCATCCTCCGCCTCCTGTTCCTCTCCATCACCCAATGTGGCCTGAGAATATTGTGTGAGCCTCTGTACAATCTTGCTCTATAGCCAAATGCTTGGCATTCAAAGCTTCCTCTTTGAGATTCTGCAGCGAACGTTAGACAAAGCAGAGGATGGTTACTCTGATAATAGCATCATCAGCGCTCACCATCTTGGTGCAGTACTCAAAGTTTTGATGAACCTCACATATATCAGTGATCCACACCCACTTGGCAGTTGTTATGTGTGGGAGCTGAGTGTTACTCTGAAGGGCATTGTGAAGCTGGAATTTAGACACTGCCCTCTGCTGCTCACTAAGCCTTGCCAACATATGAAAGGTCAAATTCCAGCATGTGGGCAGGTCACAAATCAGTCGGTGACAAGGCAAATTAAAGCGCCGCTGCAGCAAAGCTAGACCGGCGAAAGCCTTAGATGACTTTCGGAAATGTGCGCTGACACAGCATACCTTGGAAAGTAGGTTCGGCAAGTCAGGGTATGTTTTTAAAAACCACTGTACAACCAATTTCAGCACATGGGCCATGCATGGAACGTGTGCCAGCTTGCCAAGCTTTATAGCCGCCACCAAGTTACGCCCATTATCATACACAATCAGACCTGGTTGGAGGTTCAGCGGGGAGAGCCACTGATCGGTCTGTTCTTTTATCCCTTTCAGCAGCTCTGCTGGGGAGTGATGGGAAGCTAGTTCCACTCAGGATGATGAGGAGGAGAGACAGGAACTGGAATACGAGGAGACTGAAACCTGTAACATCCCTGCCAGCATCACTGCATGGCTTCCCATCTCCCCTCTTACTCACCATTCTGGGCCATGCTGTGAGTTCTGTCCTCTGCCAGCTCCATGCTCTGGGCCTCATGTCCTTGCTTGCTGCATACTTCCTGGCTATATGTTTAGGGCGGAGGCCCCGGCACTTCCTGTTTCTTATAGAGTCTGTGTGCACCTTCCTAAGGTGTCCCCAGCCAATTTTTAAGAGGCATCAGGTACTTAAGGCATCTCCACTCCTAGGGGGATGCCTGAGCAACAATCTCTCTCAATAAGTGCCTTGCTGCTGAGTTGCCAGGTCCTGTCTTGCTGTATCTCTCATTTCTATCTCCCAGGGGGCTGCGTACCCTGGTCCGTACCTGTATCCTGTGTCTCTTATTTCTGCCTCCCAGAGGGCTGCTGTTATGATTGAACTGGTGGTTAGGAGCACTAGAAATGACCAGATGAGCAAACTAGTAATACAGGACGAGCTCTGGGAAGTGGGAGCTCTGCTGACCGCAACCCCTAATCCTATCACAACAACTAGAAATAGCCGTGGAGCGTTCCTGACTCTGCCTAGACGCCTCTTCACAGCCTAAGAGCTAACTACCCCTAAAGATAGAAAATAAAGCCTACCTTGCCTCAGAGAAATTCCCCAAAGAAATAGGCAGCCCCCCACATATATTGACTGTGAGTTAAGATGGAAGTCACAAACACAGGAATGAAATAGGTTTCAGCATAGGAGGCCAGACTTAACTAAACAGACTGAGGATAGAAAAGGTATCTTTGCGGTCAGCATAAAAACTAACAAAAAACCACGCAGAGTGTGCAAAAGAAACCACCGCACCGACTCACGGCGCGGTGGTGCCACTCTGCATCCCAGAGCTTCCAGCTAACAGGACAAAATCATGATAGGAAGCTGGACAAAAATACAGCGGTAACAAATAAGCTAGCAGGGACTTAGCTTTTGCTGAAGTAGACAGGTCATCTGAAAGATCCAAGAGAACTGAACCAGTACTAGGACATTGACAGCTGGCACCAAGTAACGATCTGAGTGGAGTTAAATAGAGCAGCCAGCCAAGGCCTAAACGAGATCAGCTGGAGAAGGAACCTCAGAACCAGCAGCTCCACTCACAGCCACCAGAGGGAGTCCATGGACAGAACTCGCCGAAGTACCATTCATAACCACAGGAGGGAGTTCGAGAACAGAATTCACAACAGTACCCCCCCTTGAGAAGGGGTCACCGAACCCTCACCAGAGCCCCCAAGCCAATCCGGACGAGCCAAATGAAAGGCACGAACAAGATCGGCAGCATGAACATCAGAGGCAACCACCCAGGAATTATCCTCCTGACCATAACCTTTCCACTTGACTAGGTACTGAAGTTTCCGTCTCGAAACACGAGAATCCAAAATCTTCTCCACCACATACTCCAACTCCCCCTCAACCAACACCGGGGCAGGAGGATCAACGGAGGGAACCATAGGAGCCACATATCTCCGCAATAACGACCTATGGAACACATTATGGATGGCGAAAGAAGCTGGAAGGTCCAAACGAAATGACACAGGATTAAGAATTTCAGAAATCTTATAAGGACCAATGAAACGAGGCTTAAACTTAGGAGACGAAACCTTCATAGGAACATAACGAGACGACAACCAAACCAAATCCCCAACACGAAGTCGGGGACCAACACAGCGACGGCGGTTAGCGAAACGTTGACCCTTCTCCTGGGACAATGTCAAATTGTCCACTACGTGAGTCCAAATTTGCTGCAACCTGTCCACCACAGAATCCACACCAGGACAGTCCGAAGGCTCAACCTGCCCTGAAGAAAAACGAGGGTGGAAACCAGAATTACAGAAAAAGGGCGAAACCAAAGTGGCCGAGCTGGCCCGATTATTAAGGGCGAACTCAGCCAAAGGCAAGAAGGACACCCAATCATCCTGATCAGCAGAAACAAAGCATCTCAGATATGTTTCCAAAGTCTGATTGGTTCGTTCGGTTTGGCCATTTGTCTGGGGATGGAAAGCTGAAGAAAAAGACAAATCAATGCCCATCTTAGCACAAAAGGACCGCCAAAATCTTGAAACAAACTGGGACCCTCTGTCCGACACGATGTTCTCCGGAATGCCATGCAAACGAACCACATGCTGGAAAAACAATGGAACCAAATCAGAGGAGGAAGGCAATTTAGGCAAAGGTACCAAATGGACCATCTTAGAGAAGCGATCACAAACCACCCAGATAACTGACATCCTCTGAGAGACAGGGAGATCTGAAATAAAATCCATGGAAATATGCGTCCAGGGCCTTTTCGGGACTGGCAAGGGCAAAAGCAACCCACTGGCACGAGAACAGCAGGGCTTAGCCCGAGCACAAGTCCCACAGGACTGCACAAAAGAGCGCACATCTCGTGACAAGGAAGGCCACCAAAAGGATCTAGCCACCAAATCTCTGGTACCAAAGATTCCAGGATGACCAGCCAACACCGAACAATGAACCTCAGAGATAACTCTACTAGTCCATCTATCAGGGACAAACAGCTTCTCCGCTGGGCAACGGTCAGGTCTATCAGCCTGAAACTCCTGCAGCACCCTCCGCAAATCAGGGGAGATGGCAGACAAAACTACCCCCTCTTTGAGAATACCAGCCGGCTCAGGAACTCCCGGAGAATCAGGCACAAAACTCCTTGAAAGGGCATCAGCCTTCACATTCTTAGAACCCGGAAGGTACGAAACCACAAAATTGAAGCGGGAGAAAAACAGCGACCATCGAGCCTGTCTAGGATTCAACCGCTTGGCAGACTCGAGATAAGTCAGATTCTTGTGATCCGTCAAGACCACCACGCGATGCTTGGCTCCTTCAAGCCAATGTCGCCACTCCTGAAACGCCCACTTCATAGCCAACAACTCTCGATTGCCCACATCATAATTGCGCTCAGCAGGTGAAAACTTTCTAGAAAAGAAAGCACATGGTTTCATCACAGAGCCATCAGAACCTCTTTGAGACAAAACAGCCCCTGCTCCAATCTCAGAAGCATCCACCTCGACCTGAAACGGGAGCGAAACATCTGGCTGACACAACACAGGGGCAGAAGAAAAACGACACTTCAGCTCCTGAAAAGCCTCAACGGCCGCAGAGGACCAATTGACCACATCAGCACCTTTCTTGGTCAAATCAGTCAATGGTTTAACAACACTAGAAAAATTAGCGATGAAGCGACGGTAAAAATTAGCAAAGCCCAGGAATTTCTGAAGGCTCTTCACAGAAGTAGGCTGAGTCCAATCATTAATGGCCTGAACTTTAACAGGGTCCATCTTGATAGTAGAAGGGGAAAAAATGAAGCCCAAAAATGAAACCTGAACTCCAAAGAGACATTTAGACCCCTTCACAAACAAGGAATTAGCACGAAGGACCTGGAACACCATTCTGACCTGCTTCACATGAGACTCCCAATCGTTCGAAAAGACCAAAATATCATCCAAATATACAATCATGAATCTATCCAGGTACTTTTGGAAGATGTCATGCATAAAGGACTGAAACACAGATGGAGCATTAGAAAGCCCAAATGGCATCACCAAGTACTCAAAATGGCCCTTGGGCGTATTAAATGCTGTTTTCCATTCGTCGCCCCGTTTAATACGCACAAGATTATACGCCCCTCGAAGATCTATCTTGGTGAACCAGCTAGCCCCCTTAATCCGAGCAAACAAATCAGACAGTAGCGGCAAAGGGTACTGAAATTTGACGGTGATTTTATTGAGAAGGCGGTAATCTATACAAGGTCTCAGAGAACCATCCTTCTTGGCCACAAAAAAGAACCCTGCTCCCAACGGTGACGACGACGGGCGAATATGCCCTTTCTCCAAGGACTCCTTTATATAACTCCGCATTGCAGCGTGTTCTGGCACAGATAAATTGAACAGTCTGCCCTTCGGAAACTTACTACCAGGAATCAAATTAATAGCACAATCGCAATCCCTATGAGGAGGTAGGGCACTGGATTTGGGCTCATCAAATACATCCTGGTAATCTGACAAGAACTCAGGGACTTCAGACGGATGGGAAGACGAAATAGACAACAATGGGACATCCCCATGTACCCCTTGACAACCCCAACTGGATACAGACATTGATTTCCAATCCAATACTGGATTATGGACCTGTAGCCATGGCAAACCCAAAACGACCACATCATGCAGATTATGCAACACCAAAAAGCGAATATCCTCCTGATGTGCAGGAGCCATGCACATGGTCAATTGAGTCCAATACTGAGGCTTATTCTTGGCCAAAGGTGTAGCATCAATTCCTCTCAATGGAATAGGATACTGTAAGGGCTCCAAGAAAAAACCACAGCGCCTGGCAAACTCCAAGTCCATCAAATTCAGGGCAGCGCCTGAATTCACAAATGCCATAACAGAATAGGACGACAAAGAGCAAGTCAGAGTAACGGACAAAAGAAATTTTGGCTGTACCGTACCAATGGTGGCAGACCTAGCGAACCGTTTAGTGCGCTTAGGACAATCAGAGATAGCATGAGTGGAGTCACCACAATAAAAACACAGCCCATTCTGACGTCTGTACTCTTGCCGTTCAGCTCTGGTCAAGGTCCTGTCACATTGCATAGGCTCAGGCCTCTGCTCAGAAAACACCGCCAAATGGTGCACATTTTTGCGCTCACGTAAGCGTCGATCGATCTGGATGGCCAAGGACATAGACTCATTCAGACCAGCAGGCGTGGGGAATCCCACCATAACATCCTTAAGGGCTTCAGAAAGACCCTTTCTGAAAATTGCCACCAGGGCACATTCATTCCACTTAGTAAGCACAGACCACTTTCTAAACTTCTGACAATATACCTCCGCTTCATCCTGACCCTGACACAAAGCCAGCAAAATTTTCTCTGCCTGATTCACTGAATCTGGTTCATCATAAAGCAATCCAAGCGCCAGAAAAAACGCATCTACATTACGCAATGCAGGATCTCCTGGCGCAAGGGAAAATGCCCAGTCTTGAGGGTCGCCACGCAGCAAAGAAATAATGATTTTTACTTGCTGAATGGGGTCACCAGAGGAGCGGGGTTTCAAAGCAAAAAACAGTCTACAATTATTTTTGAAATTCAGGAACTTAGATCTATCCCCAGAAAACAAATCAGGAATTGGAATTCTGGGTTCTATCATCGGGTTCTGAACTACATAATCTTGAATGCCTTGTACCCTTGCAGTAAGTTGATCCACACAAGAGGACAGACATTGAATGTCCATATCTACACCTGTGTCCTGAACCACCCAGAGATTTAGGGGAAAAGAGATACAAAACACACTGCAGAGAAAAAAAAAAATGGTCTCAGAACTTCTCTTATCCCTCTATTGAGATGCATTAACACTTTATGGGCCAGCTGTACTGTTATGATTGAACTGGTGGTTAGGAGCACTAGAAATGACCAGATGAGCAAACTAGTAATACAGGACGAGCTCTGGGAAGTGGGAGCTCTGCTGACCGCAACCCCTAATCCTATCACAACAACTAGAAATAGCCGTGGAGCGTTCCTGACTCTGCCTAGACGCCTCTTCACAGCCTAAGAGCTAACTACCCCTAAAGATAGAAAATACAGCCTACCTTGCCTCAGAGAAATTCCCCAAAGAAATAGGCAGCCCCCCACATATATTGACTGTGAGTTAAGATGGAAGTCACAAACACAGGAATGAAATAGGTTTCAGCATAGGAGGCCAGACTTAACTAAACAGACTGAGGATAGAAAAGGTATCTTTGCGATCAGCATAAAAACTAACAAAAAACCACGCAGAGTGTGCAAAAGAAACCACCGCACCGACTCACGGCGCGGTGGTGCCACTCTGCATCCCAGAGCTTCCAGCTAACAGGACAAAATCATGATAGCAAGCTGGATAAAAAAACAGTGGTAACAAATAAGCTAGCAGGGACTCAGCTTTTGCTGAAGTAGACAGGTCATCTGAAAGATCCAAGAGAACTGAACCAGTACTAGGACATTGACAGCTGGCACCAAGTAACGATCTGAGTGAAGTTAAATAGAGCAGCCAGCCAAGGCCTAAATGAGATCAGCTGGAGAAGGAACCTCAGAACCAGCAGCTCCACTCACAGCCACCAGAGGGAGTCCATGGACAGAACTCGCCGAAGTACCATTCATAACCACAGGAGGGAGTTCGAGAACAGAATTCACAACAGGCTGCAGACCCTGGTCTGAATCCTTGTTCCTGTAACTTATCCCGTATCTGACCCTGTCTGAGCTAAGTCCTATAACTGTGTCTGTTTGTATCCCTGTCTGTAGCCTTCCCTATCCCGCTGTGTGTTACCTTGTGTTCACTCCTTCTGCTCTTTGCTCCGCATCCTACAGCTCTGCTCTTTGCTCCGCAACCTGCGGCTCTGCCCTTTGCTGTGCAACCTGTGGTTCTGCTCTGCTGCGCACCTTGCAGTTCTGCTCTGCTGCTCACCTTGTGGTTCTGCTCAGCTGCACACCTTGCAGTTCTGCTCTGTTGCGCACCTTGCGGTTGTGCTCTGCTGCTCACCTTGCGGTTCTGCTCAGCTGCACACCTTGCAGTTCTGCTCTGCTTCACATCCTGCGATTCTGCTCTGCTTCACATCCTACGATTCTGCTCTGCTTTGCATCCTGCGATTCTGCTTTGCCCTGCATCTTGCGGTACTGCTCTGTTCTTCATCATGCGGTTCTGCTCTGTTCCGCATCCCACGGTTCTGTTCTGCACCACACCCTGCAATTCTGCTTTGCTCTGGATCCTGCGGTTCTTCTCTGCTCCCCCTCCGCTCTCTGCGGTTCCTGTCTCTTTAGTCTGTACTGGCTCCTACTGGTCCCTGTCACTCCAGTCTGAACTGTTTCTTACCTGCTCCCTTTTCCCACTCGCATCTGCCTATGCTCCTGTCCTACCCGAACCAGTTCCAGTCCTGCTAGCTATGCCCGCCTGCCTGCCAGAGTGCCAGCCGTGCCTGCCTGCCAAGAGTGCCAGCCATGCCTGCCTGCCTGCCAAGAGTGCCAGCCGTGCCTGCCAAGAGTGCCAGTTGTGCCTGCCTGTCAAGAGTGCCAGCTGTGCCCGCCTGCCTGCCTGTCATGCCCGTCTGTACTTGCCCGCACTTGTTTTAGTGTTCAGTTCATCAGTGGGATCAGCTGCCACAGCCAGTCACCACCCTGGAGTGGTACCTGGCAGCTACCTGCCGCACAAGCCTGACCTCACCATCAGACGCTCCAGTGAATACAAAGGTAGCTTCTTAGTCACACCCCTTCCAGGGTAGTCTGGTTTGTGGCACAGTGGGGCCAAAATCCCATGCTCGTGCCATCCAATCTGGGCGTAAGCATGACAAAACCCTAATAGAAGTTGGGCCCACTACTGTTGGTGTGGGTAAGATATGTGATGTCCCAGCATATGACTCTGTCCCAGACTCCACGGCTGATATTGTGTAACATGCAATTACAATTATGTGAGGTGGGGATGGCACACTGGAAAAATAGTGGCGGCTGGGAATCCAGTACCATGGGGCTGCCACCTCCAAGAGGTCGCAGAAAGGCTCAGTTCCTACAAGCCACAATGTGAACATTTCCAGGGATAGCAATCTGGCAATATGGGCGTTTAGAGTTTAGGCCTGTGGGTGGGTGTATATTTCTGTTTCCTGTGAAGCATCTGGGGCAGGGACAAATGAACGCTGCACTGGGACAACAAAATGGTTGCTGACTGCTCTGTCTGTGCATCCGGAGGTTGTGGGCAGGAGGCATCAGCTCCTGCTTCCCGGACAGAAGATTGGGAAGGCCGTAACACAGGGGAAGGGGCAGTGGTTTCACCTTCAGACACAGATTTTGTACCCAGGCGTTCTGCCCACCTACTGGGGTACTTTGTGGCCATGTGCTTTTGCATGCTGGTGGTGCTCAGGTCGGCAGTGTTCTTACCTCTTCTTAGCTTTGTATGGCAGATGCTACAAACTACAATTGTTTTGTCTGAAGAACTTTCAGAAAAATACTGCAATACAGAACAACGCACCCTTGGCCTATTATCTAGCCGAGTGGAGAGCCACTGTGGAACAGTTGATTGAGTTCTCCCTCTGTTCAACCCACTACCTCTTCTTGCCTGTTTTCATGCTACAGATCAAACCCTCTTTGCACTTCTGTGCTTGCTAGGCTTGCCCCCGTGCCAGGTTGGATTAGTGGCATCCTTTTGAGTTGTGATTTTAGGTTGACCTGATGGCAACTGTGCGTCTTGGTTATCCTCCAACTTTTCAGACATGAATTGACCTTCCCTAACATGGCTTTCTCCTGGCCGTGAGAGCTCAAATGTTTGGGCATCACTGCACTCCACACCCTCTTGACCTTCTTTAATGGTGCTCATATGTCTCCTGGGACTCTTGATGGGGTGAGGACAGAGGACCAAGTTGGGATTCAGAGTCCCAGAGTCCTTGGCGACTGAGACTGGACCGTGGATAAGACTTCGTGGTGCTGCTTGTCAACACACTTGAGCCTTTGTCTGTCATCCAACCCACACCATCCTTGCATTTGTTTGGGTTCAACAGTGGTTTAGTACAATGACCATATTTTGACAGAAAGCTAAAACGAGATACAGTCATCTCCTGATCTGTCACATGGGCTTGGCGGGCACCACCACATCCCAAAAACATCACCCTTTCTCATATTGAATGTGTTATGAAAAAAAAATTTTCTGGCTTTATTTTTCACAAGTACCCTCACAGAGGTGTTATGTGCATTGTGGAAAAAAAGCATTTCGCAAACTACCAATTGTGCAAGTTCTCCCATTTAAAAAGATGAGAGAGAACTGTAATTGACTTCATAGGTAGACCACAACTATAAGGCTATGTGCACACGTTCAGGTTTGTTCGCGATAAAAACGCTATCAAAACTCATTAAAAACACATACATTATGCATCCTATCATTTAGAATGCATTCTGCATGTTTTGTGCACATCGCGGTAAAAAAAGCAGCATGTTAATTAATTTTGTGGATTTTCCGTGTTTTTCCCGCTGTTCTATGCATTGGGAAAAACCGCAAAAAAAACCCGCACAAAAAACACGAAAAAAAACGCATGCGGATTTCTGGCAGAAATGTCCGGTTTTTGTCAATTTCTGCAAGAAATCCTGATGTGTGCACATACCCTAAGAGTCAGAATGAGAATCCAGAATCCAAATCCAGAAAATCACCTTGTCTGATTTGGCAAGATTTATTTAGCAAATTAAGGTGGAAAGTAAGTATTTGGTCAACTAAAAACATGCAATATTTCTAGCTCTCACAGACCTGTAACTTCTTTTTTAAGAGGCTCCTCTGTCCACCACTCTTTACTTGTAGTAATAGAACCTGTTTGAACTTGTTATCAGTATAAAAGACACCTGTCCACAACCTCAAACAGTCACACTGTAAACTCCACTATAGTGAGGACCAAAGAGCTGTCGAAGGACACCAGAAACAAAATTGTAGCCCTGCACCAGGCTGGGAAGACTGAATCTGCAATAGCCAAGCAGCTTGGTGTGATGAAATCAACTGTGGGAGAAATAATAAGAAAATGGAAGACATACTAGACCACTGATAATCCCCATCGTTCTGGGGCTCCACACAAGATCTCACCCGTCAAAGTGATCACAAGAACGGTCAGCAAAAATCCCAGAACCACACAGGGGGACCTAGTGAATGACTTGCATAGAGCTGAGACCACTGAAACAAAGGCTACCATAAGTAACACACTATGCCGCAAGGGACTCAGATCCTGCATTGCCAGACATGTCCCCCTGCTTAAGCTAGTAGATGTCCTGGCCCGTCTGAAGTTTGCTAGAGAGCATTTGGATTATCCAGAAGAGTATTGGGAGAATGTCATATGGTCTGATGAAGCCAAAATAGAACTGTTTGGTAGACACTAAACTCATCATGTTTGGAGGAAACAGAATGCTGAGTTTCATCCAAAGAACACAATACCTACTGTGAAGCATGGGGGTGGCAACATCATGCTTTGGGGCTGTTTCTCTGCAAAGGGACCAGGACGACTGATCAGTGTGCATGAAAGAATGAATGGGGCCATGTATCGTGAGATTTTGAGTGCAAACCTCCTTCCATCAGCAAAGGCATTGAAGATGAAACATGGATGGGTCTTTCAGCATGATAATGATCTCAAACACACCTCCAGGGCAACAAAGGAGTGGCTTTGTATGAAGCATATGAAGGTCCTGGAGTGGCCTAGCCAGTCTCCAGATTTCAACCCCATAGAAATCTTTTGGAGGGAGATGAAAGTCTGTGTTGCCCAGCGACAGGCCCAAAACAAAACTGCTCTAGAGGAGATCTGCATGGAGGAATGGGCCAACATACCACCAACAGTGTGTGCCAACCATGTGAAGACTTACAGAAAACATTTGACCACTGTAACTGCCATCAAAGGATATATAACAAAACATTGAGATGAACTTTTATTCCACCATAATCTGCCAAATAAATCTTTGCCAAATCAGATAAGGTGATTTTCTGGATTTGTTTTCTCATTTTGAATCTCATAATTGTGGTCTACCTATAATGTCAATTACAGGCCTCTCTCATCTTTTTAAGTGGGAGAACTTTGCACAATTGGTGGCTGACTAAATACTTTTTTTCCCACTTCACAAATACTCTGTGTATAGCAATGTGTGGCTATTTCTTTTTCCATAAGACTTCAAAAAAAGAGGCAGCCCTCCATTGTTCCAATATAGAAATGTGCAGGGTTTAATTTACCCACATGTCTGGGCAACGTTTCAGCTCAAAATGAGCCTTTCTCTCCATTGTTCCAATATAGAAATGTGCAGGGTTTAATTTACCCACATGTCTGGGCAACGTTTCAGCTCAAAATGAGCCTTTCTCAAGCTTGAGAAAGGCTCATTTTGAGCTGAAACGTTGCCCAGACATGTGGGTAAAATAAACCCTGCACATTTCTATATTGGAACAATGGAGTGCTGCCTCTTTTTTTTAAGTTTTATGAAGTTTGGATGATCGGTGGACTGATTGTCTGGGGGCCTTGCACCCGAAGATAAGTATTTTGTGCTGTTCCTTCTTTTTGCTATATTTCTTTTTCCAGATATCAGCTTTATTACACACGGCAACAGCAGACTCACAAAAATTACAGGTAAATAGTCACGTTTGCGTATCTCAGCCGGCTTTGCGCCAGTCGCACAACTGCTAAATAAAGATATGCTATTTTTTAAACCAGTAGAAAATTAGTATTTTTTTATATCCCTTGCTGACACATGGCAACAGCAGACTAAGGAAAATTATTGCCACTGGTAAATTGGGATGTTTGCATATATCTGCATGGATTGCAAATATCACACAAATGCTAGATAAAGATACGCTTTTTATTAAACCAATAGAGCATTATTTTCTTTATATCGCCTTGCTGACACATGTCAACAGCAGACTAAGGAAAATTATTGCCACTGGTAAATTATGACGTTTGCATATCTCTGCACGGTTTGTGTCAGTCTCACAACTGCTAGATAAAGATACGCTATTTATTAAACCAATAGAAAACTCATAGTTTTTATATCGCCTTTATGACACGAGACAACAGCAGATTAAGGAAAATTATTGCCACTGCTAAATTGTGACATTTGTGTGTCTCTGCAGGGTTTACAACAGTCGCACAAGTACTAGATAAAGATACGCTATTTATTTAACTAATAGAATTTTTAAAATATTTTTTAGATCACCTTTATGAGACACGCCAACAGGAGGCTCAGGGAATTTACTGGTAAATATTGACATTTCCGTAGCTCTACAGGTTTTGCTCCAGTTGCATAACTGCTAGATACATATCAGCTATTTCAGCAATAAGCGATTAATATTATTTAGCAATTAGCTTTTTAAAAGGATGCTACTATATGATGGCACTGAGGAATATTATTTAACCGTAAAAAAAGTTTTTTATACTGGTACTCAGGAATATTATGTAGCTCCAAAAAAATTGGTTTAGCATATGCTGGTACTAACTAATATTATTTGGATCTAAAAAGAGCTGCTTTGTATATTATGGTAGTGGATGAAACCCAGCCCATCTCTCCCTAATACCACAGTCTATTCCTAAACTATACAACACAATGCAAACTAGCAGAGATCTGCAGCATGTACATGCAATGATGCTGTAATAACACCCAGGTGCCTGCCTTTTACTCTCCCTTGTATTAAATCTCTCCCTATGCTATCTCCACCTAACAAAGAACTAATCTTCACCCTCATGAGCTCTTAAAAGAGCTTTTTGGAATCACAAACTCTCCCTATATGCTGCTTTAACTCTCCCTACCCTCACACTACGCTCTCCTTAAGCTGTTTCCGGCTGCAATGTGCGCAAGATGGCGCCGACAGGGAGTAAATATCCCCTATGATGCTGTAAGGCCAGTCAGTCACAGTAATGACACACCAAAGATGGCACCGGCATTACTGTGATTGGCAAGCAAGCCCAGCTTGTTCATTGGCTGCAAATAAAGCGCCAAACATGCTGGGCGGGTCACTAGAATATACCAAGACGAATAGCAAATTATTCACCGAGTAATGAATAGCTCGAATAGCATACTATTCATGCAAGTAATGAATAGTGCCAAATGTATTCGCTCATTACTAGCTATATGATATGAGAAAAACATGGCTGCTTTTTCCCAGGTACAGTGCCTCTCTTGTCCATAGACAATATGACAATTCCTCTTTAGGAGGACTACATTAACTATTTTTTTATTTTGCTTCTTATATTTTATTTGTTCAGCTGTAACAAGTGCAAGTTTGGAAGCAGTAGAGCATAAATTATTACGAGATTAATATGAAAAATACTTCCATGACTTGCAGAAACATGAAAGCCTTCCAAATAGCTTAGAAATGATGGCGATCCATTGCATTCCCGTTTTCTCAGTCATTCCTTGTCCTAGTTGTCCAAGCAATATTCCCTTGGCTACTTTGTGAATCCCCTATTCACACTAAGTAAATGTTAACCTAACATACAGATTTCAACAGAACTGGACAATCCTTCTACATACATTGAGCCCCCACACAGCACTCCTATATACAGTATGATCCCACACAGTACCCCCTATATACAGTATAATGCCACACAAAGCACTCCTTATATTGAGAATGAGCCCCACACAGCCCCTATATAAAATATGAGATCTCCTATATACAGTATGTGATCCAAACAGACCCCTATATACAGTACAGTATGAGCCCCCAAATAGCCTTCCTATGCACAGTCTGTAGGGCCGTCTGTAGGGCTGAAGTGGAGCTCATATTGTGTATGTGGAAGCCAATATAATGTGTGGGGGTCATTACTTTACGTGGAGGGCTGTGGTGAGGCACTCTACTGTATGTGGGCGATTAAATGCTGTGGAGGGCTGTGCACTGGTACTATACTGTATGGAGGCCTGTGAAGGGCTATATACTGTGGGCAAGTCATACTATATAGAAGGCTGTGCAAAACAATTACATTGTGTAGGGGCCATTGTACTTTGTGGATTCCTGTGGAAGACCATTATACTGTTTGTCGGCCATTATACTGTGTGGATGTTGAGGGGGGGCATTATATTGTGCTGGGTCAATTATACTATGTGGAGGTCTTTGGTGATTTCATTATATTATGTGGAGGGGTGTGCGGGAACAATATATTGTGTGGGGTCCATTGTGCTGTGTGGATGGTGTGGGGGATCATTATACTGTGTGGGTGTCATTCCATTGCACTGTGTGGATGGCTGTTTGGGGGTCATTATACTGTGTGAATGTTATGTGGAGCCATTATACTGTGTGTGGGTGATTATACTGTGTGGAGAGCTATTAGGGTCTATTATAACATGTTGATAGCCATAGATGATCATTTTACTGTTTTTGGGCCTTTATACTCTGTGGAGGGCTATGTGGGGGTCACTATACTGTGTGGGGGGCTATGGTGGCCATTAGACTATGTGAGGAATATTATGCTGTGTGGCAGCCATTATAGTTGTGAGGGCCATTATGCTGTGCGAAGGGCTGTGTGGGAATCATTATACTGTGTAGAGAACTGTGGGGCCATTATATTTAGTGGGGACCATTATACTGTGTGGAGGACTGTGGGTGAGGTCATTATACTGTGTGGAGGAATGTGTGAGTGGGGTACTTATACTACAGGGGCTTGGGTACGCATTCACCCCATTTGGCATTTTTTGTGTTTTGCTACCTCACAACCTGGAATTTCACAGTTTTATTTTTTGAGGGGTTGTATCAGAAAGTTCAATTTAGGTCTCCCACATGTGTTTTGGCAAATTCGAAATGAGCCTTACAATTTTTCTTTGTGTAACTAAAAGCTTTTTTCTTCCGACTCTTAAATGAAGGCCACCTCTATGGAGTGTATGGCTTATTGTGGTTGCATGGACAGATACTCCAGTCTATGCTTGTGAACTCTCCAGCTCCTTTAAGGCTACCTTTGGTCTCTGTGCTACCTCTCTGATTAATGCGCTCCTTGCCTGGACTGAGCATTTTAATGGGTGGCCCTCTCTTGGCAGATTTGTTGTGGTACCATGTTCTTTCCATTTGATGATAATGGATGTAATGGTGCTCCAGGAGAGCATCAGAGATTGGGATTTTTTTTATAGTCTACCCTTGACTTGTACTTCTCAACAACTTTGTCCCTGACTTGTTTGGAAATCTCTTTGGTCTTCATGGTGTTTTTTGGTTAATGGTACCTCTTGCTTGATGGTGGTGCAACCTCTGTGGCCTTCAGAAAGGTGTATATACTGACAGAGCATGTAACACTTAGATTGCACACAGGTGGACTTCCTTTCACTAAGCATGTGACTCACATAAGTAATTGGTTGCTCCAGAAACTTTTAGGGGCGTCATAGCAAAAGGGGTGAATACATATGCACATGCCAGTTTTTAGTTATTTGATCCCATAAATTTAATGTATGCCTATATTTTTCTCACTTCACCAACTTAGACTATTTAGTGCTGATACATCACACACAAATCGGATTGCAATATATTTAAGCAGAGGTTGCAATGTAACAAAATAGGTAAAAAGCGAAGGGGGGTGAATACTTTCACAAGCCACTGTATGTGTAGGGTTGTGGGGGACCATTATATTGTTTGGGGCTATTATACTGTGTGGAGGGCTGTGTGTGGGCCATCATACTGTGTGTAGTACCATATGGAGCGTAATGTAACAAAATAGGTAAAAAACGAAGTGGGGTGAATACTTTCACAAGCCACTGTGTGTGTAGGGTTGTGTAGGACTATTATACTGTGTGTGGGCCTTCATACTATGTGGAGAACTGTGTGGGGGTCATTATGTTGTGTGGAGGGATTTGGGAACCTCATACTATGTTTTAGCAATGTGGAGGCCATCATAATGTATTATGGGAATGTAGAGCCATCATACCATGCTGAGGAACTGTTGGGGCCATCATACTTTGTTCGGGTCACTGGTGGCTCTCATAACACACGTGGAGGAACTGTGCAGACATTACTGCATGGAGGTGCTATGGGGACATCATACTGTACATGTGTGTGGTACTGCTGTGGCATTCAGTGTGGGGGTAGTATACTGTGTTTGAGGGGCTTTTTATTGGCATCATACTTTATTGGGGCCGTGAAAGTAGTATCAAAGTGGGTGAGCATACTAAGAGGCTTCAATTGAGGAAAAATTACTTTTTAAGTGGTACAATATGCATCACTCTCTTTGTTTTTAAAAGTTGGGAGATATGCCACTCTGTGATAATACCTATGTACAAAACCACACATATTATACCAAATATTATTTTTTTAAGGAGGTTTGGGGCCCAATTAGGCCTTCTGCTATGGAGCCCCATGATTTATATCTATGACTCCATATGCAATGTTTTATTTACAGTGCATGGTTAAAAAAATAATATTTAAAAACATAAAACAGCATGTATGATATGGAACAATGTGCTGCTCGGGAAGCCCTTTTAACCCCTTTGAGACAAGGCCTGCTTTCACCTTAGGCTACTTTCACATTAGCGTCGTGCACTGCACGTCGCTATGCGTCGTTCTGTAGAAAAAACACATCCTGCAAAATTGCTTGCAGGATGCGTTTTTTCTCCATAGACTTGAATTAGCGACGCAGTGCGACGCATTGCCACACGTCGCAACTGTCGTGCGACGGTTGCGATGTGTAGCGTCGGACCGTCGGCACAAAAAAAGTTGCATGTAATGTTCTTTGTGCGACGATGGTGTCTTTTCCGACCACGCATGCACGGCCAGAACTCCGCCCCCGCCTCCCCGCACATCACAATGGGGCAGCGGATGCGATGTAAAGTAAAACAGCATCCGCTGCCCCCGTTGTGCGGCGCTTCCACACTATGCGTCGGTGCGCTGCAACGTCGCATAGCGACGTGCAGTGCACGACGCTAGTGTGAAAGTAGCCTTAATGACCAGGCCAATTTTTACAATTCTGACTTATGTCACTTTATGAGGTCATAACTCTGGAACGCTTCAATAGATCCCACTGATTCTGAGAATGTTTTCTCAGGACGTATTGTACTTTATGATAGCGGTAAAATTTCGTCGATAGGACTTTATTTGTGTAAAAAACTGAAATTTGGTGAAAATTTCACAATTTTCAAAATTTTATTTTTATGCCCTTAAATTAGAGAGTCATATTGCACAAAATAGTTAATAAATAGCATTTCCCACATGGCTACTTTACATCAGAACAATTTTGGAAACAAAATTTTTTTTGGTTAGAAAATTTAACAAAACCATTTTTTCAGGGACTACATCACATTTGAAGTCAGTTTGAGGGGTCTATAAGAAAGAAAATACCCAAATGTTACACCATTCTAAGACACTTGACCCCACAAAGTGCTCAAAACCACATTCAGGAAGTTTATTAACCCTTCAAGTGCTTCACAGGAATTTTTGGAATGTGGAAGGAAAAAATAAACATTTACTTTTGTTTCATAAAACTTTTCATTTAGACCTAATTTTTTTTCCTTTCGCAAGGGTAACAGGAGAAAATGGACCATACACTTTGTTGTACAATTTCCCTTGAGCATGCGGATACCCCATATGTGGGGGAGTTCTACTGTTTGGGCACACGGCAGGGCTCGGAAGGGAAGTAGCGCCATTTGACTTTCTGAATGTAAAATATGCTGGAATAATTAGCGGTTGCCTTGTCGCATTTGGAGAGCCCCTGATGTGCCTAAACAGTGGAAATCCCCAACAAATGACACCATTTTGGAAACTAGACCCCTTAGGGAACTTATCTAGAACTATAACTAGACTTATCACAGAAGTATATAGAATAGAGCCGTGGAAATGTAAAAAAACACATTTTTCCCACAAAAAATTTTTTTAGCTATAAATTTTGTATTTTCACAATGGCAGAAGGAGAAAATGGACCCCAAATTTTGTTGTGCAATTTCTCCTGAGTTCACCGATACCCCATATGTGGTCGAAAACTACTTTTGAGGCACAGTGCAAAGCTCAGAAGGGAAGTAGCGCCATATTACAGAGCAGATTTTGCTGCACTGTTTTGAGGGTTCCTTGTTACATTGACAGAGCCCCTGAGGTGCCAGAACAGCAGAACCCCCAAAAAGTGACCCCATTTTGGAAATTATAACCCTTTGGGAATGTATCTACAGATGTAGTGACGATGTTGACTCCATAGGTGTTTTCCAGAAACAGGCAGCAGTGGATGTTGCTGAGTGAAAATTGCAAACTGCCGTTGTAGTGACTAGTACGTTATGCCCAGCCCATGCTTCTGGAGACATGCACCTGTAAATTAGGTGGGCTCTCATCACTACAGAAATGCCAAACATGTGGGCGCTATATGTGGTTTAGGCACACTGGGGCTCAGAAGGAAGGGGGGCATTTTGATTTGGGAGCAGAGAATTTGATGAATTTCTTTTGGCGGGTGAGGAGCCATTTCGCTTTTCCAGGGCCTTTGTGCTACCAGTAACGTGGAAGCCCCCTAGATTTCCATTAACAGATGCCAGAACTGAGTGGGGTCTTGCTTTTTTTGTAGATTGAGTGGAAGCTTTTATTGGGAACATTTTACATAACATTTGGGATCACATTTATCCGGCGCTCTACACTGACCACTTACTTTGGAGTTTCCATCTAAATCTCCAAGTGATGTGATTCAGATGAAACCCCCGATGGATCCATTCCCTATAATGAGGCAGCAGAGTTACTCTGAACTCCGTCTGACCTCTGTTCCGCGGTGTCCTTCTTTTCAGAAGTGCACAGAAATGTGGCCAACGGTACTTTTGTGCAATCCTAAAATGACGGACACCGCCTGATCACAGGTCAGACGGCGTCCACAGTGCCTCCATCTGGCTCATTAAAGGGAATCTTCAGCCAGAGGTTCTGTCTGAATCATGTATTTCAGGGATTTACACGGACACCCATGCAAAAATGGTACCAATAGAAACATGTTTTTTGCAGGTCAAGCTTATGTTTCTATTGGTACCATTTTTGGGCACATGGCATTTTTTGATTGCTTTCTATTCTGATTTTTGGGAGACAGAATGAACAAAAACTGGTAATTCAGGAACTGCTTCTTTTTTTTACCGTTTCGCATGTGGTAAAATTGGTGAGGCAGCTTTATTGGTGAGGCAGACTACACCTCAACAAACCTGGGAAACACACATTCGCCAGAAGACTCGCTACACTCATCAGGAGGGCGTTAAACTAGAAGAAGAGGGGACGGGAAGAAAAACATTAGACTCGGACAAAGAAGACCCAGGAAAACATACTCAGAAGGGAGGTAAGAACATTTCTAAAACAATCCACAGCGAGGAGATTGGAACAAAAAAAAATCCTCTAAACTGCATGCTCGCAAACGCCAGAAGCCTGACAAACAAGATGGAAGAACTAGAAGCAGAAATATCTACAGGTAACTTTGACATAGTGGGAATAACCGAGACATGGTTAGATGAAAGCTATGACTGGGCAGTTAAATTACAGGGTTACAGTCTGTTTAGAAAGGATCGTAAAAATCGGAGAGGAGGAGGTGCTTGTCTCTATGTAAAGTCTGGTCTAAAGTCCACTTTAAGGGAGGATATTAGCGAAGGGAATGAGGATGTCGAGTCCATATGGGTCGAAATTCATGGAGGGAAAAATGGTAACAAAATTCTCATTGGGGTCTGTTACAAACCCCCAAATATAACAGAAATCATGGAAAGTCTACTTCTAAAGCAGAGAGATGAAGCTGCAACCCATAATGAGGTCCTGGTTATGGGGGACTTTAACTACCCGGATATTAACTGGGAAACAGAAACCTGTGAAACCCATAAGGGCAACAAGTTTCTGCTAATAACCAAAAAAATTATCTTTCACAATTGGTGCAGAATCCAACCAGAGGAGCAGCACTTTTAGACCTAATACTATCTAATAGACCTGACAGAATAACAAATCTGCAGGTGGTCGGGCATCTAGGAAATAGCGACCACAATATTGTACAGTTTCACCTGTCTTTCACTAGGGGGGACTTGTCAGGGAGTCACAAAAACACTGAACTTTAGGAAGGCAAAGTTTAACCAGCTTAGAGATACCCTTAATCTGGTAGACTGGGACAATATCCTCAGAAATAAGAATACAGATAATAAATGGAAAATGTTTAAGAACATCCTAAATAGGCACTGTAAGCGGTTTATACCTTGTGGGAATAAAAGGACTAGAAATAGGAAAAACACAATGTGGCTAAACAAAGAAGTAAGACAGGCAATTAACAGTAAAAAGAAAGCATTTGCACTACTAAAGCAGGATGGCACCATTGAAGCTCTAAAAAACTATAGGGAGAAAAATACTTTATCTAAAAAACTAATTAAAGCTGCCAAAAAGGAAACAGAGAAGCACATTGCTAAGGAGAGTAAAACTAATCCCAAACTGTTCTTCAACTATATCAATAGTAAAAGAATAAAAACTGAAAATGTAGGCCCCTTAAAAAATAGTGAGGAAAGAATGGTTGTAGATGACGAGGAAAAGGCTAACATATTAAACACCTTCTTCTCCACGGTATTCACGGTGGAAAATGAAATGCTAGGTGAAATCCCAAGAAACAATGAAAACCCTATATTAAGGGTCACCAATCTAACCCAAGAAGAGGTGCGAAACCGGCTAAATAAGATTAAAATAGATAAATCTCCGGGTCCGGATGGCATACACCCACGAGTACTAAGAGAACTAAGTAATGTAATAGATAAACCATTATTTCTTATTTTTAGGGACTCTATAGCAATGGGGTCTGTTCCGCAGGACTGGCGCATAGCAAATGTGGTGCCAATATTCAAAAAGGGCTCTAAAAGTGAACCTGGAAATTATAGGCCAGTAAGTCTAACCTCTACTGTTGGTAAAATATTTGAAGGGTTTCTGAAGGATGTTATTCTGGATTATCTCAATGAGAATAACTGTTTAACTCCATATCAGCATGGGTTTATGAGAAATTGCTCCTGTCAAACCAATCTAATCAGTTTTTATGAAGAGGTAAGCTATAGGCTGGACCACGGTGATTCATTGGACGTGGTATATCTCGATTTTTCCAAAGCGTTTGATACCGTGCCGCACAAGAGGTTAGTACACAAAATGAGAATGCTTGGTCTGGGGGAAAATGTGTGTAAATGGGTATGTAACTGGCTTAGTGATAGAAAGCAGAGGGTGGTTATAAATGGTATAGTCTCTAACTTGGTCGCTGTGACCAGTGGGGTACCGCAGGGGTCGGTATTGGGGCCTGTTCTCTTCAACATATTCATTAATGATCTGGTAGAAGGTTTACACAGTAAAATATTGATATTTGCAGATGATACAAAACTATGTAAAGCAGTTAATACAAGAGAAGATAGTATTCTGCTACAGATGGATCTGGCTAAGTTGGAAACTTAGGCTGAAAGGTGGCAGATGAGGTTTAACAATGATAAATGTAAGGTTATACACATGGGAAGAAGGAATCAATATCACCATTACACACTGAATGGGAAACCACTGGGTAAATCTGACAGGGAGAAGGACTTGGGGATCCTAGTTAATGATAAACTTACCTGGAGCAGCCAGTGCCAGGCAGCAGCTGCCAAGGCAAACAGGATCATGGGGTGCATTAAAAGAGGTCTGGATACACATGATGAGAACATTATACTGCCTCTGTACAAATCCCTAGTTAGACCGCACATGGAGTACTGTGTCCAGTTTTGGGCACCGGTGCTCAGGAAGGATATAATGGAACTAGAGAGAGTACAAAGGAGGGCAACAAAATTAATAAAGGGGATGGGAGAACTACAATACCCAGATAGATTAGCGAAATTAGGATTATTTAGTCTAGAAAAAAGACGACTGAGGGGGCGATCTAATAACCATGTATAAGTATATAAGGGGACAATACAAATATCTCGCTGAGGATCTGTTTATACCAAGGAAGGTGACGGGCACAAGGGGGCATTCTTTGCGTCTGGAGGAGAGAAGGTTTTTCCACCAACATAGAAGAGGATTCTTTACTGTTAGGGCAGTGAGAATCTGGAATTGCTTGCCTGAGGAGGTGGTGATGGCGAACTCAGTCGAGGGGTTCAAGAGAGGCCTGGATGTCTTCCTGGAGCAGAACTATATTGTATCATATAATTATTAGGTTCTGTAGAAGGACGTAGATCTGGGGATTTATTATGATGGAATATAGGCTGAACTGGATGGACAAATGTCTTTTTTCGGCCTTACTAACTATGTTACTATGTTACTATGTTACTATGTTATTCTTCAGGTCAGTACGATTACAGCAATACCTGTATCTTTTTTTATGTTTTGGCGCTTTTACACAATAAAAACTATTTTATTGAAAGATAATTATTTTTGCATCGCTTTAGTCTGAGAGCTATTACCTTTTTTATTTTTCTATTGATGGAGCTGTACGGCAGCTTGTTTTTTGCAGGGCAAGATGACGTTTTCTGCAGTACCATATTTATTTATATCAATATTTTTTTCGCATTTTTATTACACTTTTTGCTCAGCGGTATGATGATAAAGCATTGTTTTTTGCCTCTTTTTTTTAAGGTGTCCAATGAAGGGGGTTAACTAGTGGAATAGTTTTATAGACCGGGTCGTTATGGACGTGCTGATACCAAATATGTGTACTTTTATTTTTTTATTTACATAAATAAATGTATTTATTGGAAAAATATTTCTTTTTTTTTTCTTTATTTAGGGATTTAAAAAAAAATCTTTTTACACTTTACAATATTTTTTTTAAACTTTATTACGGTACATTGTCCCAGTATGGGACATTGCTATATTACAGCAGATCACTGATCTGACACTTTGCACAGCTGAGTGTCAGATCAGGATTTGACAGGCAGGTAAGGAGCCATGCCAGCACCTGCTCTCAGCAGGTTCTCACAAGCCATCTCCCTACAGGAAGGAGAAGGACCCTGTGGCCATCTTGGTGCCTGGAGTCTCATGGAGACATCAGAACAACGCAATCTCATTGCGTTGTTCTGAGGGAAGAATGCAGGGAGCCCCCTCCCTGCGCGATGCCTCTCTATGCCGCTGTCACTACTGACAGCGGCATCAGAGGGGTTAAATGCCATCACATATGGCTGACACCTGAACGCGATTGCTGCGGCGCTCATTGTGAGGCCGCAGCGATCTCAACGCTGTACTAGTAATGCACTTCCCACAGAAAACTGAAGGTGTACTGTTACTCTTTTAAAAAAGCAATGAAGGGAATTCTCTCCTGCTTTCTATCTAAACAAAGAGGCACAAACTGGGGTAAATCCTATTCAAGAGCATAAGGGGCTATGAAATGAAATGGTAAAAGTAGTGGAAAGTGAGAGTCATGAGGACGAAGATACCGAATTGCTGAAATAAAATGATCATTGTGGTTTGTCCTTATGAAGGAGCATATTTACTTTGAAACTCGTTCACAAATAAAAAATGCATTTAAACTATTCCGGTCTCTCCAGGTCCGTATTTAGAGTTCCTGCTGCCCTAGGCACTTTTAGTGCTGCTTCCCCCTTTGGTGAGTATGACACTATCGGCAGTGACTTTGGCAAGAATCGCTGATGGGAAAGTAGCCTTTTGCAGCAGATCGGGCAGTTTTTCTGCATCTGCCGCATAACGGATCACTTATAGCAACACTGCATCTGGCCTTGTTCATTCCCTATGGGATTTACGGCACTTGCCGTGATCTGGCAAATGTGGTACCATACCCCCCAACTTTTGATGAAGGGAATGAGGTATAAAGTTTGCGGCGCGCGTAGTGCGCTGTGGCAAATTTTAGGCCACGCCTCTGACCACACCCATTTCACAACTAGTCACACCCATATCCACTTCCCAACCACACCCATTTAGCACTGCTGATCACGCTGTTTCATATACAATAATTATAAACAAAAAAATATGGCCACACAGTGCTCCATACTGTATAATGGCAACACATGATGCTCAATACTGTATAATGGCCACACACGATGCTCCATACTGTATAATGGCCGCACACAGTTCTAAATACTGAATAATGATCCCACATGATGCTCAATACTGTATAATTGCCACACATGATGATCCATACTGTATAACGGCCACACATGATGCTCCATACTGTATAACGGCCACACATGCTGCTCCATACTGTATAACGGCCACACATGATGCTCAATACTGTATAATGGCCACACATGATGCTCCATACTGTATAATGGCCACACAGTTCTCCATACTGTATAATGATCCCACATGATGCTCAATACTGTATAATGGCCACACATGATGCTCCATACTGTATAATGACCCTCCCATCCCATATGCATGGCTCAAATCCCCCTTCCTGTATGCATGGCTCATATTCCCCCCCTCCTGTATGCATGGCTCATATTCCCCCCTGTATGCATGGCTCATATTCCCCCCGTATGTGTGGCTCATATTCCTCCCACCTGTATGCATGGCTCATATTCCCCCTCCTGTATGCATGGCTCATATTACCCCCCCTGTATGCATGGCTCATATTCCCCCCTGTATGCATGGCTCATATTTCCCCCTGTATGCATGGCTCATATTCCCCCCCTGTATGCATGGCTCATATTCCCCCTCCTGTATGCATGGCTCATATTCCCCCCCTGTTTGCATGGCTCATATTCTCCCCCCCTGTATGCATGGCTCATATTCCCTTCTGTATGCATGGCTCATTTTCCCCCCCTGTATGCATGGCTCATATCCCCCCCTGTATGCATGGCTCATATTCCCCCTGTATGCATGGCTCATATTCCCCCCATGTATGCATGGCTCATATCCTCCCCCCTGTATGCATGGCTCATATTCCCCCTGTATGCATAGCTCATATTCCCCCCCTGTATGCATGGCTCATATTCCCCCCCTGTATGCATGGCTTATATTCCCCCCTGTATGCATGGTTCATATTCCTTCCCCCTGTAGGCATGGCTCATATTCCCCCCTGTATGCAGGATTTATGTATACCATATTTGACATGTTTCCCTTTCTTATTTGGGAACAAGAAAAACAAATTACTATAAATCCTGTATTTTTACTCCTACATTACTCTTTTTAACACAAATGTTTCCTTTTCGCATTCTGAAACTAATATCTAGCACTATAAAGTCAGATATAATTGTGACAATGCCAGAGTTTTTCTTTAATCCCAACAGTTAGAGCGAGAGTGCAACTTTGTATTGCAAAACTATTCATCCACAGATGATTGCGCTTGCGCAGTGATGGCGTACATGCAGCGCCCCAGAGTCTGGTCGTTGCAGTAACGTCGCTCTTCCACCAGGGGGAGTGATGGTACATCTGATTGCACTAAAAGAGTTCACCTTGCAGGTATCACAGACACACAGTACACTTCACACTTCGGCCGCCAGGGGGAGCAAAAGGTCCTATCTACTAGGCCACTCCTCACACTTGGGTAAAACTGGGGGTTGGATAGGAGGTCAGGGAGAAAGTAGTTGGGGAGAGTTCGAGAGAGGACCTGTCAGGGATGGGATCCTGACAGCGGCCTAGGACAGACAGAACGTTACGGAGCCGTGCCTGTGTCTTATAGCGGCAGACTCCTAAGAAAGGACACGAAGCGAAGGTGACGACTATGCCTTACGTACTTTATAAACGTTATTGGGAGGACACCAACATTACTCGTGGCCCCGATGATGATTTCACCATAATAGCCAGTAATGGTCAGCCATTGCCACAAGTGGGGTATAAAGAGGTCACCATCAAAGTGGGGCGGGTAGAATTGGAGGCCCAAGGGATTGTAATTGTTGATATTGACCGCCATGAATGTAATCCCATGATGACTATTGGTACTAATGTCATAGAAAATTGTCTTGAGGAAGTTATTGTCTTGTTACAGCAAGTAGCAGAAACAGCTGGCTACAGTGAACAACGCGCCCTGCAAAAAGAAATCAGGGCTCTGATGCAGAGACAGCAGGTGGAGCTGACTGGTGGTGAAATTGGATGGTAACCCCGCGGTGAAAGAGCTCCTGACGCAGGCAGGTTTGCATCCTGGCCCGGATGATCCACAAGAGACACAAGAACTTCAAAACCGTGTTGCTATACCTGGACGACGTCATCGTCTTCTCCAAGACCTATGAGGACCATCTGAAGCACCTGGCCGAGGTGTTCGAAGCCCTGTCCAACTTCGGTCTAAAGGTAAAACCATCCAAATGCCATCTGCTAAAACCCAAGGTGCAGTACTTGGGCCATGTAGTGAGTGCCGACTGGGTGGCCCCAGACCCCGATAAAGTCACGGTGATCAAGGACTGGCCAAAGCCCGGCAACCTCCATGAAGTCTGGCAGTTCCTCGGGTTGGTAGGCTATTACAGGAGGTTTATCAAGGACTTCACCAAGAAGGCCACGCCATTGCAAGACCTGTTGGTGGGCCAATCCAAGAAAACCAAGGGTAAGTATACCCCATTTGATTGGAACGAGGGACTGGAAGGATCGTTCACTTGTTTGAAGTTGGCGCTGACGGGAGAAGAGGTACTGGCCTACCCTGAATATGACCAACCATTTGTGCTGTATACGGATGCCAGCAACGTAGGATTGGGAGCCGTGTTGTCCCAGGTCCAGAAAGGCAAGGAGAGGGTAATCGCTTACGCCAGCAGGAAACTTCGTCCCACTGAAAGGAACCCTGACAACTACAGTTCCTTTAAGCTGGAATTCCTCGCCATCGTTTGGGCAGTGATGGAGAGGTTCAAGCACTACCTGGCCTCAGCAAAATTCACCGTCTTCACGGATAATAATCCACTGACGCATTTGGACACAGCAAAACTAGGGGCCTTGGAACAGCGGTGGATGGCCCGGCTGTCCAATTACGACTTCACCATCAAGTACCGGACAGGACGCAAGAATGCAAACGCTGATGCCTTGTCCCGGATGCCCAACTTGCCAGAAATGGGGAGGACCCGGAGGCACTTGAAGAGGTAGAGCTGCCCGCTTTCCATCGCCCCCAAAGCCACTCAGTGTTCCCATCATGTGCAGAACAGGCACAGGGACAAACAGGATGCCACGCTGAATCCCCTGCCCCACCACGGATGGGCAGAGACCCAGGATGGTGACCCCGTGGTCCGTTGGGTGAAAGAGCTCCTGACGCAGGCAGGTTTGCATCCTGGCCCGGATGATCCACAAGAGACACAACAGCTGTGGAAGGGGAGAGGCAAACTGTTCATTCATGATGGTAAGCTGTGCCGGAGAAGCATCGACCCACGCACTCATGAATTGGTATGGCAGATAGTGGTCCCAAGGCAAGATGCGCCAATGGTTCTGGGAGCGTACCACGATGGGGCCGGACACTACGGATGGAGGAAGTTGGAGAGGCTGCTCCAAGGGAGGTTCTATTGGATTGGCATGAAGAAAGCCATCGAGAAGTGGTGTCAAGAGTGTGGCCCATGTAGCCTACGCAGGAAGGACCGCGATAGCCAATGGGCTCCCTTGCAGCCCATCATCACCAAACGGCCGCTCGAACTGGTCGCGCTAGATCATGTGAAGCTAACACCTAGCCGGTCAGGCTATGTCTACGCTCTTACCATCTTACCGCCAAAACCTTCCAGCAGTACTTCTGTAGACCTCATGAGTACCCGGAGAAGGTACTGACTGATCAGGGACCAGCATTTGAAGCGGAGGTGTTCCAGGAGTTCTGCAATCTGTACGGGTGTAAGAAGATCAGAACCACACCGTACCATCCACAAACCAACGGGATGTGTGAGAAGATGAACCAAGTGGTAATCGACTTACTGAAGACCTTGCCTGTAGAAGAACGGAACTTGTGGCCAACAAAGTTGCCTGACCTGGTAGACATGTACAACCACACCCCAGTGAATTCCACCAACTGCACTCCAGCGTACCTGATGCGAGGAAGATCTAGCAAGTTACCTGTTGATCTGGACATGGGGGTCCTAACCCCCGAAGATACCTCGCCGGATGCAGATTGGGATGCAGAAAGGCAGCAAAGGTACCGCAAGATACAGGAATGCGTGGAAAGAAGTCTAGCCCAAGCCAGACAAAAACAAGAAAGGGACTACAACCAGCATGCTCCTGCAATTCCCTTGTCACCCAGTGAGCAAGTACTCAAACGAAAGAGGAGATTACACAAGCTTGATGACCAATGGGAAGCGGAACCGTATACCATCCTGCCATCCGATTTTGACAATACGAAGGTCTGTCTCATCAGCAAAGATGGAGGGGAAACCTCAACGGCAGTATCCAGAGACCATCAAAATCATATGAAAAACCTCAATACTAAAAACTCTTAATAATTTATTCTCAGTATCCAGAGACCACCTTAAAATATGCCCTGATAAGTTGAGAGAGGGGGAAACAGGTCCAGGAACCTCACCACCTGTAGAAGAGGAGAAGATGATACACACCATTCTTGGCGATTTTCCCCAGTCTTGGACTCAAATAAATCAGGCCATCGTGGTACCTGTCTTAATGTTCCATCAACTGAAGCCGCCAGAACTAAATGAGGTGCCAGATCATCCGGACTCGCAACCACAGCGGACCCCACCAGAGAATGCCATGCCAACCGTTTAACCGGCAAGTCCTCCCTCTGCTATCGGCGAATCTGCCATATCCACCATTAGTAGCAGCAGCCCTGAGAGCTCCAGCATGCCAGTGCTACCCAGACTCACTAGAAGTGTAGCTAGAAGACAGTGCACTACATCAGTGGTAGCAAGCGTAGCGGGCCCTGTTAGGCCAATAGCAACCCCTGCACTGCGGAGGTATACACGTAGCACCAAGAATCAAACTCCACTTTGCTACAAAACATGGAGGTATTAACGATAGTTGCTATTTGGTTGAAAATGTTTGTGTAAATATCTTTGTTACAGGTTTAAAAATGGACAATGGGGTAATGGACAGTAAATTGCTCCAAAACTTTCACAGGGACCCCTTTGTTTACCCTTGTTCATTTACTTGTTTGTCATGGTTCCCAATGGCAAGGGAACGTCAGAGAACTTAAATAACAGACTAGCTCTTGGGTGATGGAATCTCGAGCTGACCGTGAGCTAAACCTACCACACAACTAACAGTGGCCGGGTGACGTACCTACGTTTTATCCCTAGACGCCCAGCGCCAGCCGGAGAACTAACTAACCCTAATAGAGGAAAAAACAGACCTGGCTTACCTCTAGGGAAATTCCCCCAAAAAGGAGACAGAAGCCCCCCACATATATTGACGGTGAGTTCAGAGGAAAAGACATACGCAGTATGAAGGTAGGTTCAGCAAAGCGAGGTCCGCTTACTAGATAGTAAGAAGATACAATAGGGAACTTCACGGTCAGCTGAAAACCCTATTAAAATACCATCCAGAAATTACTTTAAGACTCATGTGTCAACTCATGACACCGGAGTGGTAATTTCGGCCCACAAGAGCTTCCAGCTACAGAAACAAAACATAACTGTGAACTGGAACAAAAATGCAAACAAACTTAGGACTAAGAGTCCAACTTAGCTGATAGTAGTCTAGAAGCAGGAACATGCAACAGAAAGGCTCTGGTTACATTGATGGCCGGCACTAGAATAACTGAGCAGCAAGGCTAAATAGGATACTCCCACATCCTGATGAAAACAGGTGAACAGAGAAAGTGAAGCACACAAGTCCAGTACCACCAGCGACCACCGGGGGAGCCCAAAAACCAAATTCACAACAGTACCCCCCCCCTCAAGGAGGGGGCACCGAACCCTCACAAGAACCACCAGGGCGATCAGGATGAGCCCTATGAAAGGCACGGACCAAATCAGAGGCATGAACATCAGAGGCTGTCACCCAAGAATTATCCTCCTGACCGTAGCCCTTCCACTTGACCAGATACTGAAGTTTCCGTCTGGAAACACGGGAGTCCAAGATCTTCTCCACAACGTACTCCAATTCACCCTCAACCAACACCGGAGCGGGAGGCTCAACGGAAGGCACAACCGGTACCTCATACCTGCGCAATAATGACCGATGGAAGACATTATGGATAGAAAAAGATGCCGGGAGGTCCAATCGAAAGGACACAGGGTTAAGAATCTCCAAAATCTTATACGGGCCGATGAACCGAGGCTTAAACTTAGGAGAAGAAACCCTCATAGGGACAAAACGAGAAGACAACCACACCAAGTCCCCAACACAAAGACGAGGACCAACACGACGACGGCGGTTAGCAAAATGCCGAGTCTTCTCCTGGGACAACTCCAAATTGTCCACCACCTGTCCCCAAATCCGATGCAACCTATCCACCACAGTATCCACTCCAGGACAATCCGAAGACTCCACCTGACCAGAAGAAAAGCGAGGATGAAACCCCGAATTGCAAAAGAAAGGAGAAACCAAGGTGGCAGAACTAGCCCGATTATTGAGGGCAAACTCCGCCAACGGCAAAAAGGCAACCCAGTCATCCTGATCCGCAGACACAAAACACCTCAAATAAGTCTCCAAGGTCTGATTAGTTCGCTCAGTCTGGCCATTAGTCTGAGGATGGAACGCAGACGAAAAAGACAAATCAATGCCCATCCTAGCACAGAACGCCCGCCAAAATCTAGACACGAACTGGGTCCCCCTGTCAGAAACGATATTCTCCGGAATACCATGCAAACGAACCACATTTTGAAAAAACAGAGGAACCAACTCGGAAGAGGACGGCAACTTAGGCAAGGGCACCAAATGAACCATCTTTGAAAAACGGTCACACACCACCCAGATGACAGACATTTTCTGAGAAACAGGGAGATCAGAAATAAAATCCATAGAGATGTGAGTCCAAGGCCTCTTTGGGATAGGCAAAGATAACAACAATCCGCTAGCCCGAGAACAACAAGGTTTGGCCCGAGCACAAACATCACAAGACTGCACAAAAACTCGTACATCTCGAGACAGAAAAGGCCACCAGAAGGACCTAGCCACCAAATCCCTGGTACCAAAGATCCCGGGATGACCTGCCAACGCAGAAGAATGAACCTCCGAGATGACTCTACTGGTCCAATCATCAGGAACAAACAGTCTACCAGGCGGGCAACGATCAGGTCTATCCGCCTGAAACTCCTGCAAAGCCCGTCGCAGGTCTGGGGAAACAGCAGATAATATCACCCCATCCTTAAGGATACCTGTAGGTTCAGAATCACCAGGGAAATCAGGCTCAAAACTCCTAGAAAGGGCATCCGCCTTCACATTTTTAGAACCTGGTAAGTATGAGACCACAAAATTAAACCGAGAGAAAAACAACGACCAGCGCGCCTGTCTAGGATTCAGGCGTCTGGCAGACTCAAGATAAATCAAATTCTTGTGATCGGTCAATACCACCACCTGATGTCTAGCCCCCTCAAGCCAATGACGCCACTCCTCAAAAGCCCACTTCATAGCCAAAAGCTCCCGATTACCAATATCATAATTTCGCTCGGCGGGCGAAAATTTTCGAGAAAAGAACGCACAAGGTCTCATCACGGAGCAATCGGAACTTTTCTGCGACAAGACCGCCCCAGCTCCGATCTCGGAAGCATCGACCTCAACCTGAAAAGGAAGAGTAACATCAGGCTGACGCAACACAGGGGCGGAAGAAAAGCGGCGCTTAAGCTCCCGAAAGGCCTCCACAGCAGCAGGGGACCAATCAGCAACATCAGCACCCTTTTTGGTCAAATCAGTCAAAGGTTTAGCAACATCAGAAAAACCAGTTATAAATCGACGATAAAAATTAGCAAAGCCCAAAAATTTCTGAAGGCTCTTAAGCGAAGAAGGTTGCGTCCAATCACAAATAGCCCGAACCTTGACAGGATCCATCTCAATGGAAGAGGGGGAAAAAATGTACCCCAAAAAAGAAATCTTTTGAACCCCAAAAATACACTTAGAACCCTTCACACACAAGGAATTAGCCTGCAAAACCTGAAAAACCCTCCTGACCTGTTGGACATGAGAATCCCAGTCATCCGAAAAAATCAAAATATCATCCAGATACACGATCATGAATTTATCCAAATATTCCCGGAAAATGTCATGCATAAAGGACTGAAAGACTGAAGGGGCATTAGAAAGACCAAAAGGCATTACTAAATACTCAAAATGGCCCTCGGGCGTATTAAATGCGGTTTTCCACTCATCCCCCTGCTTAATTCGCACCAAATTATACGCCCCACGAAGATCAATCTTAGAGAACCACTTAGCCCCTTTTATTTGAGCAAACAAATCAGTCAGCAGTGGCAGAGGATACTGATATCTGACTGTAATTTTATTCAAGAGTCGATAATCAATACACGGCCTCAAAGAGCCATCTTTTTTAGATACAAAGAAAAAACCGGCTCCTAAGGGAGATGAAGAAGGACGAATATGTCCCTTTTCCAGGGACTCCTTAATATATTCTCGCATAGCAGCATGTTCAGGTACAGATAGATTAAATAAACGACCCTTTGGAAATTTACTGCCCGGAATCAGATCTATGGTACAATCGCAATCTCTGTGAGGAGGTAGTGAACCAAGCTTAGGCTCCTCAAAAACATCACGATAATCAGATAAAAATTCCGGAATCTCAGAGGGAATAGATGATGAAATGGAAACCAAAGGTACGTCCCCATGAGCCCCCTGACATCCCCAGCTTAACACAGACATTGCTTTCCAGTCAAGAACTGGGTTATGAGATTGTAACCATGGCAATCCGAGCACCAAAACATCATGTAGATTGTACAACACAAGGAAGCGAATCGTCTCCTGATGGTCTGGATTCATACGCATAGTCACTTGTGTCCAGTATTGTGGTTTATTACTAGCCAATGGTGTAGAGTCAATACCCTTCAGAGGTATAGGAACTTCCAGAGGCTCTAGATCAAACCCACAGCGCCTGGCAAAGGACCAATCCATGAGACTCAAAGCGGCGCCAGAGTCGACATAGGCATCCGCGGTAATTGACGATAATGAACAAATCAAGGTCACAGACAAAATAAACTTAGACTGTAAAGTGCCAATTGAAATAGACTTATCAACCTTTTTTGTACGTTTAGAGCATGCTGATATAACATGAGTTGAATCACCACAATAGAAGCACAACCCATTTTTTCGCCTAAAATTCTGCCGTTCGCTTCTGGACAGAATTCTATCACATTGCATATTTTCTGGAGCCTTCTCAGAAGACACCGCCAAATGGTGCACAGGTTTGCGCTCCCGCAAACGCCGATCAATCTGAATAGCCATTGTCATGGACTCATTCGGACCTGTAGGTGCAGGGAACCCCACCATAACATCTTTAATGGCATCAGAGAGACCCTCTCTGAAATTCGCCGCCAGGGCGCACTCATTCCACTGAGTAAGCACAGACCATTTACGAAATTTTTGGCAGTATATTTCAGCTTCATCTTGCCCTTGAGATAGGGCCATCAAGGTTTTTTCAGCCTGAATCTCTAAATTAGGTTCCTCATAAAGCAACCCCAAAGCCAGAAAAAACGCATCCACATTGAGCAACGCAGGATCCCCGGGTGCCAATGCAAATGCCCAGTCTTGAGGGTCACCCCGCAGCAAGGAAATTACTATCCTAACCTGCTGTGCGGGATCTCCAGCGGTGCGAGATCTCAGGGAAAGAAATAATTTACAATTATATTTGAAATTCAGGAAATGAGATCTACCCCCGGAGAAAAATTCTGGTATAGGAATTCTAGGTTCAGATATAGGAGCATGAATAACAAAATCCTGTAAATTTTGAACCTTCGTAGCAAGATTATTCAAACCTGTAGTCAAACTCTGAGGATCCATTTTAATCAGGTGAGATCAGAGCCATTCAAGGATTAGAAGGAGAGAGAGAGGCAAAGGCTGCAATTAGAGCAGAAATGCACTTGAGTCAACTATAGAGCAAGCTCAGAAGAAAAAAAAAAAAAAAAATCTGCAGACTTCTTTTTCTCTCCTTTCTTCTGCCAACGGTTTTAACCCTTGGCCGGCCATACTGTCATGGTTCCCAATGGCAAGGGAACGTCAGAGAACTTAAATAACAGACTAGCTCTTGGGTGATGGAATCTCGAGCTGACCGTGAGCTAAACCTACCACACAACTAACAGTGGCCGGGTGACGTACCTACGTTTTATCCCTAGACGCCCAGCGCCAGCCGGAGAACTAACTAACCCTGATAGAGGAAAAAACAGACCTGGCTTACCTCTAGGGAAATTCCCCCAAAAAGGAGACAGAAGCCCCCCACATATATTGACGGTGAGTTCAGAGGAAAAGACATACGCAGTATGAAGGTAGGTTCAGCAAAGCGAGGTCCGCTTACTAGATAGTAAGAAGATACAATAGGGAACTTCACGGTCAGCTGAAAACCCTATTAAAATACCATCCAGAAATTACTTTAAGACTCATGTGTCAACTCATGACACCGGAGTGGTAATTTCGGCCCACAAGAGCTTCCAGCTACAGAAACATAACATAACTGTGAACTGGAACAAAAATGCAAACAAACTTAGGACTAAGAGTCCAACTTAGCTGATAGTAGTCTAGAAGCAGGAACATGCAACAGAAAGGCTCTGGTTACATTGATGGCCGGCACTAGAATAACTGAGCAGCAAGGCTAAATAGGATACTCCCACATCCTGATGAAAACAGGTGAACAGAGAAAGTGAAGCACACAAGTCCAGTACCACCAGCGACCACCGGGGGAGCCCAAAAACCAAATTCACAACACTTGTTCATAGCATTTACTTGTTCATAGCATTTCAAAGTTTTGTATGTCTTTTGTTAACATGTATTGTTGTTCTTCTTTTTCCCAGTCCGGGAGTACTGGATTTAACGGGGGGGAGTGCAGCGCCCCAGAGTCTGGTCGTTGCAGTAACCTCGCTCTTCCACCAGGGGGAGTGATGGTACGTCTGATTGCACTAAAAGAGTTCTCCTTGCAGGTATCACAGACACACAGTACACTTCACACTCCGGCCGCCAGGGGGAGCAAAAGGTCCTATCTACTAGGCCACTCCCCACACTTGGGTAAAACTGGGGGTTGGATAGGAAGTTAGGGAGAAAGTAGCTGGGGAGAGTTCGAGAGAGGACCTGTCAGGGGCAGACTCCTAAGAAAGGACACGAAGCGAAGCATATTGTGGAGAAGTGAGAAACGGGATCACAGCACAAAAGAGATAGAACCAGAAGGAGTCGTGCCTCAAGATCAGTAACATCCTTCTGAGGCGCGTAGCCGGCATCCGGAACGCCGAGGAGGTAATAGACTCTACGCATTACTTTGATCCAACGGCAGGGAAGTTAACTTTAGGTTGGCTGTCTCACCTTTACACCTAACGAAGACAACGGAGGCAATTGTGGGAGAGGGGCGTCTCTAGGGTCCCTATAAAATAACTCCAGGCCTACCCCGTCATACGGGTGCATCCTATCCATATCATCTGGGGGGCGGAGAGAGAGAAAGAACAGAAATACACACGACAGTTGTGAGGACTATCCCGTGGTGCTCAGCAGGGAAGTACTACAACACCCAGGCGCTAGTAGGTAGGCACTGATTTCCACCTGCAAAAGGGAACTCTGGATGTGCCTTCGGACCGGCCGATCTCAGCCAGCCCTGTTATCAGTGCTCTGGATTGCGGATGCCGAAGCCCTCAGTAAAGAGGTAAAGAGACTGCAACCCTGTGTCCTCATTATTTGCTGCGACCTACACCACCACCTACACCTTTTATTGGGCGCCCCTTAGCAGGACCACGGACCGGGTCGGGCCACCGTGACATCCTCAGAACCGATAGACCCGGTACCGAGTACCCCGCTGTCCTGCGTCTGGGGGCCGCTCCATACACATAGTGAACCATGATGTCCCTATTAGGGGTTACACTAATTATTTTCTATTTATACGACATTTACATGTGCCATTATTTTTGAACATGTGCAAACACTCTATGTTAAATAAATGCTTAAAATAATGTGTAAATTAAAATAAAAATTTCATTGAATATAAATGTGTTTTGCAAAGAAAACAAAAACAAAAACATAATATTATCAACAGTTTCAGACAAGTTGGTATTAAGATGATGATGTTGTCACAGATATCAGTGAGTGTTGAATGATTTTTCTTCATCCATAGAAGAAAAAATACATAACTGTTCCCATCTTACGATACTTGCTTGATCAATCCAGGAAAATACACCAGAAAAAGTAAAGACTTTATTTCTAAAGCTTGTGGTTTCTAGACAATAAATGTGATATTCTAAACTAAGAGCTCAAACTAGGACAGTGACTGAAGCCAGTAAAGCATATTGTGTGAAAGTGTCGGACAATCTGTCTGTCTTAAAAATAAATCAATAATAAATCAATATTCTGACACTTTTCTTCCTTGTGATGGAAGCTTTTCTCTATCAGGATTTATTATGCTTTCCCAATAGCGGAAGAAACCTACAATACTAATTATTTCCCTATAGCTAAAATCAAATGCAGCAACAGTATATAAGGTGCAATCATTTCAGAAGACACTAAATTGTATGATAAGTATCAAGACTTCGTATCAAAACTTTGCCTACAATGCTTACAAAATAGATTTAGCTATGGATAATAATGACTATCTATAAGATCTCAAGTTCTCGACACCACTAAGAACAAATTATTTTACAAACAGCTAAGATAACGGAGCTTTGTGCTGAAAATCACTCTTATGTATACAGTGACCCCAGGGCTTAAAGTCCATGTTATAAGCTTGTTCTTAATGATATCTGGAGATCAAGTAAGCTTTATCCAAGCAGTACTAGATGGAGGATTTATTGGCATCACACTATGATGTTCCTTTAATACCTCCCAGATACATAAGTGCTTACTGTTTAATAGATTTTTAGCTTAAGATCCAATCATCCACTCTTGAATTAAGATGCCTGAATGAAGCCAACTCATTTGGAACTAAGCACTTTAATGTCAACAGAGACATATGGTATTGCAACCGAGTCACAAAGGATGGCGAGCTAGCCTCCGACTTCCCCAGCCACATTAAGGCACTTGTATTATTAGTTTACTGCGTTGTTTTCCACTGTTCCTAATTGAAAATAAGATCTGCTTAAGGAGTTAAAGAAAGCTTGGAAATGAAGGAACTGGGCATGTGTCATTTCTTAGAAAGAGTATCTCAGTGAAGTGATAACACATGGGAAATTAATTAACAGAAGCGGAATCGCAGGACGTGCTCATTAACATCACTGCTTAGGTCACTACAAATGTGATCAGAAATGTTAGACAGATGTAGCCCTTTAAGGCTCGCCGCCCACACATTGGGCTAGCGGTGTCAAGAAAATTATAGTATAGCATCTAAACCGTGTATAGGTGTATAGGTTTAGGTATCATTCTTCTTCCATTCAATTTCTAGATATAGTGGTTAGATAGTAACATCATAGTATAATTACTATTTGTTACCCACCAACTGACTCATGGATGCGGAGGCAGGACCTAACAAGTGCCTGTCTGGCAGGCATAGTACACGGCAGAAATATCAGTGAACAAATAATGATAGTGACAAGACCCTTAGTAGGACTAAAAATAATGTAAACAGTTATTAATAATAATAATAATAATTATTATTATTATAAAAGTAATAATAATAATTAAAAAAATGAGAACAAATGATAATATGAGAACAAATAAAACAATAATATTACTACTGCTAATAATAATATGAGAACAAATAAAACAATAAATACTACTACTACTGCTAATAATAATATGAGAACAAATAAAACACAAATATAATTATTTTTTGCCATTACAGAAAAGTTCAATATGTATAAAAAATATGAAATAATAAAAATAAGGCATAACTGACTGGTAAAACTGTGGTGACCCATATAACATACACAATGTTATGTGTATCCCGCTAGCGGAATGTCATAAAAAAAATTCATTTTTTTGCTTATTCTGTTTAAAAAAGAATAATAATTAAAAATTGATGAAAATGTTGTAAAAGTAAAAATAGTACCAATAAATAATCCTAAATTTCATCCCCGAAAAGCAAGCCCTTACAAAACTCTGTTCGTGGTAAAAGAAAAATTTATGGCTCCCAAAATATACGGTAAATGTTTGGTGATAGGGGAAACACTATAAAATAGAAAACTAAAATGAAATTGCAGAACTGCTGTTTTTTCTGTTTCCTCTCAGAAAATTAACAGTTTTTAGATATGTTATGTATATCTAAAGAATTGTGGCATTAAAGATACAACTTGTCCTACAAAAAACAAGCAATAATTGGAAAGTTCTGGCTGTTGGGAAACAAGCAAACATGAAAAAGAATATTTCATTTCATAGGATTAAGAAAGTGTCTCTCTTTAAAGAAACCATCATGTGTAGACATTATAGTGGTGCTGCAAAGGGATGGAACACGTGCCAGGTCTCCACACATTTAGTAGCTAATACTGGGGTCTGAGCAGTAGGACAACTTATGATTAACGAAACTTCTAGTGACCCTTCCAATTGTTGAAAATAGACCTTCCCTTTAGATTTGGCTTCAATATTCTTACTGTTATCTCACATTTTCTAGTTCTCTGAGAATCTGTCAGCAGGTATTTGCTATGTAATCTGAGGACAGCAGGAGATAAAGGCTGAAACATAGATTAGACTAAAGTGTCACTTGTCAAAGTGTGTGCTGCTGTTTACTAAAGGCCCCGTCTCACTTAGCGACGCTAAAGCGATCCCGACAACGATATGACCTGTCAGGGATCGTTGCTGTGTCGCTATGTGGTCGCTGGTGAGATGTCAAACAGTGAGATCTTCCCAACGATCGCTGCTGCGATCTCACTGTTTGACATCTCACCAGCGACCTGTAGCGACCTGTACAACGATGTCACATGGGAGCTATTATGACGATTCAGTGTCTGAGTCGTCAACGAGGTCGTTGGTAAGGTGTCAAACACAGCGATGTGTGCTACCCAGCGGGACCTCAACGATCAAAAAAAGGTCCAGGCCATTCCGACACGACCAGCGATCTCACAGCAGGGGCCTGGTCGCTGGTACGTGTCACACATAGCGAGATCGCTACTGAGGTCGCTGTTGCGTCACAAAACTTGTGACTCAGCAGCGATCTCGCTAGCGATCTCGCTTAGTGAGATGGGGGCTTAAGATTTATCACTAAAAGATTAACATTGCCGGACTAGTCCGCCAACCTAGCAACTAAGCACCTCACTGTCTATCGAGTTTGTACATGGAGAGCCTGGTGTGGGCGGGGTTAACTTCCTCAGCTCTGCTTCATTCTAAATCTAAAAGCTCTGATTGTATCAGTACGGCTGCGCCCAGTAATCTAAGTGATACATGGTCGGATTCAGGGTCTCTTTGCCAATAACATGCTGCTCTCAGATGAAGTAGCAAAATCCTGCTGACACGTTCCTTTTAAATTTCTTGACTATATGGAAACCTGTACAGTAACGTCAAATCAGCAGATGGCAGGTGGATGTTGTCTAGTTAAGCATATCCCACCACACAGATCTCTGCTGGTCCATGCTGCAGTTAGACAGCAACATGCTTTGATACAATGAGTCTGAAAAACGATTGCAAAGTCCTGAGCTATGATCTTCTTTCTTGTGAAACCGAGAAAATATTTAAAGCTTCTGACAAACAAATCTGTCAAAGCAAAGGATAAAATATAGATGACAACCGACATTGGGAAAGAATCAAGTGACCCCAATAAAAATGTGATTGTTGTCCTATCCTAGTGAAATGGGAAGATCGAACAAGTTTTATCTAATGTATGTGTATGCTGATGAGATGAACTTGGGTACACTTACATCCTTCATAGATGCCTTCCAGATTGGTTTGCATGTTTATTCTATAATGAAGAAAAAGAGACAAGTTGCTGCCCAATATCTGATAGTGGTTTATCTGTCAGAAGAACACAGGATTGGGCATGCTGAAATCTAACATGCTTGACAGCCGTTTCTCTTATCACCTGCTATTGTGAAGAAGTCAAGATTTCCCCTTACACATTATGTTTGCTACATTAAAGGGAACCTGTCACCAGGTTTTTGCCACTTAAACTCAGAACAGCATAATTTAAAGAGAAAGACTCTGATTCCAGCTATGTGCTGCTAGTGTAGTTTTGATAAAATCAAGGTTTTATCAGCAGGAGATTATCACTAGAGGACTAGTATACATTCTGCCATATAGTTCTCCGTAGTAATGATCTCTGTAAGACCCCGCCCCACCACTGATTAACTGTTTTCTGCCAATGCACAGTGTACACAGAAAGTGGCCAATCAGTAATGTGGGCGGAGTTATAGAGCTCAGCATTCAGAGAACTGCCAGATCTGCAGCAGATTAACTAGCACAACATTAAAAAAACCTATTCCATTACACTTTTTAATTATTTTTTCACCTATTATAAAAGTGATTTTGTCTTATAATTATTAGAGATAGAAGGTAACAAATGACTGTGTACTACTTTATGTAACAGCCCATTTTGTTGTTCCAAATAAACCAATGTCTTTTTTGGCAGCTATATCCCATCAGCAAATTTTAGGCTTGACACCACTGCACTTGTCCTGAAGTTCACTTAAGCAGCAGTCTTCATCCAAGCTGCACACATTTAATGAGATTAAACTATTCTAAACCTAGCCAGATCCATTCCGGCACGGGGCATGCACTCGTCCAAGTAAACCCACACTCTGAGTGCCAAAAGCCTTCGAAGCTGGCTCAAGACACTGAACACAATAAGTTGCTTACAATTTGCTTATTAATCAGCTCCTCTAAATAAATACATTAATGCTTAAGAAGTAAGCCTTTGAAAGGGGATTATTTTGTCACACTCCAACTGAGGTCTGTGCTGCTGTGCTAATACATTTATGTTTTACATGTTTAGATTGAGGATATTATTTTTATTATTTGCATACCACAGTGAAATACATGAAGCAGATTGTGGACCTGGGTGATGTCAGATTCGCATTTCTACACTTGGGAATCAACAAAGAATTAAAACGTGAGTCAGAGGATCATTGACGTGGAAAGAAAAAAATTGCCTTGCGATGTTGCCAGTTACGTGGCAGCAATGGCAGCGGTCACAAATATGCCAGCGTGATCATCTGAAGCTGGCTTGTCAAACTCTAATTATCTCAAGTGCCAATATGATGGCCAAATCTCACTGAAGAGAAATGTGCTTGGTGTTTGAAAACTCATATACGCAGCTATTTAAAGATCTATGTTGTTACCTCTACTTTGGCTTTATTTTAATTAAAGGAACCCTGGCAATATTCTCCCAATTTAGTTAAAATTCACTGCTCCCTTATTTCCCTTTAACTATCGGTTTTCCTCTCCCCCTTTTCTACAAATCCTTTCCAGAAACTTTTCTTAAAAAACAAACAGAAGAGTCATTTGGATTAAAATGACCAAATCACTCCCACCCTGAAGAGTCCGGAACTCCTCCAAGCAATTGCAAAAATTTTGATGATAATAGGGCGTTATCATCTACTCAATGTGTAACCCCTCACTACAGTCTGTCCAATTCCAGGAATCCCTTTCCACCCTTTGTCGAAATGACCCAAAGACCCAACATACATTTCTTTAGTAATTAATATTTTTGATTACCCAAGTCAACAGGACGGGACCTCTCTCCTATGGTACCTATGAGCAATTTAGCAGTCCACCCGCTCCCTAACTACACACATGGTCAAAATTGTTTGTACCCATCGTTTAATGACAGAAAAACCCACAATGATCACAGAGATAACTTGAATCTGACAAAAGTAATAATAAATAAAAAATCTATGAAAATGAACAAATGAAAGTCAGACATTGCTTTTCAACCATGCTTCCACAGAATTTTTTTTACAGACAAAACTCATGAAATAGGCCTGGACAGAAATGATGGTACCCCTGAAAAGAATGTGACAAAAGGGACATATTAAATCAAGGTGTGTCCACTAATAAGCATCACAGGTGTCTACAATCTTAGAATCAGTGAGTGGACCTGTATATAGGGCTACAGATACTCACTGTGCTGTTTGGTGACATGGTGTGTATCACACTCAACATGGACCAGAGGAAGCGAAGGAAAGGGTTTTCTCAGGAGATTAGAAAGAAAATTATAGACAAACATGTTAAAGGTAAAAGTTATAAGACCATCTCCAGGCAGATTGATGTTCCTGTGACTACAGTTGCACACATTATTCAGAAATGTAAGATCCATGGGACAGTAGCCAACCTTCCTGGATGTGGCCGCAGGAGGAAAATTGATGACAAATCAAAGAGACGGATATTACGAATGTTATCAAAAGAGCCCAGAAAAACTTCTAAACAGATTAAAGGTGAACTTCAAGCTCAAGGAACATCAGTGTCAGATCGCACCATCCGTCGTTGTATGAGCCAAAGTTGACTTCGTGAGAGATGACCAAGGAGGTCACCATTGTTGAAAAAAAATCATAAAAAAGCTAGACTGGATTTTGCCAAACTACATATTGACAAGCCACAAAGCTTCTGGGAGAATTTCCTATGGAAAGATGAGTCAAAAATGGAACTTTTGGGCAAGGTACATCAGCTCTATGTTCACAGACAGAAAAATGAAGCATATCAAGAAAAGAACATCTCAAGACTATCAAGGGATTCTAGAGAGAAATGTGCTGCCCAGTGTCAGAAACCTTAGTCTCAGTCGCAGGTCATGGGTCTTGCAACAGGATAATGACCCAAAACACACAGCTAAAAACATCCAAGAATGGCTAAGAGGAAAGCATTGGACTATTCTGTAGTGACCTTCTTTGAGCCATGACCTAAATCCTATTGAGCATCTCATTGACAGTTACTGGTATTGTTTGATTGCAGTGATTGCCTCAAAAGGTTGTGCAGCAAAATATTAAGTTAAGGGTGCCATCATTTCTGTCCAGACCTATTTCATGAGTTTTATTTTTTTTCATTCTGTGGAAGCATGGTTGAAAAGTAATGTCTGACTTTCATTTGTTCATTTTCATAGATTTTTTTTTTATCTATTATTACTTTTGTCAGATTCAAGTTATTTCTGTGACCATTGTGGGTTTTTCTGTCATTAAATGAGGGTTTTTTAAAACACAGTCTCAAAGAGCTCATTTCTGAGGCACAACAAAATTCATCTAACATCAATCAGTCCCAACACAAGACCCTAAATATAAATATTTTAGGGAAAAGGAGGATCCATTGCACAAAAATAAATTTACAGTAAAAATCAACAAATTTTAATTCAAATTATTAAAAGTATAAAGCAGTAAAAATTCAAGCAGGTCAAATAAATGTGACATATGCAAATTATTAAATCAAAATGACACAGGCAAAAAGTATTGAAAACGCTTACTGAAATGTATTTAATACTTCGTACAAAAATCTTTGCTGGTGATGACAGCTTCAAGATGCCTCCTCTAAAAAGATATTAGTCGCATGCATTGCTCAGGTTTGATTATTGCCATTCTTCCACATAAACCCTCTACGAATCCTGAAGGTTCCATGGACGTTCAGAGGTGACGTCAGTAACGTTACTGCTCATCAGAGTCACACAAAGGGCAGCGTGACCCGGTGACTGTGACGGGTGATAACGCTACTGATGATATAGCTTTTCTGAGTTGCCAGGTCTTGCGCAGTGCCATGTGACCCGGAAGTGGCTGTTGGCAAAGACTATGGAGCCTCAGAACAAGACTCTATAAGCTTTGTACGGAGGATTCACTTGACTTCTCTGGATTCGCTTGGACTACGTCGTTCCTGCATGGGAACTTTTTTTTTAACAAAGTGGTGAACGATGGAAAGACTCTTTGTTTTATTTCTCTCAGTTTTGTATGTATGTTCTTTTCAGGTTTCCATTCGCCGGACTACGTAGGATTCACTGGACTATGTCGGACCTGGGTGGGATTTTTTTTCTTTTTTTAATAAAGTGGTGAACCAGGGAAAGTTTGGAGCAGTGTTTATTTAAATAAAATATTTTTTTGTGTGTGTTTCCTTCTTATTACATGGATAGTAATGGAGGTGTCTGAAAGACACCTTTCCATTACTAGTACCAGGGCTTGTTGACAGCTGTGCTTTTGGACATTTCACACCTGACATCACCTCCAAGCACCTTTGCCCCAATTGCCAACGCACCATGGCATTAAGAAGAGCGAATGTGAAACACAAGAATTGGAGCATCTCATGTTGTGTGCCACTTCTGGAGCGGCTGCGGGCTGGTATTTTTAGACTGGGAAAGGCTCAATAACCATGAATCTTCCCAGCCTGATAATATTGGTTCTCAGCTGTCTGCTTTAACTTTGCTGGTTATCAAAAATGAGAGGGACCCAATGCTATTTTTTATTGATTAATTTATCTATTAGGTTAATACATGTACACTACACTATGCACGCAAGGCACTCATTTTATATCTATAAAAGATATCTATTTTTCTATCTATCTATCTATCTATCTATCTATCTATCTATCTATCTATCTATCTATCTATCTATCTATCTCTTTGCAGAACATAATACAATAACAAATTGTATTGTGGTACCGTGTTAGCCAGAAAAATCGATGTGAATACTTTTCTGCCCAATGATGACAAAAGTATTCTAGCAGTGATACCTTTATTGCCTAACCAGAAAATAATATGTTTGTAAGCTTTCAGAGCACAGTGGCTCCTTCTTCAGGCAGGATTACAAATAGATTAATAAGAAAAAAGCACAACATTTAAGGAATACTACAGTAGGACATTTGTTCAGGGGGTGGGAGATAAGCCAAGGAAATCAAATTAGGCATTTTATTACAAATGTAGAGGCAGTTGGAATGATGTTCTTAGTTATCTGGAGTCCTTCTGGCGGAGGTGTGAATTGTATTCATGTAGTGAGTCATAAATCCAGTTGTTAAATTAAGTCCTAGTGTCAACGAATTGAACATCTTGATTAGTTTGAATTCCCAAATTTTTCATTCTCTGTCATCCTTAAAATGACCTTTTAGTATTAAGAATTTTAAATTTGTCAAACTGTGTCCAGGTCCAGAGAAATGTTTTCCTACAGGCGTGTCCATTTCATTCCTGATTGGGTGTCTGTGTAGATTCATCCTAGTTTGTAGTTTTTGCATGGTTTCCCCAATATAGACACTTCCAGGGCACTTAGTACATTGCATCATGTACACCACGTTGGAGGATGTACATGAAAAGGAACCCGTGACCTTATAGTCCTGATTTGTGTTTGGTATGTGGACTATATCTGTTGGTAATATGTGGTGTGGTGTAGTGACCTCTGTTACAGGTTAGGGGGCGCTGTATGGGCTTCCCAGAGTGCGCATGGGGGCGTACTGAGGCTATAGGAATGCATGACAATCGCAGATATAACTGTGGTGATGAGTCAAAGTCCGGCATTATTGTGAATGGCCGGTATGTGTGTCGCAGAGGAAGATACTCTGCACTGTCAGCCTGAAGTAAGGATGTTCTGGAACCTGTAGTCCTACAAGTAAATTGTGTTGTTTAACTAGGGAGGCTGGCAGGACTAGTTTTGAGAGATGGGCGGGTCATACTAGCCACACACACTCCCATCTAGGGGAGTGGTTACAACCATATAATGTGACTGAGGTCTGGTCACATGGTCTCTGAGTGCGGACCTGAATGGTCTGTGCTGGAGGGTCCATGTGTTGGGAGTGTCATCTCCCTGGAGAGCACATGGCGGGGCTCTGGACCTGGCTGTTATGAACTGGTGGCCTAGGAGCAGCATGGACGAGCTCTGGAGTAGGTGGCCTCTATACTGACCGCAGACCCTGAACTTAACACATCAACTAGAAGTAGCCGTGGGATGTTCCTCTCACTCCCTAGACACCTCGTCACGGCCGGAGGACTAATTACACCTAAAGAAATAAACAGGAATACTATCTTGCCTCAGAGAAAATTCCCAAAGGAAAGGCAGCCCCCCACAAATATTGACTGTGAGAGGAGAGGGAAATTACAAACGCAGACTGAGAACAGAATTTAGCAAAGGAGGCCACGCTACCTAGAAAGAAAAGACAGGAAAGAGTACTGTGCGGTCAGTATAAAAAAATACTACAAAATCCACCACAGAGAATACAAAAATCTCCACACCTAACTAAAGGCATGAAGGGTAACTCTGTGACTCCAGAGCTTCCAACTTGGCTGAGTAAATCTTAACACAGACAAAGCTGGACAAGAAAAAACATAGCAATTCACAGAACTATTAAGTCCACCGCATGTGGACTGCAAAAACAGAGCCAGGACTTATCTTTGATGATTTGGACAATCCAGAAGGCGAAACCATGCAGAGATGTGGATCCCTAGAAAACAATGGACAACTGGCACTCACTAAAGGAAGGAGCCAGACTAAATAGCCCCGTCCAAAGTGGAAGCAGCTGATGACTGTTGTGAAGGACAAACAGCAGCACTACCACTTATAACCACCGGAGGGAGCCTAAGAGCAAAACCCACAACAGAATTCACAACAGTACCCCCCCCTTGAGGAGGGGTCACCGAACCCTCACCAGAGCCCCTAGGCCGATCCGGACGAGACAAATGGAAGGCACGAACCAAATCGTCAGCATGAACATCGGAGGCAACAACCCAAGAATTATCCTCCTGGCCATAACCCTTCCACTCGACAAGATACTGAAGCCTCCGTCTAGAAAAACGAGAATCCAAGATCTTCTCCACAACATACTCCAACTCCCCATCAATCAACACCGGGGCAGGAGGATCAACAGAGGGAACCACGGGCACCACATATTTCCGCAACAAAGATCTATAAAAAACATTATGGATGGAAAAAGAGGCTGGAAGGGCCAAACGAAAAGACACTGGATTGATAATCTCAGAAATCCTATAAGGACCAATAAACCGAGGCTTGAACTTCGGGGAAGAAACCTTCATAGGAACATGACGAGAAGACAACCAGACCAAATCCCCAACCCGAAGCTGGGAACCCACACGCCGACGACGGTTGGCAAAACGCTGAGCCTCCTCCTGAGACAACACCAAATTGTCCACAACATGAGAGCAAATCTGCAGCAACCTGTCAACCACAGAGTCCACCCCAGGACAATCAGAAGACTCAACCTGCCCTGAAGAAAAACGAGGATGAAACCCAGAATTACATATGAATGGTGACACCAAGGTAGCAGAACTAGCCCGATTATTAAGGGCAAACTCGGCCAATGGCAAGAAAGCCACCCAATCATCCTGATCGGCAGACACAAAGCATCTCAAATAAGTTTCCAAAGTCTGGTTAGTTCGCTCGGTTTGGCCGTTTGTCTGAGGATGAAATGTGGAAGAAAAAGACAAATCAATGCCCAGCTTAGCACAAAAGGACCGCCAAAACCTAGAAACAAACTGGGAACCTCTATCGGACACAATATTCTCCGGAATGCCATGCAAACGAACCACATGCTGAAAAAACAACGGAACCAACTCAGAAGAGGAAGGCAACTTAGGCAAAGGTACCAAATGAACCATCTTAGAAAACCAGTCACAGACCACCCAGATAACAGACATCCTCTGGGAAACAGGAAGATCCGAAATAAAATCCATAGAAATATGGGTCCAAGGCCTCTCAGGGACCGGCAAAGGCAAAAGCAACCCACTGGCGCGGGAGCAGCAAGGTTTGGCCCACGCACAAGTCCCACAGGACTGCACAAAAGAACGCACATCCCGTGACAAAGAAGGCCACCAAAAGGACCTACTAACCAAATCTCTGGTACCAAAAATCCCAGGATGGCCAGCCAACACAGAACAGTGAACCTCAGAAATCACTTTACTAGTCCATCTGTCAGGAACAAACAGTTTCCCCGCTGGACAGCGTACAGGTTGATCAGCCTGAAACTCCTGAAGAGCCCATCGCAAATCAGGGGAGATGGCAGAAAGAATCACCCCCTCCTTAAGAATTCCAACCGGCTCAAGAATCCCAGGGGAATCAGGCAAGAAACTCCCAGAGAGGGCATCAGCCTTAACATTCTGAGAACCTGGAAGATACGAGACAACAAAATCAAAACGGGAGAAAACCAGGGACCATCAGGCCTGTCTAGGATTCAGCCGTTTGGCAGACTCGAGGTAAATCAGATTCTTATGATCGTCAAGACCACAATACGGTGCTTGGCCCCCTCAAGCCAATGTCGCCACTCCTCAAATGCCCACTTCATAGCCAACAACTCACGATTGCCGACATCATAATTGCGTTCCGCAGGCGAAAACTTTCGAGAAAAGAAGGCACACGGTTTCATCAAGGAACCATCAGAATTCCTCTGAGACAAAACGGCCCCTGCCCCAATCTCAGAAGCGTCAACCTCAACCTGAAAAGGAAGAGAAACATCCGGCTGACGCAACACAGGGGCAGAAGTAAATCGGCGCTTAAGCTCCTGAAAGGCAGAAACGGCCTCAGAGGACCAATTAGCTACATCAGCGCCCTTCCTCGTCAAATCGGTCAGGGGTTTATCCACACTGGAGAACTTGGCAATGAAACGGCGATAAAAATTAGCAAAGCCCAAAAATTTCTGAAGGCTCTTCACGGATGTGGGCTGGATCCAATCATGAATGGCCTGAACCTTAGCCGGATCCATTTCTATAGATGATGGAGAAAAAATGAAGCCCAAAAAAGAAACCTTCTGTACTCCAAAGAGGCACTTAGACCCCTTCACAAACAAGGCATTGTCACGAAGGACCTGAAATACCATCCTAACTTGTTTCACATGAGACTCCCAATCATCTGAAAAAATCAAAATATCATCCAAATATACAATCATGAATTTATCAAGATAATTCCGAAAAATATCATGCATGAAGGACTGAAACACAGATGGGGCATTAGAGAGTCCGAATGGCATCACAAGATACTCAAAATGGCCCTCAGGCGTATTAAACGCAGTTTTCCGTTCGTCACCCTGCTTAATACGAACCAGATTATATGCCCCTCGAAGGTCAATCTTAGTAAACCAACTAGCCCCCTTAATTCTGGCAAACAAATCAGAAAGCAAAGGCAAAGGGTATTGGAATTTGACCGTGATCTTATTCAAGAGGCGATAATCAATACAGGGTCTCAAGGAGCCATCCTTCTTGGCAAGAAAAAAAAACCTGCTCCTAATGGAGAAGAAGATGGCCGAATATGCCCCTTCTCCAAAGACTCCCTTACATAGCTCCGCATGGCGGCATGTTCAGGCACAGACAGGTTGAAAAGTCAGCCCTTAGGAAACTTACAGCCTGGAATCAAATCAATAGCACAATCACAGTCCCTATGCGGTGGAAGGGAACTGGACTTGGGCTCATCGAAAACATCCTGGAAATCTGACAGAAACGCAGGAATTTCAGAAGAGGGGGAGAAGGAAATTGACATCAGAGGAACGTCATCATGAACCCCCTGACAACCCCAACTAGTCACAGACATAGATTTCCAATCCAACACCGGATTATGTACCTGTAACCATGGAAACCCCAGCACAACAGCATCATGCAAATTATGTAACACCAGGAAGCGACAATCTTCCTGATGGGCTGGCGCCATGCACATGGTTAACTGTGTCCAAAACTGAGGGTTTTTTTTAGCCAATGGTGTAGCATCAATCCCCCTCAAAGGGATAGGACAAAACAAAGGCTGTAAGGAAAAACCACAACGTCTGGCAAATTCTAAGTCCATTCAATTTAAATCGGCGCCTGAATTCACAAATGCCATGACAGAGAATGACGATAACGAGCAGATCAGGGTCACAGATAACAGAAATTTAGGTTGTACAGTACTGATAGTAACAAAATTAGCGATTCTCTTGGCACGCTTAGGGCAATCAGAAATAACATGAGCAGAATTGCCGCAGTAAAAGCACAACCTATTCTTACGTCTGAATCCTTGGCGTTCCGCTCTAGACACAATCCTATCACACTGCATAGGCTCAGGACTCCGCTCGGAAGACAACGCCATAGTGTACACAACTCTGCGCTCACGCAAACGCCGATCAATTTGAATGGCCAGAGACATAGAATCACTCAGAGCTGCAGGCGTGGGGAACCCCACCATAACATCTTTAACAGATTCAGAAAGACCCTTTCTGAAAATTGCCGCCAAAGCATCCTCATTCCACTTAGTAAGCACAGACCATTTTCTGAATTTCGGTCAATATGACTCTGCCACTTCTTGACCCTGACACAGGGCCAAAAGTGTTTTCTCAGCATGCTCTACAGAGTTAGGTTCATCATACAATTACCCAAGCGCCTGAAAAAAGGTGTCTACATTAAGCAAGGCCGGATTCCCAGATTCCAGGGAAAATGCCCAATCCTGTGGGTCACCGCGCAACAGAGAAATGACAATTTTTACCTGCTGGATGGGATCACCAGAGGAACGGGGCTTAAGAGCAAAAAAACAGTTTACAGTTATTTTTAAAGCTCAAAAATTTGGACCTGTCCCCGAAGAACAGATCGGGGGTAGGAATTCTAGGCTCTAAAACAGGAGTCTGCACGATATAATCAGAAATACCCTGTACTCTAGCAGCAAGTTGATCCACCCGAGAAGCAAGTCCCTGAACATCCATGTCAACGCCTAACTCCTGAGCCACCCAGAAGTGAAGAAGGGAAAAAAACACACAAAAGAGTACAGAAAAAAAAATGGCTCAGCACTTTCTTTCCCTTCTTTTGAGATGCGGTTAACTCATTGTTGGCCAGTTGTACTGTTATGAACTGGTGGCCTAGGAGCAGCATGGACGAGCTCTGGAGTAGGTGGCCTCTATACTGACCGCAGACCCTGAACTTAACACATCAACTAGAAGTAGCCGTGGGATGTTCCTCTCACTCCCTAGACACCTCGTCACGGCCGGAGGACTAATTACACCTAAAGAAATAAACAGGAATACTATCTTGCCTCAGAGAAAATTCCCAAAGGAAAGGCAGCCCCCCACAAATATTGACTGTGAGAGGAGAGGGAAATTACAAACGCAGTCTGAAAACAGAATTTAGCAAAGGAGGCCACGCTACCTAGAAAGAAAAGACAGGAAAGAGTACTGTGCGGTCAGTATAAAAAAATACTACAAAATCCACCACAGAGAATACAAAAATCTCCACACCTACCTAAAGGCATGGAGGGTAACTCTGTGACTCCAGAGCTTCCAACTTGGCTGAGTAAATCTTAACACAGACAAAGCTGGACAAGAAAAAACATAGCAATTCACAGAACTATTAAGTCCACCGCATGTGGACTGCAAAAACAGAGCCAGGACTTATCTTTGATGATTTGGACAATCCAGAAGGAGAAACCCAGCAGAGATGTGGATCCCTAGAAAACAATGGACAACTGGCACTCACTAAAGGAAGGAGCCAGACTAAATAGCCCCGTCCAAAGTGGAAGCAGCTGATGACTGTTGTGAAGGACAAACAGCAGCACTACCACTTATAACCACCGGAGGGAGCCTAAGAGCAAAACCCACAACAGAATTCACAACACCTGGCACATGCCAGTGTGTGGAACGGTCTGAAAACTGTGGGTAATACTGATCGGGATCAGTGAGAACGTCTGAAGAATACCTCTGTGGAAGAGACGTATCCGAGAACCTGTGCGGCACCAACAGGTAACGTGTTATGATCTGGTGACCTTGGAGTCGCATGAAACTTTCTCTGGAGTCGTGGAACCTGTACTGACCGCAAATCCTGAACTAACACCGCAACTAGAAGTAGCCGTGGGGTGTGCCTAACATACCCTAGACACCTCGACACAGGACTAAATACCCCTATAGATGGAAATAGGAATGCTACCTTGCCTCAGAGCAGACCCCCAAAGGATAGGCAGCCCCCCACGAATAATGACTGTGAGTAGGAGAAGAATAGACACACGCAGGTAGAAAACAGGATTTAGCAAAAGAGGCCACTCTAGCTAAATAGGAAAGGATAGGACAGATTACTAGGCGGTCAGTATTAAAACCCTTCCAAAAATATCCACAGCAGATAATACAAAAAGTTCCACAATCTAACTAAAGACATGGAATGTATATCTGCTGTTGTGAATTCTGCTCTTGGGCTCCCTCCAGTGGTTGTTAGTGGTAGTGCAGTGGTCTCTGGATTATAGGCCAGGGCAGGTGTTTCTGCTTATTGCAGCTCTATTAGGTATTTAGGTTTGTAGGATCCATCAATCCCTGCCAGTTGTCCATTGTATCTTGGAGGGATTGCATCTCTGTCTGGCTCCACTGCCCTGCTGTCATTTCAGCTAAGATAAGTGCCTTGTTTTGGTTCTCTGTAGCACGCATGCAGTGTGCTTTTATGTGCAGTGCAATCTATTGTGTTTTTGTCCAGCTTGACTTGTTTGGATTTTTCTGTCATGCTGGTTTCTCTGGAGATGCAGATATACATCCTATGTCTTTAGTTAGATGTAGTATATAGTATTTTCTGCTGTGGAATTTTCTAGTGTTTTAATACTGACCGCTTAGAATTCTGTCCTATCCTTTCTATCTAGCTAGAAGGGCCTCTTTTGCTAAACTCTGTTTTTTCTGCCTGTGTACGTATTTCCTCTTAAACTCACAGTTAATATTTGTGGGGGGCTGCCTATCCTTTGGGTCTCTGCTCTGAGGCAAGATAGGATTTCCCATTTCCATCTTTAGGGGTATTTAGTCCTCCGGCTGTGTCGAGGTGTCTAGGCCTGGTTAGGTACATCCCACGGTTACTTCTAGTTGCGGTGTCAGTATTAGGATTGCGGTCAGTACAGGTACCACCTACTCCAGAGATAGTCTCATGCGGCTCCAGGGTGACCGGATCATAACAATCTGCCACTCCAGAGAATCCAACAACTGACTGAGAAAATACTGACACAAGAACTGGACAAGAAAACACAAAGAATAGCACTGAATTGTGAAGCACACAACATGTGTGCCACAGGAAAAAAAAAACCAGACACTTATCTTTGCTGATTTGGCAGAAAGGCAGGAGGAACCAGGCAGAGGTCCTACACCTCCCAACAACAATTGACAACTGGCAAGGACTAATGAATCCTGCATGCCTAAATACCCCAGTCAGAACTGCAATCAGCAGATACACCTGACCAGGACTGCAACTCAGGGGCAACTGCATTACCACCTACAACCACCGGAGGGAGCCCAAAAGCAGAATTCACAACAGTAACGGAAAGGGATCCGTGTTATACCGACCGGGGTCAGAGAGAAAGTAAGAGAGAGACATTGTGTCTGGGGCACCTCTGAGGCCAAGAGGTGTCCAGGAACCTGTGAAGGCCGCCAACAGGTAACGGATGAGGTCCGTGTGTTATGCTGACCGGGGTCAGTGAGGGACTGTGGTAAAGCTGAATATGTACAGACGCTGTTCAAGCTGTTATCAAGTTTCCTGAGGATGTTGTTTATGCCAATGTGAAATAAACCTAAGAGACTGTGTTTTGTAAGAAAACCGTGCTTGTATGTGTTAATCCCGTGCCAAGCGAGTGTCCCCCAAGACACGTAGTAGGGGTAACGCTACAATGGGTACACGTTTTGCATTTTTTATTGTTACATGGGAATGTGCCAGTCACTGATGGTGATGAGAGGACACTTCTGACAAGGAGATTCCTTAGGTTAGGGGGCTGTTTATAGGAGAGAAGTGGTAGTTCTGGGAATATGTCTTTCAATTTGTGGTCTCTGTGGAATATGGGTTGGAGATCAGCATCAATTTTCCATAGGATGCTCATGGCGGGGTTGTATGTGATCACAAGAGGTACCCTGTTGTTATCCTCTCTCAGTTTGTAATCCAGGAGGCTGTTTCTTGGGATCCTTGTAGCCCTGTGAATCTGTTCATCTATTACCAGTGGATGGTATCGTTGTTGTAGGAATGTGTTCCTCAGTGATAGCAGCTGTAGTTGCCTATCTTTACTGTCTGAACAGATCCGAATATACTTCAGAGCTAGCTTGACTGTAGATTATGGATTTTTTGTGTGTCTTGGATGAAAGCTGTTCCATCTAAGATATGCCGGATGTCCTGTGGGCTTATGGAAAATTGATGTTTGTATGACGTTGTCCTTGATGTATATGGTCTTATCCAGAAAATGTATTTGGATCTTTGAAAAGTAGAGGGTGAGCTTGATGGTTGGGTGGTACTTGTTGAAGTTATTGTGGAAGGTGAGTAGGTCATCTTTTGAGCCTGTCCAGATTATTAGCAGATCATCAATGTAGCGGAAGTATGCAAGAGGTTTAACAGAGCAAGATGACAAAAATTCTTCCTCTAGTTTCGCCATAAATAAGTTAGCATATTGTGGGGACATTTTGCTTCCCATGTCGCTACCCATACACTGTTAGTATAAATTGTTCCCGAAAGAAAAATAGTTGTGATGGAGCACAAACTTGATAAATTGCAGTGTTGGTTCTGTGGCTAAATTGTTCTTTTGAAGGAAATATTTGCATGTTGCAAATCCATCCTCATGAGGAATATTGGGAGAGAGAGACTCTACATCCATGGTGGCTAGTATCATGTCCCCTGGAAGTAGGCCCAGCGCTGACAATTTGCAAAGAATATCCATGGTGTCCTGGATATAGCTGGGTGTGCGCCTCACCAAGGGTTTCAGAATGTTCTCCACCCAGCCTGAGATATTCTCAGCTAAAGTCCGAATACCAGAGATGATAGGCCTCCCAGGATTACCTTCTTTATGTATTTTAGGCAACATGTACCTGTTTGCGGATTGTCTGGTATTAGTTGCAGCATTGAGGATGAAGCAGAATCATATCCAATGATGATATGTGTTAGTTCCTCTGTGTATTTTTTGGTCAGATCTTCCTGAAGTGGAGTGTAGTATTTTATATCCAAGAGTTGTCTGTTTGCTTCCTGGATGTAATCTGTCGTGTTCATTATGACTACAGCTCCTCCTTTGTCTGCTGGTTTGATGATGATATTGTTATTGGCTTTTAAGGATTGTATGGCTTTATTTTTCTCCATAGTGATATTTTGCGGCACTTTATGGTGTCTGTCCAAAATGTCAGATTTAACTTATATATGGAAACGGTCAATGTAGTGATCCAGAGTTTGGTTGTGACCAAGTTGCGGGGTCCAGTTTGTCCTCTTTTTCTTTTTTGCTTTTGTTGTTCACATTGTCTTGTGATGCGATATCTGCATGGTTATGAGAGAATTCTTTGAGTCGCAACCTGAGGAAGAATTCCTCGATATCACTACAGAACTGAGCCCTATCAAGCCGTTTTGTAGGACAGAATGTTAGCCCCTTTGATAGAACATGCATTTCTCCTGTGCTTGGCTCATATTGTGAGAGGTTCACAATAGAGGACGATGTATTAAAATGATTCTGTAAATTGGGCTTACCTTCAGCTACATTGAGACCTGCTTTCTTCCTGAGTCTGTCCAGTTTCTTTTTCTTATTGATAATGAGGTGATGTTGTAAACCATACTTCCCAACCGTCCCGGATCCCACGGGACTGTCCTGATTTTGACAGTCAGCCCCGGGATCCCGGACGGGACATTAGTTGTCCCGCACTACGTGCCTAGGGCGGGGACAATGCAGCAGGGGGCGGCACCTGAATAAGGTTTGTGGTTGTTTTTTTTTTTTTTTTTTATAAAAGCTGGGTCTCACCTCCCGACCGACCCCGCAACCCCCCCCCGCCCCCCCCGCCCCCTGTGCGGCACTGCCACTCTGATGGAGAGAGCCAGCAGCAATCAGATGAAAGGTCAGCGACTCAGCATACCTCCTGTGTGTGCACGGAGCTCCGGCTTCTCCTGCTCTTATCTGCTATCCCGGCAGAGAAGGAGAGACGGGGGAGGTGCAGGAACAGTGCAGAGCTGTGAGCAGGGGAAACTGAAGAGCTGCACATGGACAGATCAGCCGCCCCTGCACCACAGAGGAGATTGTGTGATGTGTGTGTGAGCTGTGTGATGCTGCATGTGTGTGTGTGTGTATGAGGTATCTGGTGTGTATGTGATGGCTGCGTGTGTGTGTGTGTGTGATGGCTGCGTGTGTGTGTGTGATGGCTGTGTGTGTGTGTGATGGCTGCGTGTGTCTGTGATGGCTGCGTGTGTCTGTGATGGCTGTGTGTGTGTGATGGCTGCGTGTGTGTGTGATGGCTGCATGTGTGTGTGATGGCTGCGTTTGTGTGTGATGGCTGCGTGCGTGTGTGATGGCTGCGTGCGTGTGTGATGGCTGCGTGCGTGTGTGATGGCTGCGTGCGTTTGTGATGGCTGCATGCGTGTGTGATGGCTGTGTGCGTCTGTGATGGCTGCGTGTGTCTGTGATGGCTGCATGTGTCTGTGATGGCTGCGTGTGTCTGTGATGGCTGCATGTGTGTCTGTGATGGCTGCGTGTGTTTGTGTGATGGCTGCGTGTGTGATGGCTGCGTGTGTGTCTGTGATGGCTGCGTGTGTGTCTGTGATGGCTGCGTGTGTGTGTGATGGCTGCATGTGTGTCTGTGATGGCTGCGTATGTCTGTGATGGCTGCGTGTATGTCTGTGATGGCTGCGTATGTATGATGGCTGCATATGTGTGATGGCTGCGTATGTGTGATGGCTGCGTGTGTGTGTGTAATGGCTGCGTGTGTGTGTGTAATGGCTGCGTGTGTGTCTGTAATGGCTGCGTGTGTGTCTGTGATGGCTGCATGTGTGTCTGTGATGGCTGCGTGTGTGTCTGTGATGGCTGCATGTGTGTGTGTGATGGCTGCGTGTGTGTGTGATGGCTGCGTGTGTGTCTGTGATGGCTGCGTGTGTGTGTGATGGCTGCGTGTGTGTCTGTGATGGCTGCGTGTGTGTGTGTGATGGCTGCGTGTGTGTCTGTGATGGCTGCGTGTGCGTGTGATGGCTGCGTGTGTGATGCATTTGTGTCAGAGCTGCGTGTGTGTGATGCTGTGTGTGTGTGTGATGGCTGCGTGTGAGTGATGCATTTGTCTCAAAGCTGCATGTGTTTGTGAGCTGCGTTTGTGATGCTGTGTGTGTGTGTGTGTGATGCTGCATGTGTGTGTGCTGTGTGTTGTGAACTCTGTTCTCGAGCTCCCTCCTGTGGTCAGGAATGGTATTTCTGTGAGTTCTGTCCGTGGGTTCCCTCTGGTGGCTGAAAGTGGAGCTGCTGGTCTGGAGGTGGCTTCCTCAGCTGCATCTTTTAAGACTGGGCTGGTTCCTCTATTTAACTCTGCTCAGATCGTTACCTGATGCCAGTTGTCAATGTATCTGTACTGGTTCAGATCTCACTTGGATCTCCTGATGACCTGTCTACTTCAGCAGAAGCTAAGTCCCTGTTAAGCTCATTTCTTGTTCATTTGTGTGCTGAATATATTTCTGAGTACCTGCTAAGTTTTGTGCAGCTGACTATCATGATATTGTCTCGCTAGCTGGAAGCTCTGGGTTGCAGAGTGGCACCTACTGCGCCGTGAGTCGGCGCGGGGGGTTTCTTGCTCACTCTGCGTGGCTTTTTGTAGTTTTTTGTGCTGACCGCAAAGATCCCTTTATCTATCTTATGTCTATTTTGTAAGTCGGGCCTCCTTTGCTGAAACCTGTCTCATTCCTATGTTTGTGCCTTCCTCTTAACTCACAGTCAATATATGTGGGGGGCTGCTCGTTTCCTTTCGGGAATTTCTCTGAGGCAAGGTGAGGCTATATTTCTCTTTAGGGGTAGTTACCTCTCAGGCTGTGAAGAGTCGTCTAGGCAGAGTCAGGTACGATCCACGGCTAATTCTAGTGTGTGTGATAATAGATTAGGGCTGCGGTCAGCAGAGCTCCCACTTCCCAGAGCTCTGTTATGATCCTTAGTGGCTGAGGATCACAGAATGAACTAGCTAAGTTACTGAACATAGAACGAGCTCTAGGGAGGTGGTAACTGGACTGACCGCAAACCTGATCCTAACCAAACACACTGAAGGTAGCCGGTGAACGTGCCTAAATTCCTGGACGTCTCGACGCAGCCTGAGAAACTTGCTACCCCTATAGAGAAAGTAAGACCTCACTTGCCTCAGAGAAATGACCCCAAAGATATAGGAAGCCCCCAACAAATAATAACGGTGAGGTAAGGGGAAAATACAAAACGTAGAAATGAAAACAGATTCAGCAAATGAGGCCCACTAATACTAGATAGCAGAAGACAGGCAGGGAACTGTGCGGTCAGTAAAAAACCCTATACAAAATATCCACGCTGAGAATTCAAGAACCCCCACACCAACTAACGGTGTGAGGGGAGAAACTCAGCCCCCTAGAGCTACCAGCAAGCAAGGAAATCACATATTAGCAAGCTGGACAAGGACAAGTAAATAACCAAGAAACATATTGAACACTGATGAGCAAAAAATAACCAAACAGAAAACTTAGCTTCTCTTGGAGAGACTGATAGCGAAGGAATTCAGGAGAGATCAAAATAGCACTGAATACATTGACAGCAGGCAAACACTGAAAGTCCAGGTGAGCTAAATAGGAAATTAGCTAACAGATAACGAGACAGCTGATCCAGCCTCAGACCTGCAGAATGACACAAAGAGCCACCAGAGGGAGCCCAAAGATAGCACTCACACAGTACCACTTGTGACCACAAGAGGGAGCCCAAAAACAGGTTCACAACAGTACCCCCCCCTGAGGAGGGGTCACCGAACCCTCATCAAAACCCCCAGGGTGATCAGGACGAGCCACATGGAAGGCATGAACCAAATCGGCCGCATGAACATCAGAGGCGACAACCCAGGAATTATCCTCCTGACCATAGCCCTTCCACTCAACCAAATACTGAAGCCTCCGTCTAGAAATACAAGAATCCAAGATCTTCTCCACCACATACTCCAATTCGCCCTCAACCAGCACCGGGGCAGGGGGCTCAACAGAAGGAACCACAGGCACCACATACCTCCGCAACAAAGACCTATGGAACACATTATGAATGGCAAACGACGCTGGGAGGTCCAAACGAAATGACACTGGGTTAAGGATTTCCAAAATCTTATAAGGACCGATGAAGCGAGGCTTGAATTTAGGAGAGGAGACCTTCATAGGAACATACCGAGAAGACAGCCATACCAAATCCCCAACACGAAGTCGGGGATCCACACCGCGACGGCGGTTGGCAAAGCGCTGAGCCTTCTCCTGTGACAACTTCAAATTGTCCACCACATGGTTCCAAATCTGCTGCAACCTATCCACCACAGAATCCACCCCAGGACAGTCAGAAGGCTCAACCTGACCCGAGGAAAAACGAGGATGAAAACCAGAATTGCAGAAAAAAGGCGAAACCAAAGTAGCAGAACTAGCCCGATTATTAAGGGCAAACTCGGCCAATGGCAAAAAAGTCACCCAATCATCCTGATCAGCAGAAACAAAACATCTTAAATAAGTTTCCAAGGTCTGATTAGTTTGCTCGGTTTGGCCATTCGTCTGAGGATGGAAGGCCGACGAAAAAGACAAATCAATGCCCATCTTAGCACAAAAGATCCGCCAAAATCTGGACACAAACTGGGATCCTCTGTCCGACACAATATTTTCAGGGATGCCGTGCAAGCGAACCACATTCTGAAAAAATAGAGGAACCAAATCGGAGGAGGAAGGCAACTTAGGCAAGGGCACCAAATGGACCATTTTGGAAAAACGATCACACACCACCCAGATGACAGACATTCTCTGAGAGACTGGAAGATCCGAAATAAAATCCATGGAAATGTGCGTCCAAGGCCTCTTCAGGACAGGCAAAGGCAAAAGCAAACTGCTGGCACGAGAACAGCAAGGCTTAGCCCGAGCACAAATCCCACAGGACTGCACAAAGGAATGCACATCCCGCAACAAGGAAGGCCACCAGAAGGACCTAGCCACCAAATCTCTGGTACCAAAAATCCCAGGATGGCCTGCCAACACCGAAGAATGAACCTCGGAAATAACTCTGCTGGTCCATCTATCTGGGACAAACAGTCTCTCTGGTGGGCAACGGTCAGGTCTATCCGCCTGAAATTTCTGCAGCACTCGTCGCAAATCTGGGGAAATGGCAGACAAAATCACTCCCTCTCTGAGGATACCAGCCGGCTCTGAAACTCCCGGGGAGTCAGGCACAAAACTCCTAGAAAGAGCATCAGCCTTCACGTTCTTCGAACCAGGCAGGTACGAGACCACGAAATCGAAACGGGAGAAAAACAACGACCAACGAGCCTGTCTAGGATTCAGCCGCTTGGCAGACTCGAGATAAATCAGATTTTTGTGATCAGTCAAGACCACCACACGATGCTTAGCTCCCTCGAGCCAATGTCGCCACTCCTCAAATGCCCACTTCATAGCCAACAACTCCCGATTACCAACATCATAATTCCGCTCGGCAGGCGAAAACTTTTTTGAAAAGAAAGCACAAGGTTTCATCACAGAGCAATCAGAGCTTCTCTGCGACAAAACAGCCCCTGCTCCAATCTCAGAAGCATCAACCTCGACCTGAAAAGGAAGAGAGACATCAGGCTGACACAAAACTGGAGCCGAAGAAAACCGGCGCTTCAGCTCCCGAAAGGCTTCCACGGCCGCAGGAGACCAATTAGTCACATCAGAACCCTTCTTGGTCAAATCCGTCAAGGATTTTAACCACGCCAGAAAAATTAGCAATGAAGCGACGGTAAAAATTAGCAAAACCCAAGAACTTCTGAAGACTCTTAACAGATGTAGGCTGAGTCCAGTCATGAATAGCCTGGACCTTGACTGGGTCCATCTCAATAGTAGAAGGAGAAAAAATAAAACCCAAAAAGGAAACCTTCTGTACTCTGAAGAGACATTTTGAGCGCTTCACAAATAAGGCATTAGCACGCAGGACCTGAAATACCATCCTGACCTGCTTCACATGGGACTCCCAGTCCTCAGAAAAGACCAAAATGTCATCCAGATACACAATCATAAATTTATCCAGATATTCTCGGAAGATGTCATGCATGAAGGACTGGAACACAGAAGGAGCAGTAGAGAGTCCAAAAGTCATCACCAAGTACTCAAAATGGCCTTCGGGCGTATTAAATGCTGTTTTCCATTCATCCCCCTGCTTAATACGCACAAGGTTATACGCACCACGAAGATCTATCTTGGTGAACCAACTGGACCCCTTAATCCGAGCAAACAGATCAGATAATAATGGCAAAGGATACTGAAATTTGACCGTGATTTTATTTAGAAGACGATAATCTATACAAGGACTCAGAGAACCATCCTTTTTGGCCACAAAAAAGAATCCTGCACCAAGAGGGGAGGAGGACGGGCGAATATGTCCCTTCTCTAAAGACTCCTTTATATAACTCCGCATCGTGGCATGTTCTGGTACAGACAAATTAAAAAGTCGTCCCTTAGGGAACTTACTACCAGGAATCAAATTTATAGCACAATCACAATCCCTGTGAGGAGGCAGGACACCGGATCTGGGCTCATCAAATACATCCTGGTAGTCCGACAAAAACTCAGGGACCTCAGAAGGAGTGGAAGAAGCAATTGACACCAAAGGAGCATCGCCATGAATCCCCTGGCAACCCCAACTTGAAACAGACATAGCTTTCCAATCCAGAACTGGATTATGGGCCTGCAGCCATGGCAGACCCAAAACGACAACATCATGCAAATTATGCAGCACAAGAAAGCGAATCACCTCCTGATGTACAGGAGTCATGCACATGGTCCCTTGAGTCCAATACTGAGGCTTATTCTCAGCCAATGGTGTAGCATCAATTCCCCTCAGTGGAATAGGGAATTCTAAAGGCTCAAGAACAAAACCACAGCACCTGGCAAACGACAAATCCATCAGGTTCAGGGCAGCACCTGAATCCACAAAAGCCATAACCGAGTAGGATGACAAATAAATTAAAGTAACAGACAAAATGAATTTAGGCTGTATAGTACCAACGGTGACAGATTTAGCAATTTTTTTTACACGCTTAGAGCATGCTGAGATAACATGAGTTGAATCACCACAGTAAAAGCACAACCCATTTTGACGTCTATGATTTTGCCGCTCAATTCTGGTCAGAATTCGGTCACATTGCATAGACTCAGGTCTCTCTTCAGTAAACACCGCCAGATGGTGCACAGATTTGCGCTCCCGCAAACGCTGATCAACCTGAATGGCCAAAGCCATTGAGTCATTCAGACTTGCAGGCGTGGGGAACCCCACCATAACATTCTTAATGGCTTCAGAAAGACCTTCTCTGAAATTTGCAGCCAGGGCACACTCATTCCATTGAGTAAGCACCGACCATTTCCGAAATTTTTGACAATACACCTCAGCTTCATCCTGGCCCTGAGAGAGAGCCAGCAAGGCCTTTTCTGCCTGGTTCTCAAGATTAGGTTCCTCATAAAGCAATCCAAGCGCCAGAAAAAATGCATCCACATTCAGCAATGCAGGATCTCCTGGCGCCAGGGAGAAAGCCCAATCTTGAGGGTCGCCACGTAACAGGGAGATAACAATTCTAACTTGCTGAGCGGAATCCCCAGAGGAACGAGGTCTCAAAGAAAGAAATAATTTACAATTATTCTTAAAATTCAGAAACCTAGATCTATCTCCAGAAAACAACTCAGGAATAGGTACTTTTGGCTCAGACATAGGACTGTGAACAACAAAATCCTGAATGCTTTGCACCCTGGCAGCAAGATGATCCACACTAGAAGTCAGACTCTAGGGAGGTGGTAACTGGACTGACCGCAAACCTGATCCTAACCAAACACACTGAAGGTAGCCGGCGAACGTGCCTAAATTCCTGGACGTCTCGACGCAGCCTGAGAAACTTGCTACCCCTATAGAGAAAGTAAGACCTCACTTGCCTCAGAGAAATGACCCCAAAGATATAGGAAGCCCCCAACAAATAATAACGGTGAGGTAAGGGGAAAATACAAAACGTAGAAATGAAAACAGATTCAGCAAATGAGGCCCACTAATACTAGATAGCAGAAGACAGGCAGGGAACTGTGCGGTCAGTAAAAAACCCTATACAAAATATCCACGCTGAGAATTCAAGAACCCCCACACCAACTAACGGTGTGAGGGGAGAAACTCAGCCCCCTAGAGCTACCAGCAAGCAAGGAAATCACATATTAGCAAGCTGGACAAGGACAAGTAAATAACCAAGAAACATATTGAACACTGATGAGCAAAAAATAACCAAACAGAAAACTTAGCTTCTCTTGGAGAGACTGATAGCGAAGGAATTCAGGAGAGAGCTATTTTTAGCACTGAATACATCGACAGCAGGCAAACACTGAAAGTCCAGGTGAGCTAAATAGGAAACCAGCTAACAGATAACGAGACAGCTGATCCAGCCTCAGACCTGCAGAATGACACAAAGAGCAACCAGAGGGAGCCCAAAGACAGCACTCACACAGTACCACTTGTGACCACAAGAGGGAGCCCAAAAACAGAGTTCACAACAGAGCTCGCTCTATTTTGCAGTTTTGACTATCAGGTCATTCCCGGTGCTCCTAACCACCAGGTCCAGCCATAACAGCTGTGTGTGTGTGCTGCGTGTGTGTGAGCTGTGTGTGTAGGCTGTGTGTGAGCTGTGTGTGAGCTGTGTGCCTGTATGTCAATTATACAGTGGGGTTGTGTGTGTGTCATTATACAGTGGGGCTGTACGTGTGTGTCATTTTACAGTGGCGCTGTGCGTGTGTGTGTCATACAGTAGGGCTGTGCGTATGTGTCATTATACAGTGGGGCTGAGCATGTGCCTGTCATTATACAGTGGGGCTGTGCGTATGTGTCATACAGTGGCGCTGTGCGTGTGTGTGTCATGCAGTAGGGCTGTGTGTATGTGTCATTATACAGTGGGGCTGAGCGTGTGCCTGTCATTATACAGTGTGGCTGTGTGTGTATTATACAGTGGGGCTGTGCGTGTGTGAATGTCATTATGCAGCGGGGCTGTGCGTGTTTGTCATTATTCAGCGGGGCTGTGCGTGCGTTACCCCGCCGTACTTATTTAGTTCTTCTTTATTTCTTTTTCCCTGCAGCCTTCACCTGTCTCGGCTCCCCAGCCTCTCCGGTCTGACGTCCATCTTCCTGGTCCTGAGGTTCGGTCCTGCCTTCCCGGTTTTCCTTTTTTGTTCTCCACCCTCCTTCGGCATTTTCCCCTCTGTTCTTGTTTCCTCTCTCTCTAGAGCCGCCCCTCTTGGTATGGCTACTGCGGTTTTGGCTCCTCTGGGCTTGCCCCTGACGGTCCCTGTATAGGGGTCAAGTCCATAAGGTCAGCTCACCCAGGGGTAGGTCTTTTCCGCGGTCCAGAGGGTCCACTCTCTTCCCTACACGTTCGCGCTACAGTAAAGGAAAATCGGGAAGGCAGGACCGAACCTCAGGACTAGGAAGACAGACGTCAGACCGGAGAGGCTGGGGAGCCGAGACAGGTGAAGGCTGCAGGGAAAAAGAAATAAAGAAGAACAAAATAAGTACGGTGGGGTAACTGAAAAAAGCAACAAACACAGGGGCGAAGCAGGCAGGACAAGGACAATAGGCTCAGACTACGCAGTACACAAAAGACAGAGAGCACAGGTAGAGCGAACTGGCCAGATGCACAAGCGGAGGCTATATGACAATCAGGCATCGCAAAGCAGGAAGGTCAGCCTCTTATAGGAGAGGTCTTACCCGGATTGGCTGTCACTGGAGAGCTCCGGGGAAGAAGGAATAGCAGAGGAACGCATGCGTCCTTTGATGATTCCAGAGCGCCTGCGCAAACACCGGATGCCCCTAACAGAGCAAGATACCGGAAGTGAAGAGACGATCTGAGGACGAGCGCACTGTGACCTGGAAGAGGAGCGGCGGGGACTCACAGCGGCAGGAGGATGGGACATTGCACCGGAAGAGAAGCTGGCACGCTGGAACCTGGAGGAGGAGCGGCGGCGGCACGCAGTGACAGGAGCGGTAACAGGGGCTGTGCGTGTGTGCCTGTCATTATACAGTGGGGCTGTGCGTGTGTGCCTGTCATTATACAGTGGGGCTGTGCGTGTGTGTGTCATTATACAGTGGGGCTGTGCGTGTGTGCCTGTCATTATACAGTGGGGCTGTGTGTGTGTGCCTGTCATTATACAGTGGGGCTGTGCGTTTGTGCCTGTCATTATACAGTGGGGCTGTGCGTGTGTGCCTGTCATTATACAGTGCGGCTGTGCGTGTGTGCCTGTCATTATACAGTGGGGCTGTGCGTGTGTGCCTGTCATTATACAGTGGGGCTGTGCATGTGTGTGTGTGTGTGTCATTGGTGCATTCACTCTGTGTCATTCTATGTGACTGCAGACTTGTGCATCTCACATTGCTCGCAGAGCTGTGGTTATTTGGCGGGTGTCTGGCTGCAAGTTTGTGATTTGCATACATGCAGTCACATGCCGACTAGACTTGCATGGCGAATGCAAATGTATTGAACAAGGCCCAAAACAGTCTAGTCGAAATGTGGCTGGGAATATATATATTGCATTATTGTGGTCACAAGACCACCTGTTGCCGGCACCAGAGAATCTTCACAGCGCATAGTGCGCACGATATGAGGATTCACACATAGTGACTGTAGACATGTAGCATAAGATCCGACAACCCCTTTAAGGATGAGCCGATACAGTATGGAGCATCATGTGTGGTCATTATACAGTATGGAGCACTGTGTGGCCATTATACAGTATGGAGCACTGTGTGGCCATTATACAGTATGGAGCACTGTGTGGCCATTATACAGTATGGAGCATCATGTGCGGACATTATACAGTATGGAGCATCATGTGCGGACATTATACAGTATGGAGAATCACGTGTGGCCATTATACAGTATGGAGCACTATGTGGCCATTATACAGTATGGAGCATCATGTGCAGACATTATACAGTATGCAGCATCATGTGCGGTCATTATACAGTATGGAGCATCATGTGTGTTCATTATACAGTATGGAGCATCATGTGTGTTCATTATACAGTATGGAGCATCATGTGTGGTCATCATACAGTATGGAGCATCATGTGTGGCCATTATACAGTATGGGGCACTGTCTGGCCATATTTTTTTGTTTATAATTATTGTATATGAAACAGTGTGATCAGCAGTGCTAAATGGGTGTGGTTGGGACGTGGATATGGGTGTGACTAATTATGAATGGGTGTGGTCAGAGGCGTGGCCTAAAATTTGCCATGGCGCGTGAAGCGCGCCGCTAACTTTGTCCCTCTTTCCCATCTTCAAAAGTTGGGAGGTATGTGTAAACTGTTATAGAATTCCTGCAATGTCTCCTTGATTAGACATGAAACCGGTCTTTGCATTTGGTCCTGTAGGTAATTTATCTGTTTATAGATGATCCTCTTGTGGTAGAAAAATCCAATTAGATGATTCCACCGTCTCTCAGATGATCTGTTGCAAAGTTTCTGTGAAAAATGGGTATTGCAGGTATACTTTGTTAAATTCCTTATTCCTTTAGGGATTAGGTTTTCCTTCTTGCATCTGGATAGAAAGAAAATGTCGCTGTTCAATTGTGCCAATTTCTTCATGAGGTTTTTCAAATCCATCTGTGATTGGTACATTGGGGTATCTTCCATTATCATGACGTACAATAACAAATTGTATTGTGGTACCGTGTTAGCCAGAAAAATCGATGTGAATACTTTTCTGCCCAATGATGACAAAAGTATTCTAGCAGTGATACCTTTATTGGTTAACTAGAAAATATGTTTGCAAGCTTTCAGAGCACAGTGTCTCCTTCTTCAGGCAGGATTAAAAATCTATAATTTCTATTCTGTATTCTATTCCGGTACGTGGCACATGGATGACATACGAACGCCACACAGGTGTCACACGTAGGGCAAACTGATGGTACACACAGATTGCACACAGATGGTACACATGTGCACACAGATGTTCAACAGAAAACCACACTGATAGTAAAAATGGACTGTCTCGCACGTATGTTTTTTAAAGTGGACTAGTGAAGGGGCCAAACGCTGTGAGACCAAGGCGAGACTGGAACACTTTTTTTTATCAGCAGAGCTGCATGAGGACTTAGTTTTTGTGGCAAAGTGTAGTTTTCAGTGGTGCTGTTTTGAAGCACATGTGCATTTTAGATCACTTTTTATTAACTCTTTGGGAGGCAAAATAATAATGAAAAAAAAAAAAAAACCAGCAGTTATTTATTTTGTTTAAAGCACCATTCATTGCTAGATATACTTATCACATTTTCATTATTCTTTGGGATGAAACGATTACTCCAACACCAAAATTAAACAGGCTTTTTTTAAGTTTTGCTACTTTTCACTAAAAATTACCATACCCATGCTGTATGAGAGATTGTTTTTTTGCGGGAGAAGCTGTAGATTTTACAGGCCATATTTTGGTATATATTACTTTTTGAACACTGTTTAATTATTTTTTTTGATAGTTGGCATAATAAAAAAAAATTTAATTTGGAGCTTTTTTAAATGTTATGGTTTACAGAGTTTTACAGAGTTTACCGTGCAAAACAGTATAATTGACATGTTAACTTTATTTGCTAATTGATATGGTTACGTTTATATTCAATTTATACCTTTTTTATGTTTTGCTTCTTTTTCATACAAATGTATTCGTCTCCTGCATGGCACAAGGTTTCCTGAGACTCAAGTGATAATAGTGGCCTTTATTGAGCTGTTATGCTTTCTTTTCGTTTGGATGAACTTTGAACTTCCAAAGGCATTAGTTACCGTTTGTTGGTTGCAGACCTCATGTGGCATAGAAATGTCACATAAGCTTGGAAGAACCAGTGCCGACATAGCTGGAACTGGTATGGAAAAAAGGAAGTTGCACTTTTTCAATATTCATGGCACACAGTATGTGATGGGGCAGGATTTGCTGAATTTGGAGATTGAGATGAAGATATAGAACAGTGGCTAAAACTTCTGCTTGAACACAAAATTTGTGGTTTATCCATAAACCATATTATTCTCACCTGTGTGATTGGTCATTGAAAGATTTTTGGGGTAGGTGAGTAAGCCTTTCATGTGAACCATATCACTGATGATGTTTCCAATATATAGCGGATAAGATAAGTGTTGAACACATTACTTATTTTGTAAGAAAATATATTTCTAAAGATGCTAATGACATGAAATCCTCACCAGATGTCAGTAACAACCCATCCAATCCACACAGGTAAATTAATCAAACCATGGATGTTCATAAATTAAGTTATATGCAATAATGAGAAATGACACAAGGAAAAAGTATTGAACACGCTTACTGAAATGTATTTAATACTTTGCACAAAAGCCTTTTTTTAGTGAGGACACCTTTAAGACTCTTCCTGTATGAAAAAACTAGTTGCATTGCTTAGGTGTGATTTTGGCCCATTCTTCCACACAAACATTTTCAAATTCTGAAGGTTTCATGGGCTCCGATGAATTCTGAACTTTAGTTCCTTTCATAAATGTTCTATTGGATTTAGGTCAGGTGATTGGCTGGGCAATTCTAGCAGCTTAATTTTCTTTTTCTGAAACCAAGTGACAGTTTATTTGGCTGTGTGTTTGGGATCATTGTCTTGCTGAAATGTCTACCTTTGTTTCATCTTCATCATCCTGGTAGATGGCGGAAGATTTTTATCAAGAATGTCTCTGTATGTTTGTCCATTTATCCTTCATTCAATTAAATGAAGTTTGCCAGTGATGTTTGCTGAATAACAGCCTCACACCCCCCACCTCCAAACTTCACTGTAGTTTTGGTGTTTTTAAGGTGATATGCAGTGCCTTTTTGCCTCCAAACATGGTGTGCATTATGACATCCAAAGAGTTTAATTTTGATCTTATCTGACCATATTATATTCTCCAAGTATTTCACAGCCTAGTCTAAATGTTGTTGAGCAAACTTTAAACCCGCTTGAACAGGCTTTTTGTTCAGCAATGGAGTATTGCGTGGTCAGTGTGCATACAGACCATGGATGTTGAGTGAATGTGTTTTCTTTGAAACAATTCTACCTGCTGATTCTAGGTCTTTCTGTAGCTCTCCACAGGTGGTCTTTGGCTCTTGGACAAATCTTCTGATAATTCTTTTCACTCCTCTGTCTGAGGGAGCACCTGGTCTTGGCTGGTTTATGGTGAAATTATGTTTTTTCCGCTTCTGGATTATAGTCCAACATTGCACACTGGAATCTTCAGTAGTTTAGAAATTCTTCTGTAACCAGTGACATCAGTATGTAGTATGTATTGCAACAATGAGGTTGCGAAGGTCTTGAGACAGCTCACTGCTTTTACCCATAATTAGATGTTTCTTGTGTGACACCTTAGTAATGAGATGCCTTTTTAAATGCCATCAGTTGAACAAGCTGCTATTATTTTTTTCTAAGTGGCAGGATTGCTTTCAAATTACTGATAGATTTCAGCTGATGTCATGACTTTCCATGGCTTTTTGCACCTCTCTTTCTTCATGTGTTCAATACTTTTTCCACGTGCCATTTCTCATTATTATACATAACTTAATTTATGATCATATATGGTATGATTTCTTTGCCTGTGTGGATTGCATCGGTTGTTACTGACACCTGGTGAAAATTTCATGTTAATTGCACCTATAAATATTTAATTTGAAAACTGGAGACGTCTTCAATAATTATTTTACCCGCTGTAAGGTTTTATATCAAAAGAGGTTGATGATTGGCAGTAAATTTCTGTAAACATAGGCTGTGCTTTCATCAGGAAGGGGACTGTTGTTGAGGAAGGTTTGTATTCTACGTACCATCTTGAGAAGAAGAAGTGGCATTACTCTGGTGAGTGTGAAGGTAACTGTGCTAAAGTAGTGACTCCTGCTCAATTTCTAACACTGTGATAAGGATTGCGGGTCCCTGACCCCTGGAACAGTTTTACTCACTGGATTAATTGGGACAAGTTTAATGGAGTTAGTGGAGGATGAGATGGCTGTTGTGAATTCTGCTTTTGGGCTCCCTCCGGTGGTTGTAGGTGGTAATGCAGTTACCCCTGAGTTGCAGCCCTGGTCAGGTGTATCTGCTGATTGCAGATCTGACTGGGGTATTTAGGCGTGCAGGATTCATTAGTCCTTGCCAGTTGTCCATTGTTGTTGGGAGGTGTAGGACCTCTGCCTGGTTCCTCCTGCCTTTCTGCCAAATCAGCAAAGATAAGTGTCTGGTTCTTTTTCCCTGTGGCACACATGTTGTGTGCTTCACAATTCAGTGCTATTCTTTGTGTTTTCTTGTCCAGCTTAGATTGTGTCAGTATTTTCTCAGTCTTGCTGGATTCTCTGGAGTGGCAGATATACATTCCATGTCTTTAGTTAGATTGTGGAACTTTTTGTATTATCTGCTGTGGATATTTTTGGAAGGGTTTTAATACTGACCGCCTAGTTATCTGTCCTATCCTTTCCTATTTAGCTGGAGTGGCCTCTTTTGCTAAATCCTGTTTTCTATCTGCGTGTGTCTATTCTTCTCCTACACACAGTCATTATTTGTGGGGGCTGCCTATCCTTTGGGGGTCTGCTCTAAGGCAAGATAGCATTCCCATTTCCATCTATAGGGGTATTTAGTTCTCCAGCTGTGTCGAGGTGTCTAGGGAGTGTTAGGCACACCCCACGGCTACTTCTAGTTGCGGTGTTAGTTCAGGATTGCGGTCATTACAGGTTCCACCGTCTCCAGAGAAAGTTTCATGTGGCTCCAAGGTCACCAGATCATAACAGTACAACTGGCCCATAATGAGTTAAATGCATCTCAGAAGAAGGGAAGAAAAGTGTTGAGCCATTTTTTTTTCTGCAGTCTGTTTTGTCTTTTTTTCCCTCTTTATTTATGGGTGGCTGAGGAGTCTTGTGCCAGCATGGATGTTCAGGAATTAGCTTCTCGTGTAGACCAGCTTGCTGCTAGGGTACATTGTATTTCTGATTATATTGTTCAGACTCCAGCTTTAGAACCGAAGATTCCTACTCCTGATTTGTTTTTTGGTGATAGGTCCAAATTTTGGGGGTTTAAAAATAATTGTAAATTGTTTTTTGCTCTGAGACTGCGATCCGCCGGTGATTCCATTCAGCAGGTTAAAATTGTCATCTCCCTGCTGCGTGGTGATCCACAGGATTGGGCATTTTCCCTGGAATCTGGGAATCCGGCCTTGCTTAATGTAGATTCCTTTTTTCAGGCTTTAGGTTTATTATATGATGAACCAAATTCTGTGGATCAAGCTGAGAAAACCTTGTTGGCCCTGTCTCAGGGTCAAGAGGCGGCAGAATTGTTTTGTCAGAAATTTAGAAAATGGTCTGTGTTGACTAAATGGAATGATGATGCTTTGGCGGCAATTTTCAGAAAGGGTCTTTCTGAATCCATTAAAGATGTTATGGTGGGGTTTCCCACGCCTTCCGGTCTGAGTGATTCTATGTCTCTGGCAATTCAGATTGATCGGCGCTTGCGGGAGCGTAGAACTGTGCGCGCTGTGGCGTCGTCCTCAGAGCCAATTCCTGAACCAATGCAGTGTGATAGGATTTTGTCTAGAACGGAACGAAAAGGATTCAGATGTCAGAATGGGTTGTGTTATTATTGTGGCGACGCTTCTCATGTCATTTCAGTCTGCCCTAAGTGGACAAAGAGGATCGCTACCATCAGTACTGTACAACCTAAATTTCTGTTATCGGTGTCCTTGATTTGCTCATTGTCATCATTCTCTGTCATGGCGTTTGTGGATTCAGGCGCCGCCTTGAACTTAATGGATTTTGAGTTTGCCAGGTGTTGTGGTTTTCCCTTGCAGCCTTTGCAGAACCCTATTCCTTTAAGGGGGACTGATGCTACACCTTTGGCTAAAAATAAGCCTCAGTTTTGGACACAGGTGACCATGCACATGGCGCCAGCCCATCAGGAAGATTGTCGATTTCTGGTGTTGCATAATTTGCATGATGTTATCGTGCTGGGTTTCCCGTGGTTGCAGGTACATAATCCTGTATTGGATTGGAAATCTATGTCTGTGACTAGTTGGGGTTGTCAGGGGGTTCATAATGATGTTCCTTTGATGTCAATCTCCTCTCCTTCCTCTTCTGAAATTCCAGAGTTTTTGTCTGATTTTCAGGATGTATTCGATGAGCCCAAGTCCAGTTCCCTTCCACCGCACAGGGACTGTGATTGTGCTATTGACTTGATTCCAGTGTTATGGACTGGTAATTTAGGAGCGACATGTGACTAGCTCTGAGCAGGTGGTAACTATACAGACCGCAGTTCCTGATCTTAACACAACACTAGCAGTAGCCATGGGATGTTCCTGTCACTCCCTGGACACCTCGTCACAGCCGGAGAACTAGCTACCCCTAAAGGTAGGAATAGGAAAGCTATCTTGCCTCAGAGAAGATCCCCAAAGGATAGGACAGCCCCCCACAAATATTGACTGTGAGAGGAGAAGGAAATGACATACGTAGTATGAAACAAGATTTAGCAAAGGAGGCCACTTCTAGCTAGATAGATAGTACAGGAAAGAACACTGTGCGGTCAGTAATAAAAACTAGAAAAAGTCCACCGCAGAGATATGCAAAAATCTCCACACCTGACTAAAGGTGTGGAGGGCAAAATCTGCATCCCAGAGCTTCCAGCTTAGCTGAATAGATCCATACTGATAAGCTGGACAAATGAGCAAAACATAGAATGTGCTGAACAAATAAGTCCACAACAAGTGGACTGCAAAAGGACAAGCAAGGACTTATCTTTGCTGAACTGGACAGAGTGTCAGGGAAATCCAACAGAGCAGTGGCTCCAAGCAGGAACAATTGACAACTGGCATTGATTGAGGGATAAGGCCAGACTAAAATAGCCGAGCCAGAAAGACGATCAGTGGAAGCAGCTGCTGATGCTAAATCCAAGAAGCAGCTATACCACTCAAAACCACAGGAGGGAGCCCAAGAGCAGAACTCACAAAAGTGCTACTTATAAAACCACCGGAGGGAGCCCAAGAGCGGAATTCACAACAGTACCCCCCCTTGAGGAGGGGTCACCGAACCCTCACCAGAGCCCCCAGGCTGATCAGGACGAGCTAAGTGAAAAGCATGATCCAAATCGGCAGCATGGACATCGAAGGCAACTACCCAAGAATTATCCTCCTGGCCATAACCCTTCCACTTAACAAGATACTGAAGCCTCCGCCTCGAAAGATGAGAATCCAAAATTTTCTCAACCACATATTCCAACTCCCCCTCAACCAACACCAGGGCAGGAGGATCAACAGAGGGAAAAACGGGTACCACATATCTCCGCAACAAAGATCTATGGAAAACATTGTGGATGGCAAAAGAGGCTGGAAGGGCCAAACGAAAAGACACTGGATTGATAATCTCAGAAATCTTATAAGGACCAATAAACCGAGGCTTGAACATAGGGGAAGAAACCTTCATAGGAACATGACGAGAAGATAACCAGACTAAATCCCCCACACGAAGCCGAGGACCAACACACCGACGGCGGTTAGCAAAACGCTGAGCCTTTTCCTGAGACAACGTCAAATTGTCTACCACATGAGTCCAAATCTGCTGTAACCTGTTCATCACAGAATCTACACCAGGACAATCAGAAGGCTCAACCTGCCCTGAAGAAAAACGAGGATGGAAACCAAAATTACAAAAAAAAGGCGAAACCAAAGAGACGAACTGGCCCGATTATTAAGGGCAAACTCGGCCAACGGCAAGAAAGCCACCCAATCATCCTGATCAGCAGACACAAAGCATCTCAAATAGGTTTCCAAGGTTTGATTAGTTCGCTCAGTTTGGCCATTTGTCTGAGGATGGAACGCCGAAGAAAAAGACAAATTAATGCCCATCCTAGCACAAATGGCCCGCCAAAACCTGAAAACAAACTGGGAACCTCTGTCAGACACAATATTTTCCGGAATGCCATGCAAACGAACCACATGCTGAAAAAACAATGGAACCAAATCAGAGGAGGAAGGCAATTTAGGCAAAGGTACCAAATGGACCATTTTAGAGAACCGGTCACAAACCACTCAGATAACAGACATCCTCTGGGACACAGGAAGATCCGAAATAAAATCCATGGAAATATGTGTCCAGGGCCTCTCAGGGACAGGCAAAGGCAAAAGCAACCCACTAGCGCGGGAACAGCAAGGCTTAGCCCGGGCACAAGTCCCACAGGACTGCACAAAAGAACGCACATCCCGCGACAAGGAAGGCCACCAAAAGGACCTAGCCACCAAATCTCTGGTACCAAAAATCCCAGGATGACCGGCCAACACCGAACAATGGACCTCAGAAATTACCTTACTTGTCCATCTATCAGGAACAAACAGCTTCCCCACAGGACAGCGGTCAAGTTTATCAGCCTGAAATTCCTGAAGCACCCGCCGTAAATCAGGGGAGATGGCAGAAAGAACCACCCCTTCCCTAAGAATGCCAACCGGCTCAAGAACTCCAGGAGAATCAGGCAAAAAACTCCTAGAGAGGGCATCCGCTTTAACATTCTTAGATCCCGGAAGATATGAAACCACAAAATCGAAACGGGAGAAAAACAGGGACCATCGAGCCTGTCTAGGGTTCAGCCGCTTGGCGGACTCGAGGTAAATCAAATTCTTATGATCAGTCAAGACCACAACGCGGTGCTTGGCTCCCTCAAGCCAATGTCGCCACTCCTCAAATGCCCACTTCATAGCCAACAACTCCCGATTGCCGACATCATAATTGCGTTCCGCAGGCGAAAACTTTCGGGAAAAGAAGGCACATGGTTTCATCAAGGAACCATCAGAATTCCTCTGTGACAAAACGGCCCCTGCCCCAATCTCAGAAGCGTCAACCTCAACCTGAAAAGGAAGAGACACGTCCGGCTGACGCAAGACAGGGGCAGAAGTAAATCGGCGCTTAAGCTCCTGAAAGGCCTCAACAGCCTCAGAGGACCAATTTGTCACATCAGCGCCTTTCTTCGTCAAATCGGTCAGGGGCTTAACCACACTAGAGAAGTTGGCAATGAAACGGCGATAAAAATTAGCAAAGCCCAAAAATTTCTGAAGGCTCTTCACAGATGTGGGTTGAATCCAGTCATGAATGGCTTGGACCTTAACAGGATCCATTTCTATAGATGAAGGAGAAAAAATAAACCCCAAAAAAGACACCTTCTGAACTCCAAATAGGCACTTAGACCCCTTCCCAAATAGAGCATTATCACGAAGGATCTGGAATACCATCCTGACCTGCTTCACATGAGACTCCCAATCATTGGAAAAAAATCAAAATATCATCCAAATACACAATCAAGAATTTATCAAGATAATTGCGAAAAATGTCATGCATGAAGGACTGAAATACAGAAGGAGCATTAGAAAGCCCGAAAGGCATCACCAGGTATTCAAAATGGCCTTCGGGCGTATTAAATGCAGTTTTCCATTCGTCACCCTGTTTAATACGAACAAGATTATATGCCCCTCGAAGGTCAATCTTGGTAAACCAACTAGCTCCCTTAAGGCCCCGTCTCACATAGCGAGATCGCTAGCGAGATCGCTGCTGAGTCACAAGTTTTGTGACGCAACAGCGACCTCCATAGCGATCTCGCTATGTGTGACACGTACCAGCGATCAGGCCCCTGCTGCGAGATCGCTGGTCGTGTCGGAATGGCCTGGACCTTTTTTTGGTCGTTGAGGCCCCGCTGACATCGCTGAATCGGTGTGTGTGACACCGATCCAGCGATGTCTTCACTGGTAACCAGGGTAAACATCGGATTACTAAGCGCAGGGCCGCGCTTAGTAACCCGATGTTTACCCTGGTTACCAGCGTAAATGTAAAAAAAAAAAACAGTACATACTCGCCTTCTGATGTCCGTCAGGTCCCTTGCCGTCTGCTTCCTGCTCTGACTGTCTGCCGGCCGTACAGTGAGAAGTGAGAGCACAGCAGTGACGTCACCGCTGCGCTCTGCTCTCACTGTACGGCGGCTCAGTCAGAGCAGGAAGCAGACGGCAAGGGACCTGACGGACACCGAAAGGCGAGTATGTACTGTTTGTTTTTTTTGGTAACCAGGGTAAACATCGGGTTACTAAGCGCGGCCCTGCGCTTAGTAACCCGATGTTTACCCTGGTTACCCGGGTGCTGCAGGGGGACTTCGGCATCGTTGAAGACAGTTTCAACGATGCCGAAGTCGTTCCCCTGATCGTTGGTCGCTGGAGAGAGCTGTCTGTGTGACAGCTCCCCAGCGACCACACAGCGACTTACCAACGATCACGGCCAGGTCGTATCGCTGGTCGTGATCGTTGGTAAATCGCTTAGTGAGACGGGGCCTTTAATCCGAGCAAACAAATCAGAGAGCAAAGGTAAAGGGTATTGGAATTTGACCGTGATCTTATTAAGAAGGCGATAATCAATACAGGGTCTCAAGGAGCCATCCTTCTTGGCAACAAAAAAGAATCCCGCTCCCAATGGTGACGAAGACGGCCGAATATGCCCCTTCTCCAAGGACTCCTTAACATAGCTCCGCATAGCGGTATGTTCTGGCACAGACAGGTTGAAAAGTCGGCCCTTAGGGAACTTAGAGCCTGGAATCAAGTCAATAGCACAATCACAGTCCCTATGTGGAGGAAGGGAACTGGACTTGAGCTCATCGAATACATCCTGGAAATCTGACAAAAATTCAGGAACATCAGAAGAGGGGGAAGAGGAAATTGACATTAAAGGAACGTCACTATGTACCCCTTGACAACCCCAACTAGTCACAGACATCGATTTCCAATCCAACACTGGATTGTGTACTTGTAACCATGGAAAACCCAGTACAACAACATCATGTAAATTATACTTCAAAAAGAGAAAGAGCTACTGCCTAGTAATATGGCATGCTTCAAAGAGCAACACACATCCAATTGAGAAAATAGAAGCATTTAGCCATGGAGTATATAAAAAAGATTTCCTTTATTTAAATATACCTTTTTAAAAAACATATAGATTTTTTATTTTTATCACTAAACAAGTAAAAATTGGGGATAAAACTGTACAGAAAGAAACCACCAAATACCGCACAGGTAAGTAAATCACATATGGTAATAGATGTCAAAAAGATATCCATAAAGGTGAATATTCAACAATTGTAAAAAGATGTATAAATATTATCCACCAAAACATGCGTATATTCCCTAACGTATCTGTAGTGTAATACCAATTATGCTAACGCACTTGAAGTCTGAACCTTCTCCATTGTCTATATGACCACAGTGGTTTCAAAAAAAAGAAAGAATAGGGGCCCAAACAACTAGTGCCCTAGAGGAAGTCTGACATTTGCCTTATTTGTTGGGACAGCATGAGAAGGTGAATACAAAGTAACAATTACCTGTGGGTAGTGGTGGTAACCCAACCCAGACACGCGTTTCGCCTGTGGCTTCGTCTTTCCCCGCAGACGAAGCCACAGGCGAAACGCGCGTCCGGGTTGGGTTACCACCACTACCCACAGGTAATTGTTACTTTGTATTCACCTTCTCATGCTGTCCCAACAAATAAGGCAAATGTCAGACTTCCTCTAGGGCACTAGTTGTTTGGGCCCCTATTCTTTCATTTTTTTGAAACCACTGTGGTCATATAGACAATGGAGAAGGTTCAGACTTCAAGTGCGTTAGCATAATTGGTATTACACTACAGATACGTTAGGGAATATACGCATGTTTTGGTGGATAATATTTATACATCTTTTTACAATTGTTGAATATTCACCTTTATGGATATCTATTTGACATCTATTACCATATGTGATTTACTTACCTGTGCGGTATTTGGTGGTTTCTTTCTGTACAGTTTTATCCCCAATTTTTACTTGTTTAGTGATAAAAATAAAAAATCTATATGTTTTTTAAAAAGGTATATTTAAATAAAGGAAATCTTTTTTATATACTCCATGGCTAAATGCTTCTATTTTCTCAATTGGATGTGTATCATGTAAATTATGCAACACCAGAAAACGACAATCTTCCTGATGTGCTGTAGCCATGCACATAGTCAGCTGAGTCCAATACTGAGGTTTATTCTTGGCCAATGGTGTAGCATCAATACCCCTCAAAGGAATAGGGCTCTGCAAAGGCTGCAAAGAAAAACCACAGCGCCTGGCGAATTCTAAGTCCATTAAGTTCAGGGCAGCGCCTGAATCCACAAATGCCATGACAGAGAAAGATGACAATGAGCAAATCAGGGTCACAGACAGGAGAAACTTAGGCTGTACAGTACTAATGGTAACAGATCTAGCGACCCTCTTAATACGCTTAGGGCAATCAGAGATAGTATGAGCTGAATCACCACAGTAAAAACACAGCCCATTCTGACGTCTGTATCCCCTCTGTTCCTCTCTGGTCAGAATCCTATCACATTGCATAGGCTCAGGACTCTGTTCAGAGGAAGCTGCCATATGGTGCACCACTTTGCGCTCGCGCAGGCGCCGATCAATCTGAATGGCTAGAGACATAGATTCGCTCAGACCAACAGGCATGGGGAACCCCACCATAACATCTTTAAGGGCTTCAGAAAGACCCTTTCTGAAAATTGCTACCAGAGCGTCCTCATTCCATTTAGTGAGCACAGACCATTTTCTAAATTTCTGGCAGTATAATTCTGCCACTTCCTGACCATGGCACAGGGCCAACAAGGTTTTTTCCGCATGATCCACAGAGTTAGGTTCGTCATACAATAATCCGAGCGATTGAAAAAATGCATCTACATTAAGCAATGCCGGATCCCCTGACTCAAGGGAGAATGCCCAGTCCTGAGGGTCACCACGCAGCAGAGAAATAATTATTTTAACTTGCTGAGTGGGGTCACCAGAGGAACAGGGTTTCAGAGCAAAAAACAATTTGCAGTTATTTTTAAAGTTCAAAAACTTAGATCTATCCCCGTAAAACAAATCTGGAGTAGGTATTCTAGGCTCTAAGGTTGGAGCCTGAACAACATAATCTTGGATACTCTGAACTCTTGCAGCAAGCTGATCCACACGAGAAAACAAACCCTGAACATCCATGTCCGCGCCCAAATCCACCCAGAGATTAAGAGGAAGGAAAAAGACAAAACAGACTAAAGAAAAAAAAAATCGCTCAGAACTCTTTTTCTTTTCCTTCTTTTGAGATGCATTCAACTCATTTTTGGCCAGTTGTACTGTTATGGACTGGTAATTTAGGAGCGACATGCGACTAGCTCTGAGCAGGTGGTAACTACACAGACCGCAGTTCCTGATCTTAACACAACACTAGCAGTAGCCGTGGGATGTTCCTGTCACTCCCTGGACACCTCGTCACAGCCGGAGAACTAGCTACCCCTAAAGGTAGGAATAGGAAAGCTATCTTGCCTCAGAGAAGATCCCCAAAGGATAGGACAGCCCCCCACAAATATTGACTGTGAGAGGAGAAGGAAATGACATACGTAGTATGAAACAAGATTTAGCAAAGGAGGCCACTTCTAGCTAGATAGATAGTACAGGAAAGAACACTGCGGTCAGTAATAAAAACTAGAAAAAGTCCACCGCAGAGATATGCAAAAATCTCCACACCTGACTAAAGGTGTGGAGGGCAAAATCTGCATCCCAGAGCTTCCAGCTTAGCTGAATAGATCCATACTGATAAGCTGGACAAATGAGCAAAACATAGAATGTGCTGAACAAATAAGTCCACAACAAGTGGACTGCAAAAGGACAAGCAAGGACTTATCTTTGCTGAACTGGACAGAGTGTCAAGGAAATCCAAAAGAGCAGTGGCTCCAAGCAGGAACAATTGACAACTGGCATTGATTGAGGGATAAGGCCAGACTAAAATAGCCGAGCCAGAAAGACGATCAGTGGAAGCAGCTGCTGATGCTAAATCCAAGAAGCAGCTATACCACTCAAAACCACAGGAGGGAGCCCAAGAGCAGAACTCACAAAAGTGCTACTTACAACCACCGGAGGGAGCCCAAGAGCGGAATTCACAACATCCAGGCAGTAAGTTTCCTAAGGGTCGACTTTTCAACCTGTCTGTGCCTGAACATACCGCCATGCGGAGTTATGTTAAGGAGTCTTTGGAGAAAGGGCATATTCGGCCATCTTCTTCACCGTTAGGAGCAGGTTTTTTTTTTGTTGCTAAGAAGGATGGCTCCTTGAGACCTTGTATTGATTATCGCCTCTTGAATAAGATCACGGTCAAGTTTCAATACCCTTTACCTTTGCTTTCCGATTTGTTTGCTAGGATTAAGGGGGCTAGTTGGTTTACTAAGATTGACCTTCGGGGGGCATATAATCTTGTTCGTATTAAACAGGGTGATGAATGGAAAACTGTGTTTAATACGCCCGAAGGCCATTTTGAATACCTTGTGATGCCATTCAGCCTCACTAACGCTCCATCTGTTTTTCAATCCTTCATGCATGATATCTTCCGGACTTATATTGATAAATTCTTGATTGTATATTTGGACGATATTTTGATTTTTTCCGATGATTGGAAGTCTCATGTGGAACAGGTCAGGATGGTATTTCAGATCCTTCGTGACAATGCTTTGTTTGTGAAGGGGTCTAAGTGTCTCTTTGGGGTGCAGAAGGTTTCTTTTGGGGGCTTTATTTTTTCTCCCTCATCTATGGAGATGGATCCGGTTAAGGTTCAGGCCATTCATGATTGGATTCAACCCACATCCGTGAAGAGCCTTCCGAAATTTTTGGGTTTTGCAAATTTTTATCGCCGTTTCATTGCTAACTTCTCCAGCGTGGTTAAACCCTTGACTGATTTGACGAAAAAAGGCACTGATGTGGTGAATTGGTCCTCTGCAGCTGTCTCTGCCTTTCAGGAGCTTAAACGCCGATTTACTTCTGCTCCGGTGTTGCGCCAACCAGATGTTTCTCTTCCGTTTCAGGTTGAGATTGATGTTTCTGAGATTGGGGCAGGGGCCGTTTTGTCTCAGAGGGATTCTGTTGGTTCTTGGATGAAACCGTGTGCCTTCTTCTCCTGCAAGTTTTCGCCTGCTGAACGCAATTATGATGTCGGCGATTGGGAGTTGTTGGCTATGAAGTGGGCGTTTGAGGAGTGGCGACATTGGCTTGAGGGAGCTAAGCACCGTATTGTGGTCCTGACTGATCATAAGAATTTGATTTACCTCGAGTCTGCCAAACGGCTGAGTCCTAGACAGGCTCGATGGTCCTTGTTTTTTTCCCGTTTTGATTTCGTGGTTTCGTATCTTCCGGGTTCTAAGAATATTAAGGCTGATGCCTTTTCTAGGAGTTTTTTGCCTGATTCTCCAGAGGCCCTTGAACCGGTCGGCATTCTGAAAGAAGGGGTGGTCCTTTCTGCCATTTCCCCTGATTTACGGCGGGTTCTTCAGGAATTTCAGGCTGATAAACCTGACCGCTGTCCTGTGGGGAAATTGTTTGTTCCTCACAGATGGACTAGTAGAGTGATTTCTGAGGTTCACTGTTCTGTGTTGGCTGGTCATCCTGGTATTTTTGGTACCAGAGATTTGGTTGGTAGGTCCTTTTGGTGGCCTTCTTTATTACGTGATGTGCGTTCTTTTGTGCAGTCCTGTGGGACTTGTGCGCGGGCCAAGCCTTGTTGTTCCCATGCTAGTGGGTTACTTTTGCCATTGCCGGTCCCTGAGAGGCCCTGGATGCATATTTCTATGGATTTTATTTCTGATCTTCCGGTTTCCCAGAGGATGTCGGTTATCTGGGCTGTTTGTGACCGATTTTCTAAGATGGTTCATTTTGTGCCTTTGCCTAAATTGCATTCCTCTTCAGAGTTGGTTCCGTTGTTTTTTCAGCATGTGGTTCGTTTGCATGGTATTCCGGAGAATATTGTGTCCGACAGAGGTTCCCAGTTTGTTTCTAGGTTTTGGCGGGCCTTTTGTGCTAGGCTGGGCATTGATTTGTCTTTTTCTTCTGCATTCCATCCTCAGACAAATGGCCAGACCGAGCGAACTAATCAGACTTTGGAGACTTATTTGAGTTGCGTAGTGTCTGCCGATCAGGATGATTGGGTGGCCTTTTTGCCATTGGCCGAGTTTGCCCTTAATAATCGGGCTAGTTCGGCTACTTTGGTTTCGCCTTTTTTTTGTAATTTTGGTTTTCATCCTCGTTTTTCTTCTGGGCAGGTTGAGCCTTCTGACTGTCCTGGTGTGGATTCTGTGGTTGACAGGTTGCAGCAGATTTGGGCTCATGTGGTGGACAATTTGGTGTTGTCTCAGGAGGAGGCTCAACGTTTTGCTAACCGTCGTCGGTGTGTTGGTTCCCGGCTTCGGGTTGGGGATTTGGTTTGGTTGTCTTCCCGTCATGTTCCTATGAAGGTCTCTTCCCCTAAATTTAAGCCTCGGTTTATTGGTCCTTATAGGATTTCTGAGATTATTAATCCGGTGTCTTTTCGATTGGCGCTTCCGGCCTCTTTTGCTATACATAATGTCTTCCATAGATCTTTATTGCAGAAATATGTGGTGCCCGTTGTTCCCTCTGTTGATCCTCCGGCCCCCGTGTTGGTTGATGGGGAGTTGGAGTATGTGGTTGAGAAGATTTTGGATTCTTGCTTTTCGAGGCGGAGGCTTCAGTACCTTGTCAAATGGAAGGGTTATGGCCAGGAGGATAATTCTTGGGTTTTTGCTTCTGATGTCCATGCTGCTGATTTGGTTCATGCTTTTCATCTGGCTCGTCCTGATCGGCCTGGGGGCTCTGGTGAGGGTTCGGTGACCCCTCCTCAAGGGGGGGTACTGTTGTGAATTCTGCTTTTGGGCTCCCTCCGGTGGTTGTAGGTGGTAATGCAGTTGCCCTTGAGTTGCAGCCCTGGTCAGGTGTATCTGCTCATTGCAGATCTGACTGGGGTATTTAGAAGGGCAGGATTCATTAGTCCTTGCCAGTTGTCAATTGTTGTTGGGAGGTGTAGGACCTCTGCCTGGTTCCTCCTGCCTTTCTGCCAAATCAGCAAAGATAAGTGTCTGGTTCTTTTTCCCTGTGGCACACATGTTGTGTGCTTCACAATTCAGTGCTATTCTTTGTGTTTTCTTGTCCAGCTTAGATTGTGTCAGTATTTTCTCAGTCTTACTGGATTCTCTGGAGTGGCAGATATACATTCCATGTCTTTAGTTAGATTGTGGAACTTTTTGTATTATCTGCTGTGGATATTTTTGGAAGGGTTTTAATACTGACCGCCTAGTTATCTGTCCTATCCTTTCCTATTTAGCTAGAGTGGCCTCTTTTGCTAAATCCTGTTTTCTACCTGCGTGTGTCTATTCTTCTCCTACTCACAGTCATTATTTGTGGGGGGCTGCCTATCCTTTGGGGGTCTGCTCTGAGGCAAGATAGCATTCCCATTTCCATCTATAGGGGTATTTAGTCCTCCGGCTGTGTCGAGGTGTCTAGGGAGTGTTAGGGACACCCCACGGCTACTTCTAGTTGCGGTGTTAGTTCAGGATTGCGGTCAGTACAGGTTCCACCGTCTCCAGAGAAAGTTTAATGCGGCTCCAAGGTCACCAGATCATAACAGATGGCCTTATCTGAGGGCAATGATGAGTATAGCTTATTGAGTGATGGTGGATGCAGCACTCTGAATGAGTCTGGAGACAGATGTGATGCGGGTGGCCCCAAAATGTTGTCCATGTCACAGGCAAAGATTGTGACCAGAGTAAGTGACTTTCCCAAGCGCTTTCTCACTATAAAGTAGTGGATAGTCACTATTTTAAAGCCTATTTAGGCAGGCAGTACTGACATCGGGAGTTAGGGGTCTGCTGCCTTTGGCTTATGGCCATTCACCACCCGATTAATTTTTTATCTAGTGGTTTTAGGATTATTGTTTTAATAGTATTCATGGCATATTGAGCAAAGTAGAAGTTGACATCTTTAAGATGATAGCGCTACTATGTGTCATTCTGTCTTCCAGCTGAGTGCAGACAATATAAAGCTTCTTCAGAATTGCTTGGCACTGGCTTAAATTATTTTACACACCATTCACAGTTAGCAACAAGCGGAGAACAATAAGAAAGAGACAGACTGTCATGTTCTCTTTGCTTTAATTTTAACCTCAGCATTGGAAGTAGAGTACAGACAAAAAGCCTATCTCTACACTAGTGCATCGACCCTTCAAGACCCCTTGGTTGAGATGGGGTTAAATGTGTGGTAGTTTGAGGAGGAGAGGCACCTATTGTCTATGGCATGTGAAATTAAGAGAGTGATTTTCTCTACCCTCTATAGGCAAATGCAGACACTGAGCCGTTTCTCTTGCTGAACATAATACACAATGCTGAGCACTGTTTTCTTTTTCCCATAAAGTTGCGCTTTATAAACCTTTATGGACAGAACTTAGGCAATGGTACAAGATTTTGGAAATGTAATCCTTTTGTGCTCTCCCCCTCTGTAGACAAACCCTTTTGTGGCTCTGGATAATCCCATTAGGAAATGAGATTTGAATGTGTGTGTATTGTGTCGAGTTATTGATATTCCAAAACAGGCTCATGAGAAAAATGAAAGGGCTTAAATACTACAAAAAGTAGCTGTGTAAGAAAGAAATCTGGAACTTTCATACAGCAGCCAACTCATGCCTTTACTTTATTAGTTAGAAACAACCGTTATTACTTCCTCAGCCTCGGCACAGGGGAGATGAAATTCAAAGCGTCTTATATGTTTTCTTATTAAATGCCATTACCTGATTAAGTCCCTTCTAGAAAGTAAAGGAAAGTGGCTTAAAAGAAAGAGAAAAGTTTGATCTAAGGTTAGATTAACGTACCGTGCAAATGTATTTATGAAAATCTAATGATCTACTATAGATATCATGTGAGCATAATCTTCACTCCATTCAATGAGTACGTAACAACAATTTTTCACTCTTTAGGGTCCAGCCATTAACATTTCTATTATACTCATGGAAAGGAATGTTGGTACCCTTCTGTTAAAGTAAGGAAACTCACAATGATCACTGAAATAACTTGAACCTGAAAGAAGTAAATTTCAATGAGACTGTCCGCAGGCATTTTCTCCCACTCTGCTATCTCAGGTGTGAAACTGCATGTTTCTGCTCCTTACACAGATGTTCAGTAGGATTTAGTTCAGGGCTTTAAGAAAGGTACCAACAATTGTGTTCATGTGTGTATGGTAATATGTAATGCTAAAGGGGCTACCTGGAATTTAGAGAAATTTGACCAAAAATTGAGAATTTTAGAATATCGAAATATTATTATTGCTTATTATTTAAATACCCCATTGCTCGAATGTTTCCAAATATGTTGGATTTTTTTCATACTTGTCAAATGTTGCAAACTACTCATTTCAATGCAAGTCGCATGCTACTGCAACATGAGTGCAATTTTTCTGTGACTTGACCATTTTTGCTTAAAGCCAAATCACAACTGTAAAAAAGTCACACAACAGTAACATGCAGTCCCAAGCTTATTGTTACAGATGTAAGGACAACACTTTTGATTGTTAGAATCTGTTTTGCTTTGACCATCCACCATCTTGTTGTGGTTTTCTGGCTGCTGGTCTTTTTCCCCTGGTGCTGGGTTGCCTTAGGTCAGGTGATTGTATCACCCTTTATTACCCAGCACCTGCCTCCCATTCCTTGCTGGACAACAGAGTTAATTCGCTAGAGTTCTGGCTAGGTGCTTTGATAGCTTTCTGTGTTTGATATTGTGCAGTTCCGGGACCCCGGTTCTGCTATCCTTAGTTTCTGTTTTCTGTTGTTTTCTGCAGCCTTCTCTGTATTTTCTATTAGGAGGTGACCTGTTTTTATACCCAGTCCTTAAATCTCTAAGGGACCTCCTTCCCCCTATCTATAGGTCTTTGCTTGAGATTAACCTAGGATTGTCGGTGGGTCTATTCGCAAGGAATAGGTCGCCCACTCCATCATAGGGTATCAGCCTAGTCTCAGTGCAGGGTCAGTTTTCCCCCTTCTATCCTTGTTCTGTGTTGCAGTTCCGTAACATTGATAACTTAGGAATTTAGGGCTATGGAGTTATTCTCATAAGGTGGGGAGAGGGGAATAAGCTGCTAACAGAGCAAGATGCAGTATTGAACCCTCCTGCAGGAATGCTGGACTCCTGGCTTTTCACAGCTGCGCAACCTATAACTTAAGAAGAAAAGGAGGAACAATAAATGGTCCAAAAATGTACGTAGACGTTGTTAGGGCTAGCGGAACGCACCGAGTAAATAGAGATATTTTTATTGATATTGGTGCGTTCCCAGCCCGGGGTCCACCGTGCAGGAGTACCTGCTGCTAGCAAACGGCGGCACTATATGGCGGTATGGACTAACTCAGTTAATTCACCGAGTAGCCGTGAAAGCAAAGCACTGTGCCCTGTTAGACTTCACAGAGGCACAGGTTAACTGCCCAAACAGAGAGCAGTCACTGGTCACGCATGCACACAAAACTCCTTGCCGGAGGTGCCAGCATTCTAGGGGCTTATTTCAGCCAGGTCCCTGAATACATACAAACACAAACTCCTCGCCGGAGGTGCCAGCATTCTAGGGGCTTATTTCAGCCGGGTCCCTGAACACACTCTCTCATGACCACACTGGCGCAAAGCACATAACAAAGAACAATACTAGCGCATGGCCATGCGGCCATGCGAGCCTTAAATAGTTGCAGCATGCACAGGACCTTCCTAGAAGGACCAATGAGAGGCTGCCACAGAGTGTGAGCACCTACAGGACCTTCCAGAAGGACCAATGGCCTTAGCTGCAGTATCTGATCATGTGACCATCGATCTCCACTGAGAGATCTTACTCTGGGCATGCTCAGAACGAGAAAAGCAGGACTTAGTCCCAGGAGCGCCTGCTCGCCGCTGCCCAGCACTGACTTCCATGGCAGAAGCAGGAAAAGCAGCAGTAACTCTTTGTACAGAGTCAGACTGAGCGAGACGCTGGGACCGACGTCTCTGCTGAGCAGGCTCCACTGCGGCAGAAGAAGAATGGGAGACTGCAGCGGAGATGGCCCGAGATTCCCCCCGTGCAGAGGCAGGAACTCGACCCCTAACAGACGTAGCTTTAGAAAGGTAAAAGAGTTTATATTGGGCAAAAAAGGTAAAAAAACAGCACTACAAGCAAAAAGAGTGCCCGAACTCAGGTACAAAAATCAACAAATGTTGCATGTATCAGATATACATTTTTTAACTAAATAGTTAATTGGCGTTGTTTCTCCTTTTCTCCACTATTTTGATCCGAATGGTCTGCCATTTACACATCCATCACCAGATATATGACACTATATGCTGATATCTACTACTAAGCTATTTTCTGAATGGTGATATATACTACCTGCTACACAGTGTGTGTGTTCTGTCTAACCTATAACTTGAGATAGATATCATCTCAGCCTTCTGAACATACAACCCACATTATGTGAATAGCAAAAATTGCACATGCATCAGATTTAATTTTTTGTTTACTTATGGACAAAAATATTGGCACACCTACATATTACACCTACATGAACTTTGATGATATTCCATTCTAAATCCATAGGCATTTATATGGAGTTTGACTACACTTTGCAGCTGTAACTTTATATCTTCTGTGAAGGCATATGCATACACAATTGAAGCATGAGTTCCAGGGTGGACACCATTGTGACAAAAGTTGCCCACTAGGAATTTCATATCTTGTGAAATTATATATCACAGACTAAACACTATCATGCAATGTCAATCTGTGGCCTCTAAGGCCAACAGGATATTGTTATCTCATAAATGAACATCAGCCGTAAATCACATAAAAAATGGCGACTCAAATATAAATGTTACAAGGATAGGAGAACCATGAGTCAAAAAATAGCCAAAAAAGTAGACCAAAAATACAAAATTTATTGAAAACACATAATTTCCATATACATAGTATTACCATATGAGAAAAAGTGACAGATTCGTGACTAAATCCATTGATACAATAGTGACCTAAAAGCACAGTCCGGGACAATAACACAATAGATTGTTAACTCATGAACATACAGCAGATGTGCTGTCAGCAAGTGCACATGAGAATGTTTACCGGTATCAAAACTGCCTGGCTTAATAGTATAAACGCATAAATTAGTGCTATTATAATAGCCATGAACCGATGTGCACACAATGCAGATAAAAAAGTTTAATTACCCATGTGGAGTGGAATGAAGGTCCCGTCTGGATCCTGGTCACATACCCCAACGCACGTTTCACGTTCAATAGTTACCGCTTCCTCAGGGGGCGTGGCTTAATCAAGATCACAGTCCCATTTAAATAATGGTCACATCCGATCATGTGACAAAGTGAAAATAACGCGTGCGCATGCGTGAACCGCACGCAGAGCCTGATACATGCGTCCCAGGCCTCGCACCCATCCAGCAGATACCGGTCATGTGAGCGGGCCGGCACCACGCCGACAACACATGACACGGGACCGCTGTCAGAGAAAGAACCAGGGGCGCAGTAAGCTCCGCATGCCGGTGTGCAGAACACCATATGATATATGGATCTAAGGTGACAGTGCTGTAAAGTGCAGAAGTGAATAAAAATACAATGTGTATTAGCATTCTCATACTAATCATGTAACGCAGAGTAGTGCGCATGCGTGAATCATGATAATAGTGACTAAGTCCCCAATATCCCACCCCTACGACCACACGATGGATCCCAGCCATATCCACACCCCATGACCGAGGTCCACAGACAGGAGGAGAGCCGGGCAGGGGAATATATAATTCATAAAGTGTGCTTATGACAAATAAAAGTGCATTAACAACCATACATGGTAATAATATTAAAAAACAATTATAAACAAGCACAAGTAATAAAATATCCCGGCGATGCACATAAGAGGGCCCACAATTGGGGACATACAAGGTGACACAATATCGAGCATTAAGGACATACAGATTGAAATGGCAAAGAGTAAAGCAATATATATACTGTTCCCACATAACAAATCTTCTATTGGTTACCATTACGGTAGCTGTTATTAATTAATCTATGCATTCCAAATTTGCCACAGTTGTATTGTCCACTTTCAAATCTTTGTAATCCTCCATTCGAGGGTGATGTTATAAATATTTCAGTCACATTCCATTTTCATGTTGATGTCCACAATGTCAGACATCACATGGGCATAGTCAGGATAATAAACACACTAAAAATAATATGAAACAGAGATACGAAATTAAAAACTGATAGGACATGGTGGAGACTACAGGAAAAAAGATATACATGTATATCTCCATCAAAGGTAAGAGGAGAATCCATGCGCTTCATTAAGACCCATGGGCGTCATTGTGCCCAGTGTGGTTATCCAACGGCACTCTCTCTGTGCCAGGATGCGTTTAACATTTCCACCTCTAATACCACACTGGACAAGATCAATTCCACGTACCACAAAGGACTTCGGGTTGCACCCATGAAACTGTTGAAAGTGACGTGGTATAGTTTTCAATTGTGTCATGTCTGTCTCATTTTTAGCAGCCATTACGTCACGCACATGTTCTCTTATGCGTGTGCCCAAACGACGGGATGTTAATCCGATATAAATTTTTGGGCAGCTGCATACAGCATAGTATACAACCCGGGTGGTGTTACAGGTTATATGATAATTGATAGAAAAAGTTTTTCTACCATCTGCTGAATCAAAAGTAGCAATGCGACAGACATTTTGACAAGAGACACAATCGCCACATGGAAAACAGCCATGGGGTGGCCCACCAGATCCAAAGTTGTATGTATTCACCTTGGGGATATAGTGACTTGATACCAACAGATCTTTGAGATTTTTACTGCGTCTTGCGGTCATTGAGGGACATTTTGTAAGACATTTGGAGAGCAATGGATCACTTTGGAGAATGCTCCAATGTCTTTGGAGACAGTCTCTCATAGTGGACCATTCACCATTGTAGGTGGAGATAAATCTTACCACATTTTGTTGTTCAATGGCTTTCATGTTCTTTTTACCAGAGCACAATAATTCATCACGCGGTACATATTTAGCTCTTAGGTACCCCTTTTTGATGCTTCTATTGCTGTACCCCCTAGTTTGAAATCTGACCTTAAGATCTGCTGCCTGGGCCTCAAATTTGGTGGTGGAGGAGCAGATCCACTTCATCCTAAGATGCTGACCAACCGGGATGGCTTTAATTGTGCTATATGGATGACCTGATTCTGCATGCAAGAGTGAGTTGACCGACGTAGATTTTCTGAAAACGTCAGTCTGCAGATAACGATCACCATCGACCTCAATCTTGACGTCCAGAAAATCCACCTTGGTCTTACTCATTTGGTACGTCAGTTTGATATTGTACGTATTCTCATTAAGTTGATGCATAAACTCATGCAGAGCTTCATCAAGTCCTTGCCATATGATGAATAAATCATCAATATAGCGCAGCCAGCACTGCACATGGTCAGCGGCCCGCGGCCCTCCCCCGCCAAAAATCTCCCTCTCCCAATACCCCAGGAAGAGATTGGCGAAAGAGGGCGCACAGGCCGCGCCCATGGCAGTGCCTCGCTGTTGCAAGTAAAAAACATCCTTGAAAACAAAAAAGTTTTTTGTCAAAATAAATGTCAAAAGTTCCATGACCAGTTCACAGATAGCTCCATCCCAGTTGCTGGCTTCCAGGAAAAAGCGAACCGCCTCCAACCCATCACCATGACCAATACAGGTGTACAGAGATTGTATATCAGCAGTAACAAGGCACATATTATCCTCCAATTGTATCCCATTGATCCGACGGAGGACGTCCGACGTGTCCCTGGCATAGGAGGGAAGCGACTCAACCAACGGTTTTAAATAGTAATCCACAAATTTACATATGGGGTCACTCAACCCTCCCATACCAGAGACTATCGGAAGGCCTGGTGGGTCAATGGGATTTTTATGGATCTTGGGGATAAAGTAAAGTGTTGGGACCCTAGGAAATTTTGTAAGTAGGCCATCCAACACTTGTTTGGGGATGATGCCCCTGTCATGAGCATCAGCCAAAATTCCCTCCAATTCACGAGAAAAAGCATCAGTGGGGTTGTAATCAAGTTTCTTATAAGTCTCCTTATCCCTAAGATGTTTAAATGCTTCTTTCTCATAAAGAACACTGGGCCAAAGCACCACATTTCCCCCCTTGTCTGCTGGTTTAATGACTATGTCATCATATTTTTTTAGTTGTTCAAGGGCCAGTCTTTGTTTAGATGTTAGATTGTCATATCTACGTTTTGTTGAGATTTTTTGAAAATCCTGCAAGACCATTTTTGTGAAAATTTCCACTGCTGGACACACAGACAAGGGGGGAAATCTGGTAGACCTCGGTCGACAGTCACGTGGGAAGGTACCTACCACTCCAGATGTTTGTTCGTCTAGGAGATCCTCCAGTGCCATCAGTGCCTCCCTTTCCATAACATCACTTGTCGGCAATTGACCATCTTTTTCAAATAGTTTCTTAAGGATTAATTTCCTTGAGAACAAGTATAAGTCCTTGGTAGCTGTGAAAAGATTGAATTTATTAGTTGGGGAGAAGGTCAAACCCCTCTGTAATACATCCAATTGATCACTGGAAAGAATGTGATGGGAAAGGTTAATTACCTCTAGGCCCTTATTGCCTTTTTTGTTTTGTTGGGTAGTTTGAGTGTTTTTACGCTTCACCACACTTCTCTCATGATTGAAACCAGAGTTACGTAAATCATACAACCTTGGTTGTGTTTTATTAGAATCTTCACTTGATGCGATAGATGCCGTGGAGGCAGATCTGGCATGGGAGGATCCCCTCAACCGGTTTCCCCTTCTATTCCATCTATAGATCATATTGGATTGTTGGTCACTCAAATCTCGGAATTTTCTTGATTTATTTTCACATATGCCCTTTTCCCACTTGCTAAATTCAGTGTCCAATTCAGTGTTAAATTGGGCTAGGGTATCACCAGGTAAGTCTTGTTTAAGCTTACTCTGAAGCTCGATGGTGATCGTCAACTCACTCTTGCATGCAGAATCAGGTCATCCATATAGCACAATTAAAGCCATCCCGGTTGGTCAGCATCTTAGGATGAAGCGGATCTGCTCCTCCACCACCAAATTTGAGGCCCAGGCAGCAGATCTTAAGGTCAGATTTCAAACTAGGGGGTACAGCAATAGAAGCATCAAAAAGGGGTACCTAAGAGCTAAATATGTACCGCGTGATGAATTATTGTGCTCTTGTAAAAAGAGCATGAAAGCCATTGAACAACAAAATGTGGTAAGATTTATCTCCACCTACAATGGTGAATGGTCCACTATGAGAGACTGTCTCCAAAGACATTGGAGCATTCTCCAAAGTGATCCATTGCTCTCCAAATATCTTACAAAATGTCCCTCAATGACCGCAAGACGCAGTAAAAATCTCAAAGATCTGTTGGTATCAAGTCACTATATCCCCAAGGTGAGTACATACAACTTTGGATCTGGTGGGCCACCCCATGGCTGTTTTCCATGTGGCGATTGTGTCTCTTGTCAAAATGTCTGTCGCATTGCTACTTTTGATTCAGCAGATGGTAGAAAAACTTTTTCTATCAATTATCATATAACCTGTAACACCACCCAGGTTGTATACTATGCTGTATGCAGCTGCCCAAAAATTTATATCGGATTAACGTCCCTCCGTTTGGGCACACGCACACGAGAACATGTGCGTGACATAATGGCTGCTAAAAATGAGACATACATGACACAATTGAAAACTATACCACGTCACTTTCGACAGTTTCATGGGTGCAACCTGAAGTCCTTTGTGGTACGTGGAATTGATCTTGTCCAGTGTGGTATTAGAGGTGGAAATGTTAAACGCATCCTGGCACAGAGAGAATGCCGTTGGATAACCACACTGGGCACAATGACGCCCATGGGTCTTAATGAAGCGCATGGATTCTCCTCTTACCTTTGATGGAGATATACATGTATATCTTTTTTCCTGTAGTCTCCACCATGTCCTATCAGTTTTTAATTTCGTATCTCTGTTTCATATTATTTTTAGTGTGTTTATTATCCTGACTATGCCCATGTGATGTCTGACATTGTGGACATCAACATGAAAATGGAATGTGACTGAAATATTTATAACATCACCCTCGAATGGAGGATTACATAGATTTGAAAGTGGACAATACAACTGTGGCAAATTTGGAATGCATAGATTAATTAATAACAGCTACCGTAATGGTAACCAATAGAAGATTTGTTATGTGGGAACAGTATATATATTGCTTTACTCTTTGCCATTTCAATCTGTATGTCCTTAATGCTTGATATTGTGTCACCTTGTATGTCCCCAATTGTGGGCCCTCTTATGTGCATCGCCGGGATATTTTATTACTTGTGCTTGTTTATAATTGTTTTTTAATATTATTACCATGTATGGTTGCTAATGCACTTTTATTTGTCATAAGCACACTTTAATAATTATATATTCCCCTACCCGGCTCTCCTCCTGTCTGTGGACCTCGGTAATGGGGTGTGGATATGGCTGGGATCCATCGTGTGGTCGTAGGGGTGGGATATTGGGGACTTAGTCACTATTATCATGATTCACGCATGCGCACTACTCTGCGTTACATGATTAGTATGAGAATGCTAATACACATTGTATTTTTATTCACTTCTGCACTTTACAGCACTGTCACCTTAGATCCATATATCATATGGTGTTCTGCACACCGGCATGCGGAGCTTACTGCGCCCCTGGTTCTTTCTCTGACAGTGGTCCCGTGTCATGTGTTGTCGGCGTGGTGCCGGCCCGCTCACATGACCGGTATCTGCTGGATGGGTGCGAGGCCTGGGATGCATGTATCAGGCTCTGCGTGCGGTTCACGCATGCGCACGCGTTATTTTCACTTTGTCACATGATCAGATGTGACCATTATTTAAATGAGACTGTGATCTTGATTAAGCCACGCCCCCTGAGGAAGCGGTAACTATTGAACGTGAAACGTGCGTTGGGGTATGTGACCAGGATCCAGACGGGACCTTCATTCCACTCCACATGGGTAATTAAACTTTTTTATCTGCATTGTGTGCACATCGGTTCATGGCTATTATAATAGCACTAATTTATGCGTTTATACTATTAAGCCAGGCAGTTTTGATACCGGTAAACATTCTCATGTGCACTTGCTGACAGCACATCTGCTGTATGTTCATGAGTTAACAATCTATTGTGTTATTGTCCCGGACTGTGCTTTTAGGTCACTATTGTATCATTGGATTTAGTCACGAATCTGTCACTTTTTCTCATATGGTAATACTATGTATATGTAAATTATGTGTTTTCAATAAATTTTGTATTTTTGGTCTACTTTTTTGGCTATTTTTTGACTCATGGTTCTCCTATCCTTGTAGGATATTGTCATCTATTAAAGGAAGGATGGACTCGTGGGATAGGGATGTGATATTAGCACTCTTCAAAGTGTTAGCACAAACTCATCTGGAATATGCAGTTCAGTTCTGGGCACTGTAGTTATAAAAGAAGAAGAGCCACAAAACTGATAAGGGGCATAGTGGATCCTGGTTATGAGGAAAAATTAAAAAAATTAAATGTACTTAGTCTTGAGATGAGACATCTAAGGGAAATCAGGATTACCTTGTACAAGTTTATAAATACCCATACCAAAAATCAAAAGCTGTTTCATGTAAAAATCACTCAAAAGATAAGGGCATTTTCTAAATCTTGAGGGAAAAAAATCAATCTCTAGGGGAGACTAGCCATCTTCACCATGAGCAAAAGTTGGAGCCATTGATGGTTTAAAAAAAGACAAATACTTTTGGAAAAAAAAAAATCATGCACCAATTTCTTCTTCTGATGTTAATCCAGTCGATCGACACTTGGGATCAGGAAATAAAAATTTGCTAATTTGGGGCATATTGGTTCATGTATTATTGTTGTACCTATACCCATTCGCTTTATCCTCTCCCATTCCTCAGTTGAACTTGATGGAAATGTGTCTTTTGTCAATGTAACAATGTGACTATGGTGAGATTGTTGATTGTATCTATGGGAATTATTCATTCTGGAGAGCATTTGGGAAGTCAGATACTGAGGGATCTCCATTTTAGTTCGAAGGTGTTTACGTCTTTTTTCTGTGTGGGCCAGTCAAGTTCTTTCACATCAACTCATCCACCTTGATGGCATAGGATGTCATCTAGGGCTTACATCACTAAGCACAAGGCAAAGCATCAGTTGGAGTGTTGAAAAGTATGCAACCAGTGCACTTTGGTCATGGGATATGTAGGAGTCAATCAATTTAAAAAACTGATTTGTTACAATGTTGGCATCCTGTTACAGTGCCATGCTTAAATTCAGCTCTTTAAGGACTCATTCGTTCACAAATGTTTGTAAAGGTGGACTGCATAGCTAGGTGTTTGATGTTATATACCTGTGACAATGGGACTGAATGAACAACCTCAATTCAACGATTGTGAGGTATGTGCCAAGGTTGCTGTTTTTTGTCTCCATGATAATCCTATTAAAAGTGTATGTAGGCTGGGTTAAATTGTGATAGTTTGCAAACACTACTGAAACTGGCTATGAGCACAGATGGTACTATGCTTTTTCATGTAAAATTGAAGGTTAAGACGAAAGTCCGCAAGACGCACTCAGCTGGATATAATTTCAGAACAATAGAAAAGCCTTTGTTCACAGTTTGGACAAATATAAAAGCATATTGCTTTGTAAAATGATAAAATACTCATCCACCCCAGGGACTATGAATTATGCTGGTATACTCTCTCTAGATGATAACATTTGTTCAGCATGACTATTTATGTATTATTTCTGCCTTCATAACAATAGCATGCAATTAAATTATGATTACATCATTTATAGCCTTGCACAGAGACAGTACATTCATTATCTTCTAAAATATGATATGGTCTCCAGGACTTCTTAAGCATGTTTCCTCATGAACTATCTACAAAACTCTGAAATGTATTCATTTTTTTGCCAAGATATGACTTCTCTCTCTGCTATACTGAGATTTATCAGCTTTATCCCAGTTCTCTGCTTTTCTGCATAGAGAAAACTGAATTCCCTATCGTTCCACCATTTCACTCAGCCACACTACCTGACCGTTTATAAGAGTAGTGGCTCCACACATTTCCTGGCCTCAGAAGTCTGGTGAACCTTTTAATCCTTCATATGTTTCAAATGGCAAATCCAATCTGTGACCACCTACAACACAAAAACATTCCCACTTTTTTGCTGAAAATTCTTTGCAGTGCTCTTATTAGCTCTTGCCTAAGCTATTGCTCTATATCCTCCCATTTAACACACTTGCATCACTCTGATCCACACTCAACTTGGTGATCGGGTAATCTACCTCTCCTCTCATTACTCCTCTATCTCTTTCACTCATCACTTCACTGGCAGAGAATTTTTTTCAAAATTAACCCCTTCATGACCCAGCCTATTTTGGCCTTAATGACCTTGCCATTTTTTGCAATTCTGACCAGTGTCCCTTTATGAGGTAATAACTCAGGAACGCTTCAACGGATCCTTGCGGTTCTGAGATTGTTTTTTCGTGACATATTGGGCTTCTTGTTAGTGGTAAATTTAGGTCGATAATTTCTGAGTTTATTTGTGAAAAAAACGGAAATTCGGCGAAAAATTTGAAAATTTTGCAATTTTCACATTTTGAATTTTTATTCTGTTAAACCAGAGAGTTATGTGACACAAAATAGTTAATAAATAACATTTCCCACATGTCTACTTTACATCAGCACAATTTTGGAAAGAAATTTTTTTTTTGCTAGGAAGTTATAAGGGTTAAAATTTGACCAGTGATTTCTCATTTTTACAACAAAATTTACAAAACCATTTTTTTTAGGGACCACCTCACATTTGAAGTCAGTTTGAGGGTTCTATATGGCTGAAAATACCCAAAAGTGACACCATTCTAAAAACTGCACCCCTCAAGGTGCTCAAAACCACATTCAAGAAGTTTATTAACCCTTCAGGTGTTTCACAGCAGCAGAAGCAACATGGAAGTAAAAAATGAACATTTAACTTTTTAGTCACAAAAATTATCTTTTTGCAACAATTTTTTTATTTTCCCAAGGGTAAAAGGAGAAACTGGACCATGAATGTTGTTGTCCAATTTGTCCTGAGTACGCTGATACCTCATATGTGGGGGTAAACCACTGTTTGGGCGCACGGCAGGGCTCGGAAGGGAAGGAGCGCCATTTGACTTTTTGAATGAAAAATTGGCTCCAATCTTTAGCGGACACCATGTCGCGTTTGGAGAGCCCCCGTGTGCCTAAACATTGGAGCTCCCCCACAAGTGACCCCATTTTGGAAACTAGACCCCCCAAGGAACTTATCTAGAAGCATAGTGAGCACTTTAAACCCCCAGGTGCTTCACAAATTAATCCGTAAAAATGAAAAAGTACTTTTTTTTCCACACAAATTTTCTTTTAGCCTCAATTTTTTCATTTTCACATGGGCAACAGAATAAAATGGATCCTAAAATTTGTTGGGCAATTTCTCCTGAGTACGCCAATACCTCATATGTGGGGGTAAACTACTGTTTGGGCACATGGTAAGGCTCGGAAGGGAAGGAGCGCCATTTGACTTTTTGAATGAAAAATTATCTCCATCATTAGCGGACACCATGTCAGGTTTGGAGAGCCCCTGTGTGCCTAAACATTGGAGCTCCCCCACAAGTGACCCCATTTTGGAAACTAGACCCCCCAAGGAACTTATCTAGATGCATAGTGAGCACTTTAAACCCTCAGGTGCTTCACAAATTGATCCGTAAAAATGAAAAAGTACTTTTTTTTCACACAAAATGTCTTTTAGCCTCAATTTTTTCATTTTCACATGGGCAACAGGATAAAATGGATCCTAAAATTTGTTGGGCAATTTCTCCTGAGTACGCCGATACCTCATATGTGGGGGTAAACCACTGTTTGGGTGCACGGCAAGGCTTGGAAGGGAAGGCGCGCCATTTGACTTTTTGAATGGAAAATTAGCTCCAATCGTTAGTGGACACCATGTTGCGTTCGGAGAGCCCCTGTGTGCCTAAACATTGGAGTTCCCCTACAAATGACCCCATTTTGGAAACTAGACCCCCCAAGGAACTAATCTAGATGTATAGTGAGCACTTAAAACCCCCAGGTGCTTCACAGAAGTTTATAACGCAGAGCCATGAAAATAAAAAAATATTTTTCTTTCCTCAAAAATGATTTTTAGCCCGGAGTTTTTTTATTTTCCCAAGGATAATAGGAGAAATTGGACCCCAAATGTTGTTGTCCAGTTTGTCCTGAGTACGATGATACCCCATATGTGGGGGTAAACCACTGTTTGGGCGCAGGGCAGGGCTCGGAAGGGAAGGCACGCCATTTGGCTTTTTGAATGGAAAATTAGCTTCAATCATTAGCGGACACCATGTCGCGTTTGGAGAGCCCCTGTGTGCCTAAACATTGGAGCTCCCGCACAAGTGACCCCATTTTCGAAACTAGACCTCCCAAGGAACTAATCTAGATGTGTGGTGAGCACTTTGAACCCTCAAGTGCTTCACAGAAGTTTATAACGCAGAGCCATGAAAATAAAAAAATTATTTTTCTTTCCTCAAAAATTATATTTTAACCCACAATTTTTTATTTTCCCAAGGGTAACAGGAAAAATTTGACCCCAAAAGTTATTGTCCAGTTTCTCCTGAGTACGCTGATACCCCATATGTGGGGGTAAACCACTGTTTGGGCACATGGCGGGGCTCGGAAGGGAAGTAGTGACGATTTGGAATGCAGACTTTGATGGAATGGTCTGCGGGAATCATGTTACGTTTGCAGAGCCCCTGATGTGCCTAAACAGTAGAAACCCCCCACAAGTGACCCCATTTTGGAAACTAGACCCCCCAAGGAACTTATCTAGATGTGTGGTGAGCACGTTCAACCCCCAAGTGCTTCACAGAAGTTTACAACGCAGAGCCGTGAAAATAAAAAATAATTTTTCTTTCCTCAAAAAAGATGTTTTAGCAAGCAATTGTTTAATTTTCACAAGGGTAACAGGAGAAATTGGAACCCAATATTTGTTGCCCAGTTTGTTGTGAGTACGCTGATACCTCATATGTGGGGGTAAACCACTGTTTGGGCGCACGTCAGGGCTCGGAAGGGAAGTAGTGACATTTGAAATGCAGACTTTGATGGAATGGTCTGCGGGCGTCACGTTGCATTTGCAGAGCCCCTGATGTGCCTAAACAGTAGAAACACCCCACAAGTGACCCCATTTTGGAAACTAGACCTCAAAAGGATCTTATCTAGATGTGTGGTGAGCACTTTCAACCCCCAAGTGTTTCACATAAGTTTATAACGTAGAGCCGTGAAAATAAAAAATAATTGTTCTTTCCTCAAAATTATGTTTTAGCAAGTAATTTTTTATTTTTGCAAGGGTAACAGGAGAAATTGGACCCCAATAGTTGTTGCCCAGTTTGTCTTGAGTACGCTGGTATCCCATATGTGGGGGTAAACCACTGTTTGGGCGCACGTCGGGGCTTGGAAGGGAGGGCGCACCATTTGACTTTTTGAACGCAAGATTGGCTGGAATCAATGGTGGCGCCATGTTGCGTTTGGAGACCCCTGATGTGCCTAAACAGTGGAAACCCCTCAATTCTAACTTCAACACTAACCCCAACACACCCCTAACCCTAATCCCAACTGTAGCCATAACCCTAATCACAACCCTAACCCCAACACACCCCTAACCACAACCCTAGCCCCAACACACCCGTAACCCTAAATCCAACCCTAATCCTAACCCTAATCCCAACCCTACCCACAACTGTAACCCCAACACAACCCTAACCCTATCCTTAACCCTAACCACAAGCCTAATCTTAACCCTATTTCCAACCCTAGCCCTAATTCCAACCCTAAGGGTACCGTCACACAAAACGATTTACCAACGATCACGACCAGCGATACGACCTGGCCGTGATCGTTGGAAAGTCATTGTGTGGTCGCTGGGGAGCTGTCACACAGACCGCTCTCCAGCGACCAACGATGCCAAGGTCCCAGGTAACCAGGGTAAACATCGGGTTACTAAGCGCGGCCCTGCGCTTAGTAACCCGATGTTTACCCTGGTTACAAGTGAACGCATCGCTGGATAGCTGTCACACACAACGATCCAGCGATGACAGCGGGAGATCCAGCGACGAAAGAAAGTTTCAAACGATCTGCTACGACGTACGATTCTCAGCAGGGTCCCTGATCGCTGCTGCGTGTCAGACACAGCGATATCGTATGGATATCGCTGGAACGTCACGGATCGTACCGTCGTAGCGATCAAAGTGCCACTGTGAGACGGTACCCTAACTCTAATTCCAACCCTAACCCTAAGGCTATGTGCCCACTTTGCGGATTCGTGTGAGATTTTTCCGCACCATTTTTGAAAAATCCGCAAGTAAAAGGCACTGCGTTTTACCTACGGATTTACAGCGGATTTCCAGTGTTTTTTTGTGCGGATTTTACCTGCGGATTCCTATTGAGGAACAGGTGTAAAACGCTGCGGAATCCGCACAAAATTGACATGCTGCGGAAAATACACAGCGTTTCCGCACGGTATTTTCCGCACCATGGGCACAGCGGATTTGGTTTTCCATAGGTGTATATGGTACTGTAAACCTGATGGAAAACTGCTACGAATTTGCAGCGGCCAGTCCGCTGCGGATCCGCGGCCGATCCGCGGCCGATCCGCTGCGGATCCGCGGCCGATCCGCTGCGGATTCGCAGCCAAATCCGCACTGTGTGCACATGCCCTAACCCTACCCCTAACCCTAACCCTACCCCTAATTCTAACCCTAATTCTAACCCTAGTTCTAACCCTAACCCTAGCAGAAAAAAAAATATATATATATATTTTATTTATTTTTATTATTGTCCCTATGGGGGTGATAAAGGGGGGTCATTTACTATTTTTTTTATTTTGATCACTGTGATAGGCTATATCGCAGTGATCAAAATACATCTGAAACAAATCTGCCAACTGGCAGATTCGGCGGGCGCAGTGCGCATGCGCCCACCATATTGGATGATGGCGGCGCCCATGGAGAAGCCGGACGGACACCGGGAGGCCCGGTAAGTATGAAGGGGGGGTGATCGGATCACGGGGGGGGGGACCGGAGCACAGGGAGGGGGCACCGGAGCACGGGGGCACGGACAGGAGGACGGAGGAGCGGACAGGACGAATTAGGGGGGCGGCCACGTAACGGAGCACTGGGGGGGCGATCGGTGGGGTGGGGGGGAGGCAGATTAGGTTTTCCAGCCATGGCCGATGATATTGCAGCATCGGCCATGGCTGGATTGTAATATTTCACCGTTTTTTTGGGTGAAATATTACAAATCGCTCTGATTGGCAGTTTCACTTTCAACAGCCAATCAGAGCGATCGTAGCCACGAGGGGGTGAAGCCACCCCCCCTGGGCTGAAGCACCACTCCCCCTGTTCCTGCAGATCGGGTGAAATTGGAGTTAACCCTTTCACCCAATCTGCAGGAGCGCGATCTTTCCATGACGCATACGCTGCGTCACAGGTCGGGAAGGCACCGACTTTCATGACGCAGCGTATGCGTCAAAGGTCGGGAAGGGGTTAAAACAATGGCATACAAGGCTGTCTACAACCTGCTATCCCCCTTATTTTTGATCTAATCATGCTTTACCTCCCCATAAGTAGTCTCTGGGCCTAACAAGAAATATTTTCTCCAGAGTTTACCAACCTATTCAATTGATTTATCTCCTACCTCTGAAACATTAGAAAGCAACTTAAAATCATCCTCACAATAAAGGCCTACAATCTAGAATATTCCAGCTGCTATAAACTACTGTTATCTTTTTTCTTCCCTTATCAATGGTAAGTCCTCATGTACAGAGTTCATTCCTTCTTTTGAACCAATTTGTCACAACAAAAGCCTGGGGGAATTTTTACAGTTTCCAGAGTATCAATAAACACTCGCATAATTATGACGGGCAGGATAGGCAGTCACTACAAGCCCACCCACACGGTTGGGCCAACTCAGATTCCTAGGTGACAGCCACTCTCAACTGTATCGGTATCCACAGAATGCTCACACACTTAAACCTTGAGAAAAAGAAATGAGCCATGGGCTCCCTGCTGAACCACACTCTGACTTGTAGTTCCACAGGTTGCATTAGGCCCTTGGCCTACTAGACAGCTGGGGCACTCACCGGACATCAGTGTCTCAGGGCAGGTATCATGATATCATCACTGCATCACTCTGCTTGCACTTGGACACTTTGAAAAACAGAAGACTAGACTGGTGGGCTTGTCAGGCACTGGGATCACTATAACTTTATTAATTTGTTATTGTGGGACATTACTTTTGAACAGTCACTCAAGGGGCATTATTACATTTTGGTTGCCATTCAGGTGGCATGATGTTAATTGTTAAAAGGGCACTGAGGAGGCATTATTAGTTCATAAAGGGGAACTCGGGTTGTATAACTTTTTATGGAGAATTCATGACAATAATAGAGGTACTTTGGGCAGTAATACTTCTTAAGGAGAAATGTTGGGCACTATTATTTGATAAGGGAGCACTTTGGGCTTTATTACTTACTCAAAGGCACTATAGTCATTGCTACCTGTTAAGGCGTATTATTATTCTTTAAGGAGGCTCTGAAAGAACATTATTACTTTGCATTCACAGCAATGCTACTTTATACTTTATTCTGTAGGCTCACTTGAGTCATTATTTATAGGGCACTCACTGCATTTTTACTTAGTAGGGAGACATTTGGGGAATTTTGGACTTTAAAGGAGCACACATGAAGCATTATTACTGTCTTGGGAGCATAATGACACCAATAATTCCAAAGTACAGTAATTGGTGTACTGCATAATATACAAGGGACAGCAGCAGACAATGAATTAGGGTATCACAATTATGGAGTATTAGTTTCGATTCGAAGTAGGAGGATATGGTGGTAGAAATTTGAGAAGTGAAATGTGCCAATGTTGCAAACTCGGCAGGTTAGGTGTGGCTAGAAGAAGTCATCATGAAGGTCTGGGCCAGATTGAAAAGAAACGAAAAGCCACAAGACGTCGCTTGAATGTTATATATAACTGAACTGTTATCATTTATTTGGACTACTGAACATGTATCTATCACTATATTGGTAATGTATGATGGTAATATTGATCTTGATCACTGTACAGTGATTTTTGTTCAGAAACAGCATTGTCATCTACTGAGGTGCCCACTATAAGGCTGGGATCACACTACCATAGAATACGGATGAGTGCTATGCAAGAAAACATCGCATAGCACTCGGACCACTGTAAATCTATGGAGCAGCTCACATCACCATATTTTTTCTCAGGTGTATTCAACAAGCATGTAAAATCACAGCATGCTGCGATTTTAAATGTATATCGTAGGAGACTCGCCAATGCAAGCCTATGGGTGCAAGAAAAACTTGGACTTGCACACATTTTCCAGCTGACAGGAAATTGCATCAGCCAAGAACAGGAAACTTAGCAAGTAAATTTGCCTGGCAACCTATAAAAAGCCTGGAACACGCCTCCATGGATACCAGCAACATGGCCAAGCATATTAATGTGGAAATGCTGATTGTTCTGGTGCAGGAGAGGCCTGAAATTTGGGACTAAAGTGATGCACATAATGCGGACCACAATAGAAAGGATGCTTGGAGACGCATATGCTGCCAGATGTTCCCTAATTATGATGACAGTACACGTGAGGTCCAGCATGAAATTAGTAAGTAAAGTAAAAACCTAACAATATTAATTCAATAAAAAAAGCCCCCCAAAAATAAGATAACATTATCCTACGTGATATTCTTTGGTATATGCGGCCTGTTTTTCCCTTTACACTTGTCAAGCTGAATGCGACTTTACACTGTAACGTATCTTTCTAAACGCGAACACCGTGATCATATTTTTAATCATGTATTGTATTACTTTGCAGTGTCTGATGTCACAAGATGGGGTCGCAGCTGGCGTGATCAGTACCACTGTGAGTGCCAGCAGCGGGCCCGGAGTGGTGCAGCAGCCACTAAAAAACGGAAATACATATATTATGACCGATTGAATTTCCTAGCTCCCATTCTGGATCTACGTTCGTAAGTGTATGCTTCACAGAAAATATCACACATGGCCTTAAGGTACATCAATTTATTTGTATTTTTATTTTTAACTTTGACAAATACCAAAACTAACTTGAAGATAACTGAACAAGAAGCAGCATCGGATTCAGAGGTCAACTTGGAACCTGTTGTCGAAGTTGAAGATGTGGCTGGACCTTCTTCTGCACCATCAGCAACAAACCAACCCCCACCACCACTACCTCAAAATTCACAACCCACTCATGCTGGCCTCCCGCTATCACCTCCACCTTCATACCAGAATTTGTAAAAAAGAGTCTCTTAATGGCTAAAGATTTTGTTTTCAAATTTCATATTGTCCTGTAATAGTAACCTAAGTGGCCATATGTGTTCAATATAGTTTTTTTAGGGGCAAAAAACACTGGGCGAAAAATGATCTGTAATTTCAATGTTTGTTTTCTCATTTCCACAATATGTAGTTTATGTGTCTGATTTCCCTTTTCAAGTTTATTAAAAAAAAAATAACATCACACAATTCATTGACTAACACGTGTTTAATTAAAATAAAAAAAAAATCATAATATAGCCACAACATTGTCTTGCCATGTAGTAGTTCCCTCTGGTGACACAAAATAATTAGTAAACATGTTCTGCACTTTAAGGACAGAGAGTTGATGACGTGGAATATTAACATGAGTTGTAGGAATGTCATTATTACCATCAACTCCATCATCATCATTTGATGGACAGTCATGGATTCTTGTGAAGTTGTGAAGTATGACACAGGCTTTAATTACACCATTTACACATTTACATTTTCTTCACTTAGATTTATGACTGTCATCAGGACACACCATTTGGCACAGAGGATGCCAAAGGCGCACTCCACCAAACTTCGAGCGCGGGATAGCCGATAATTAAATATTTTGCGTGGGTGGTCCAAGGATCTCCATGGATATGGCCTCATGACATTGCGGTTTAATTAAAATGCCTCATCTGCAACCATCACATAAGGAACCAAAGATGACCCCAGCAGGAGATGTGAGGGTGGAATGTCAAAATCATTCCTTCGCAGCCGACGACTAATTATGGAAGAATTGAAGACTCTGGAGTCTCCAGTTCTTCAATAGGCCCCAATATTGACAATTATAAACCTGTATGTGATGTCCACCAGGGCCAACAGCACTACAGAAAAAAATTGTTTGTAATTGAAATATTGGGACCCTGAATTTGGCGGCTTACGAACACAGACGTGCTTCCCATCCTATGCAGTTGGGGAACTGATACGTTTCCTCAAAGCCATGGGCAATCTGCAGCCAGTTTTCGTTTTTGGCCTCAGGCATTACAGAATTATGAAGGCGGGACCATGTTTCTGTACAAGTAGAGCAAACAATGCCTGAGATGGTGGATCTCCCAATCAAAAACTCAAGATAGACCAGTGGATGGAAATCTAAAAAAAATGAAACAACACCAAAATTTAGAAATTGATATCTCCACACATAATCTTAACAGTGTAGTCCATCATAAAAGTCAGCAACATAGCAAACTATGCCCTGCCACAACAAGAGACAACACTATTACATACTAAAGGAACTTATCATTATGATAAACATCATGGAGTGAAAATGACAAAATGTGATGAAGCAAATTCAGATAAGATGAGGGAAACATACAGAAAATATTTATACAAAAAGCCAGAGCAGAGTGGGATGCAAAAAGCAAAAGACAATATCAGTGAAATATAGGATGAATACATACCATAATGTACAGTAAGTAAAAGCCTCTCCTCTGCCGAAGTACATTTGCACATCTTGGTGTCCTTGGAGGTTATGCCAGGGCGCACTGCCTCCAGAAGAAGGTCAAATGTAGCCAGGCTCATTCGACAGTACCAATAGAACTTGTCCGGATGGCTGCGTAGAGAACCATACAGTTGGTGGAAATGACCTTTAGTCAGCCGACGCCTCAAAAGTGGATGTACCCACATTCTTCTCCACCTCCTCGGATCAGCAATCAGTGGGTAAGGCTCCCCAAAACACTGAGACAAGACCCAATGGAAAAGAAACCACTCAGTTGTGTTGAAGGTTAGCCTGTCACACATGTTTGACACAAACCAGCAAACCCAATGCACCAGCACGGACTCTATTTTAAAGATTGGAAGAGGGAACTTGTTGTGGAGCCAATATATATGCTCCTTGATTAGGTTTCTATTAATTTCAGGCCATTGGGCCATTTATTTTAATGTGGAAAGTCAGTGAGAAATGTTAAACCATACGCAGGACATACGGATGCCTTTTGGATGTCATACGGATGCATAGGTGTGAGAAAATCGCATCATCGCATTGCAAACTCATTACACACTGATGACCATACGGAGAACACTCGTGCAACTCTCGGCAGATAGACTCGGACCGATTTTCCATACGTTAAGTGTGACCCCAGCCCATGACTGTGCCTCTGTCATTCTAACCATTCATTACCTGAGTTGGAGGTGCATTCAGATGTGATGCCCCCTCACCTGTGCCAACCTGATAGGTATGCCTAGATACAGTAAATATTAGACAATTCTGTTTTGCAATAGAATACAGGCAGCTAAAGTAAACATTACATTACGACACTTTTTATACATATGGTCTTATTCCACAGAGTAATGCCAAATCAGTTACAGCTGAGAAACATGCCCAGGGATCTGCAAACACTCTAATTAGGGTGTGAGATAATTGGGAATCATTAGTGATTTTTTGTATTTTAGTATATTAATTTGTCATACAATATCTTTAACATTTTATGTAATAGAATCGTGACAGAATTATCTTAATTATTTTATATTATATGTAACTTTTTCATTTGCAACATTTTCAATTGAACTACTATTTACAGTATTAATGCATTTACTACTGGATATACAAAGTCTACACGCACTTGTTAAAATGCAACTTTTTTGTATGTAAAAAGAAATCATACGAACAAGAAAAATTTCAGTCTTTTCCCACATTCAATGTTATCCATAATCTGTACAAATCCATTGATGCAAAATGAAAATCATTTTGAGGGGGGAAAATAAAAATAATAAAGCTAAATGACAGTGGTTTCATAAGTGTGAACACCCTCTTATAATTGGATATGTGGTTGTGTTCAGAATTAGCCAATCACACTTAAACCCATGTTAGGGTACGTGTCCACGTTCAGGATGGCCGGCGGTTTGGACGGAGTGGCAAACCCCCTCTGCCCAAAGCTCCACCCCCTTCTGTAGACGCGATGATGCCGGATGTGTTCATTGCACACATCCTCCATCATCGCACCCCACACATAGGGCCCTGTGTTTTATCTTGCGGCGGCGCTGCGTCACCGCAAGGTAAACGGACATGCTGCGATCTAAAAAGATGCGCCGCATGTCCGGAATCACAGGGCCGCCGGATGCGTGTTACCACGCATAGTGCAGACGGGATTTCATAAAATCCCCTCCACTATGCTGTAACATCTGGACGCTGCGTGCTTGACGCTGCGGCTCTACGCAGCGTCAAACACGCAGCGTTTCCTGAACGTGGAAAAATACCCTTAAATATTAGTCATTACACAGCTGCCATTTTTTAAAAAGATTATGATTAACCCAATATAAAATTTAGCAGTTGCAGTAGGATTTTTCTAACATTCTCTTAGTTGCATTTTACGGTAAAAACCTTGGTCTGTACACAGCTTATAACACAGCAAAGGGATGTATCTCATTCTTGAAAATTATCAGTCAAGAGAAAGGTACAAAACATTTCCGAGGCGTTAGATATACCATGGAACCCTGTGAAGATAGTTGTAAAAAGTGGCTCAAATTTAGCACAATAATGACATTACCTAGAACTGAAGGTCCCTCAAAAATTGATAAAAAGACAAGAAGAAAATTGGTCCAGGAGGCTGCCAAGAGGCCTACAGCAACATTAAAGGAGCAGTCGGAATTTCTGGCAAGTACTCTCTTTGGCAATCTGCTGTATTTTTCATATAACTAGCCTTTGAGGATAGGGTGGCAAGACAGAAGTCTTTTCTTGCAAAAATAATGCAATAAAGTATATATGTTTTTCCAATACCTACGTCGCTTACCAGAAGCATGCAGGAAAACGTGTTATATAGTCGTATGAGACCAACGTTGAACTTTTTGCCCATAATTACAAAAGATATGTTTGGCATAAAGCCAAGACTATGCATAACCAAAAGAACACCATACCTATAGTTAGGCATTGTGGAGGCACCATTATGCTTTGGGACTATTTTTCAGCAGTTGTAACTGGAGTTTCAGTCAAGGTGGAGGGAATTATGAATCATTCTTAATAGTAATCAATTTTGCAACAAAACCTTCAGGCCTCTGAAAAAAACTAAAGATGAAGAAAAAGGATTTCATCTTTCATCACAACAACCTAAAGAATAGCTCCAAATCAACAAAATAATGCCTTCACTTGGAGATCGAAGTTTTGGAGCTGAAATCTAAATCCAATTGAAAATCTGTGGATGACCTGAAAAGGGCGCTGTACACAGGACATGCCCATGCAGTCTGGCAGATTTGGAAGAATGGGCACAAATTGTCAATTCTAGATGTGGTGATAGACTCCTACCCAAAAAGACTGACCACTGTCATAAATTCAGATACACCGCATTCTAAATTATTATGCAAATGCTATTTTTCCAAATGGTGGATGCTAATCAGTCAGTATAATGTTCAAATCATTAACTGTTAGAGTATATATCGAATTTTATTGCACAAACTTCTTAATGATAACAGTATTTTTTTCAAAACTAGAAAATCCCAAATTGCATTGTTCCAAATTATTATGCACAGCAGAGTTTCCAAACATTTTATAGGTTGTAAAAAACTGAAAATGGTTATCTGTTGAATTTGCAGCATTAAGAGGTCACATTTACTGAAAACATGTTACATGTTAACCTAGGACCCCTTCTTTACCGTCATAATTCTTGCATCCATTGAACTTGAGAGTTTTTAGATAGGTTATGCTTGCTTTTCTTTACAGGATGTCAGAATACTCTTCAAGAGCTGTTGTTTTGATGTGAGTGCCTCACACCTGTCATAGATCATTTGCTTGAGGATACTCCAAAAGTTTTCAGTAGGGTTGAGGACAGGGAAGGATGGTGGCCACACCATGAGTTTCTCTCCTTTTATACCTGTAGCAGCCAATGCCTCAGAGTTATTCTTTGCAGAATAAGACGAGATGGTGCACTCTCATGCATGAAGATAATATTGCTACGGATGGCATGGTACTTCTTTTTGTGCCATGGAAGAAAGTGGTCAGTCAGAAGCTCTATATTCTCTGTTGAGGTCGACCTCAGGGAAAGGAGTCTAGTAGCTCTCTTCTAGAGGTGGCCTACTGTTTTAGTAGGTTTATACACAATTGCAAGTCTCTGGAGGATCCTACACCTTGAAGGTTCGTGAGGCTACAAAGGCACCAGCAGCTTCAAATATCTGTTTGCTGCTTAGTAGTGGTATTTTAGCATCTGTGCTCTTAATCTGATGAATTTGTCTCACAGAAACCTTCCTCAATATGCCTTTATCTGCAGGAACCCATCTGTGCTTCTTCTTTTCCATATTGCTTGAAACCTGTGGTCTGCTTAATAATATGGAACAACCTTTTAAGTAGTTTTGCTATACTTGGACTGACCTGGAAAACTAATTATCATAGGTGTTTCAGATTGATTTCAGTGATGTAAAAAGCCCTAAGACAAAATACTATCCATGAGTTTATTTGAAAAACAAAAAAATGTAAAACTTAATATTTATGACACTTTCAATTTTCATAATATTTTAGAAAGCGGTGTATTTATGCAAACACATCATTTTTGTTCGTTATGTTTTTGTTTTCACCCCAAAAGATTTGAGTTTATTTTTCAATTGAATTCTACAGATTATGATATTTAAGGGGTTGTTTGGGCTTGGGGTTCAAGTCTGCAGGGACTTTATGTGACTGCAGATTTGTGAATCCTCACTATGCGCACAGGGCACTCTGTCAGGATTCTCCAATGGGACTCTCCATAGACCGGCTAGTGTCAGCCCTCCATGTATAAACTGCATTCCTTGCTACAATTAATATTTTGGTATGTACTTATTTATACATTTATTGCGGTAGCTATTACCTATGGCATCGATTTCTTCACAAGTTACTATACTGGGTATTTTCTTTTAGATGCAAAACTCTATAATTTTTACGGGTGTATAATTTTACGCCTTGTGAACAATAGGTACGTGTATGACAACCTACCACTTCCCCCTTTTTTCTTTATATGGGCACACAGATATTGTTTTTTATATATTAGCCACCCTGGGGTTTCACAGCTGCTATCCCCTCCTCTTTTCCCTCTTGTGTCATCTCCTTTGTACCTTGTCTCCTTCCCCTCGCCATAGTACACTCTGTCTTATGCCACTTTCCTCCATTCCCTACCTATTCCTGTAGGTGGCATCATTTATGATTCTATTGGGATTACTCCTCTGGCATATTATCATGCTGTTCGTACGACCAGAATTTTTCTACTTGTATATACTTTGTTTATTATGTTTCTATGCACTGTAATTTATTGTCTATCCACTGTATTTTATTATTTTTTCTTTAGAGCACACTGATGAAGGTCTTTTGTTGACCGAAACGTTTGTAACTGTGAATACTGTATGTATTAAAACACCCTCTTTTGCATCAGACATCTTTCGGAGTGTGCTGAATATATTTCTATATCCTGTCTTTAATGTGGGCCCACACGTGTAGCCTACAACTTTCCTGGTACATGACAGCTGATTTAATCAGACATCAGGTGCCTTTAACAGCTGCTGCAGGATTGAAGCTCCACCTGCAGCTGTTAACCAGTTAAATCCCGCTGTCAAACACTGATGGTGGCATTTAACACGCGCCGGCCGGAAGCGTATCATTCATTCTGTCCATTGACACCTCTGCCACGTGATCGCAAGGCGCCAATGGGTTGTCATGACAGCCAGGGCTCTGCTGATGACCCCCATGCCTGTTGTCACGTTCCTCCAGTGAATGCCACCCCTTGGTGGCCAGCGTTCATAGGAGATCGTGATTTCTGCTATAGCAGTGCTGAAACACTGCTATGTATAGCACGGGCATCAGACAATCGTAGCATCAAGTCTCCTAAGGGGACTATTAAATACAATAAAAAGTGAGAAAAAAAGTGTTTAAAAAAATATCCTATTGAAAATAAAACAATAAAAAATATATATTTGGTATCACTGCATTCATAAAAGTCCAATCTATCAATATATACAATAAATTAATCAGATTAGTAAACAGCGCAACGAGAAAACAAATCAAAATTGCAATAACAGGTGATCAAAACATTGTATCTATCCAAAAACGGTATCAATAAAAATATAACCTCAGGGTGTAAAAAATAAGATCTCACCCAGTCCCAGATCTGGAAAAATTAAAACGTTACGGGTCTCGGAAATAGCGACATAAGCAAAAAATGTTTCTCTTACAAATTTCGACGTAAATAAAAAACAAACAAACAATACATATTTGGTATTTGTATCGACTCATACTGACTGGGAAATCATATGTCAAGTGAGTTTAACCATATAGTGAGCATGGTGAATAAAAAAAAAACAGTTGTGGAATAGCACATTTTTTGCAATTTAATCGCACTTGGATTTTTTTACCGCTTTCCAGTGAATCAAATGATAAACTGAATGGTGCTATTGAAAAGTACAACTCGTTCCACGAAAATCAAGCCCTCAATCAGCAGTGGGGACTCCAAAATAAAAAAGTTATAGTCCTTGGAATAAGGGGAGGAAATAAAGAAAGCACAAAAATGGAAAGTCACAAGGTCATGAAGGGGTTAATAATCAAATATTAATTGTTTAAACATTGAAATACAAGTTTATGTTCACAAGTTGAGTATTTGCGACACATATTCCTGCACCAAAAACCAGAGCGTTGAAAGAAAAAACTGCATAAAATATGAGCCTTTTTTATATATTTTCCATGCATTTTTTATTGAGGTTTTTATCTGCATTTTTTCACATTGATTTGAATACGTAAAGAATGCTGAAAAAATTCTGAAAAAAAGGACATGATACAGATTTGAAATAACACTTTGATTCCAATTCACAAGGAAAGAAAAAGCAGCATGTCCGTGTGATTTCAGAAATGTAATTTCCTTTGTTGGTAATGTAAAGTGCAGCACTTTTTACCCTTAAAAAACACATGGAAAAATGGTGACAAATTATAGTGTGTGAACATGTCATAATTAGTGTTGAGCATTCCGATACCGCAAGTATCGGGTATCGGCCGATATTTGCGGTATCGGAATTCCGATACCGAGTTCCGATACTTTCAGTATATCGGATACCGGAATCGGAAGTTTCCATAATTCAGAGCCAGAATTCAGCCAATGAGGAATCAATAGAAGTGTGGGCACATCCTGTTCTGCATGGTAGGCATGTAACTACTGGCATGGCTGTGATTGGCTGCTGAAATGATGTCATGATGCAGTATAAAAGTCGCCGAAGCCATTTTGGGCTCACTCTGTGAATTCAGTTAGGGACAGGACGCTGTGTTCTGACTGAGGGCCAGTTTAGAGATAGCGATTTGCTTCATTGTGCTTTACCCAGGCTAATTTAGCAACCGCTGTGTGAGAACCTTGCTTTTGCCTTGCAGCGCCGTTCATGGCTGTCTGCACGGTCTCTGTGTGAGTGCAGCTCACTCTGTAGTCTGTCTGCACCCACCGCTGGTTGTAGTCAGCTCAGGGTGCGTCACTGCCTCATACCGTTCCATTGTCCGTTTTTCAATTAGTGCAGCCTGCTGCACATTTTTTCAAATTTATCCTATTAGTGGCTTTCCATCCGTATCCTGCTAGATTATGGAAAAACACTACATAGGATTACATAGAGGAGCTTTTTTTGGCCTTGCAGCGCTGTTCACGGCTGTCTGCACGGTCTCTGTGTCTCTGAATGCCTTTAATGTCTCATCCACCTCCCCCCATACATCCTACATTATTCTTAGTTGTTTTCTTTCATGTAGAATTAACCTACAAGGAAAGAAAGGGTTTATTTTAATTCCGATACTTTTGTCCCATTGACTTGCATTGGTATCGGGAATCGGTATCGGCGATATCCAATATTTTTTGAATATCGGCCGATCCAATCCGATACCGATACTTCTGGATATCAGAAGGTATCGCTCAACACTAGTCGTAATACATTGCTTTCTTGGAAAGACAATACACATAAATACTGTATTTAGGATTTGTAACAAACGCCATGTTCTGGACAGGTGGACTAAAAGATCTTCAATTCCATTGACCGGTTGATTTCGAATTGTGGATTCAGTCATGGGATCAGCTACGTCTTGATTTAATTTGCAAAATATAAACTTAGAAAGTTTATCATAGGCTACAGGTTAATCCTGATTTCAAAACTATGTTTCTTTAATTCACAAATGATTAGATTTAGTATTATAATAGGCAAAAATTGGCTTTTTGTGTGTGACCACAGCTGGATAGTTTGCCAGTAACTTCTTCTTCAAACAAAAGCTTGAAATCTAGTGTTTCCTGTAATTATAATTCTTTTTCGCAATGGTAGGTAACCATGACTCAAGCTATACCTCACACACCTCAATAAAGGAGCTCTTATACCACCAGAGCTGCAAAAATAAAAAAAGACTTCCTAAACCACAATGGAAAGGCCCACCCATTACAAATGAAAGCCTTCTGCGAAATTACCCGACACATGCCGTTGTTGTCCTGAGGTGCTTAGAGATTGCTTGTGATATCCAAGAGTTATCCATGCATTAGAATATTCAGATCTAAACATATTTAGCTAAATATACAGTGATGCTTAAAGGTTTGTCAGCCCTTCAGACTTTTCCATATTTCTGCATAAACGTAACCTAAAACTATATAACTTTTACATATAAGCTCTAAAATGACATAAAGAGAACCAAATAACAATGAGTCAAAGATATTATATTTTATTTTTTTTCAAATGAGGAAAACAATTCAATATTTTATGTCTGTGAATAGCAAAAGTATGTGATTTTTAGGATCAGTAGATAATCTGACAATCAGGTGTGAGTGAGTGAACGGTTTTGTTTAAGGATTAATCAAAGTCTGATCTTCACAACACATGTTTGTGGAAGTGGATCTTGGCAAAAACAAAGGAGACTTCTGGAGACCTCAGCAGAAGAGTTGTGGATGTTCATCAGGTGGACAAACATTTCAAATGGCAATGGAAGGAAAGAAACCGGTGGTTGGAAGAGCGCTGCCAAGCGGTGTAGGAATGGATTTCACTGGTCTCATGACTGACAAAAGTCATTGATTCTCTGATCTGTATGGATCGATTAACTCGTGTTGTCAATGCATTCATTCAAACCCTCCGGTTTGAGTGACGCGAGATCCAATAGGATTCTTTTTGATAAGTTGCAATCTAATTGGGGTCTTCTCGGATATTTGTTCGATGATGGTAAGTTTCAGGCACGTAGGATCTTTATTATGCTCTAGAAGATAATGTCTGGATAAACTATGGCACAAATTGCTTTTCCTATTATTGTGTCTATGTCCGTTCATCCTATTGTGTATTTCTTGAGTTGTGCGACCCACATATTGGAGTTTGCAACTACACTCCAATAAATAAATTGCAAAGTCTGAGTTACAACTGAGAATGTATTTCTATGTAGGACCATTGTGCAACACAAATAGTTCTTAGAGTTGTATCGATAAGACCCTGCGTTCCTGCAAGGAAAGGATGGATTTCATGAGCGGGAACCGTGTGGTTCAGATGACCGCAATCTGCTGGGGGTTATATAATTTTTTAAGTTCATGTTCCTCCAAAAAATGATATTTGGTCAGGTAGTGATATTTCCTGACAGTGTTGGATGATTCGTGAGTAACATCCAATATTTGGACAAAACGTCCGGTCTAATTTTATGTGATTGATTATAAGTTGTTAAAAGACTGTATTTTATTTTTCTATCCAATTCTATGTTCTTACTTCTGGAGGGTCTAACTGGATCTCCAATTCTTCCCAAACAGTCCCTTTGTTCTAATCTAGATGTCCGTTTAAAGGCATCTTTTTATTATTTCAGCTGGATACCGCTTTGTTCTAAATCTCCTTCCTTTAAAGGGACTGTCGCCTGAATTTGGAGGGAACAATTTTCAGCCATAGGGGCGGGGTTTTCGGGTGTTTGATTCACCCTTTCCTTACCCGCTGGCTGCATGCTGGCTGCAATATTGGATTGAAGCTCATTCTCTGTCCTCTGTAGTACATGCCTGCACAAGGCAATCTTGCCTTACGCAGGCGTGTACTATGGAGGACAGAGAATGAACTTCAATCCAATATTGCAGCCAGCATGCAGCCAGCGGGTAAGGAAAGGGTGAATCAAACACCCGAAAACCCCGCCCCTATGGCTGAAAATTGTTCCCTCCAAATTCAAGTGACAGAGTCCCTTTAAAAGATCTACATTGGTAGTAGAGTTCTTCATTGTTCTCCTGTACTGACTATATGGAATAGGGGTAGCCCTTTTCGGATGATGCACACTATTAAATCCAAGAAAGCTATGTACATTGACCGCTTTGAAAAAAGTGGAAGTATGGGTATCCTCTTCCCCTATTCGATCCAAAAATTCAATGTTGGATGGGGAAAATTTTTGTGAAAATTGTAGGCCCCAGGAATTCTGATTAAGCTCCAGCACAAACTGATCTGCCTCCTCCAGGGTCCCCATCCATACAATGAATTCATTGTATATTGGGATCGCACTCGGTCAGCAAGTCTTGAAAAAGATCGGACTGCACTCGGATGACATCTGATTGCAATCCAATTTCCATGGACTGACACAATTCTGACATTTTTGATCAAAGTGTTATTTGCATAATTGACCCTAGCCTTATCTGGCAATAGCAACCCAGCGGGACATATCGCAGAGGGCTGATGGGTGCCAGAACATTCATGTGATCTGATACCACTAATTAAAGGGAATCTGTCAGTAAGATAATACCCCTTTTCCCCAAAACTGCATATCTGGGCATGTAGATCTTTGAAAACTAAATACATTGCCACCTTTATATAGTTTATCTGTTGCTGCATTCCCATGTAATTAGCATTTGAATTATTATGGAAGTTAGACATTAAATACCATGGCCATGGCAGAGCACTTCTCGAGCCTCTGCCTCCCGAGGTTGTATGACCGCCCAGCAGCAGCTTCTTTGGCTTACCTGAAAGCTCAATGTTTGATTTGCCTGCCTTACTTGGTAGCTGATATCACATGGACTGTGAGCTATCAATCACGCTAAAGATTCTGGTGCTAGGCAGTGAAAACAACCTAGGATGCAGATGCTTGGGATTTACTCTGTCATTCCCAGAGCACTTAATACCTAACTTGCATACAAATTAAAATTTTGAATTTTTTAGAAATACAGCAACAAATAAAAGATATAAAGATGTCAATGGATTTAGTTTTCAAAGACCTGCATACCTATATATGCGGTTTAACATTTCTTTTAATTGTTGCAGTCATCCCTGACCCTGCATCATACACCTGCACCCGACATGTGACGTACTTACTGTATATACCACACGTCAGAAAGGGGTTAAAGTTATGACTTTGTGACAGTTCTCATTTCTGTCCTGGCATGATTAGATTGATTACAATGAAATGGACAAAAGAATTTTATCCTTTACTGTATCATATATCATCAGAATGTAGCTGTACCTATAACCACAAACTATAGGGACTCCAAAAGTAGATATTTAAATAATATAGCCAAGAATTATGTTTTATTAGATGAACTGAAAGGGAAAAAATACATTTTTTTTAACATGAACTTGAATTTTAAGACTTTAAACATATCTATTTTTCATTAACAGCTATGTTTATGAGCTACATTGAATAGAAAATCTATTGAACACTTGTGACTCCATGATTGGCAAATAGCAAAAAATAGTAATATGATAAGGTCTAAACTAATCCTGCTAAACTTGTGCATCAAAAGCCAAATAAGCATTTATTAATTAAAGGTTTCTGGTAGTGTAAAGATGGGTCATTCTGGTAATGTCTGAACTACTTTAATATGTATGAGATATATTAAATGAATGATCATTAATTAATTAGTTATGTCGAGGTTTTAGGGCTTTCATTTAAATCATTGTTTTAAGTAACATTTTGACCTTAGTAATGAACTGATTATTTTCTGCCTGAATTATTACTCAGTCTTCTGTATGTTAACCTGCTGTAACATATGTTAATCTCCACACAGCAATCACACTGGGAAAGCTCATTATTGAGGTTAAAATATAGGCCACAGTTCGTAAAAGAAAAGCCTGATACCACTAACCAGACGTTCTGATTACGAGATCCATGTAACAAGTTAATTAGAAATTCATTGGTGTGACGCGGACAAATGTGATGCTTAACTGGGTGCCACATGGCGAGTCCTACTTAAACAATGAACAGCCTGTTTTATTTTTACTTGCTAAAAAGATGACCCTATATTGATTTTTTCTTTTATTAAAGCTGGCTAAAACAAGATAAGGTCGATAAATGTGGTACTTGATTTCACTAGATTTATTGAGCCACTAAATCCTATAGAATGTTAGCGTAGGAATCTGAAAGCTTACATGAGATATATTTTCATTCTAAATTTTCAAATTTAGGATGAAAAAGTTAAAACATTCTCTGCATGTGATATAGTAGTTGCATGGAGAATATCTACAGTGCCTTGCGAAAGTATTCGGCCTCCTGGAACTTTTCAACCTTTCCCACATATCATGCTTCAAACATAAAGATACCAAATGTAAATTTTTGGTGAAGAATCAACAACAAGTGGAACACAATTGTGAAGTTGAACAAAATGTATTGATTATTTTAAATTTTTGTGGAAATTCAAAAACTGAAAAGTGGGGCGTGCAGTATTATTCGGCCCCTTTACTTTCAGTGCAGCAAACTCACTCCAGAAGTTCATTGTGGATCTCTGAATGATCCAATGTTGTCCTAAATGCCTAATGATGATAAATATAATCCACCTGTGTGTAATCAAGTCTCCACATAAATGCACCTGCTCTGTGATGGTATCAGGGTTCTGTTTGAAGCACAGAGAGCATCATGAAGACCAAAGAACACAACAGGCAGGTCAGTGATACTGTTGTGGAGAAGTTTAAAGCCGGATTTGGATACAAAATGATTTCCAAAACTTTAAACATCCCAAGTGTGCAAGCGATCATATTGAAATGGAAGGAGTATCATACCACTGCAAGTCTACCAAGACCCGGCCGTCCCTCTAAACTTTCATATCAAACAAGGAGAAGACTGATCAGAGATGCAGCCAAGAGGCCCATGATCACCCTGGATGAACTGCAGAGATCTACAGCTGAGGTGGGACAGTCTGCCCATAGGACAACAATCAGTCGTTCACTGCACAAATCTGGCCTTTATGGAAGAGTAGCAAGAAGAAAGCCATTTCTCAGAGATATTCATAAAAAGTGTTATTTAAAGTTTGCAACAAGCCACCTGGGAGACACACCAAAGAAGTGGAAGAAGGTGCTGTGGTCAGATGAAACCAAAATCAAACTTTTTGGCAACAATGCCAAACGATGTTTGGTGAAAAGGCAACACAGCTCATCACCCTGAACCCACCATCCCCACTGTCAAACATGGTGGTGGCAGCATCATGGTTTGGGCCTGCTTTTCTTCAGCAGGGACAGGGAAGATGGTTAAAATTGATGGGAAGATGGATGGAGTCAAATACAGGACCATTCTTGAAGAAAACCTGTTGGAGTCTGCAAAAGACCTGAGACTGGGACGGACATTTGTCTTCCAACAAGACAATGATCCCAAACATAAAGCAAAATCTACAATGGAATAGTTCACAAATAAATGTATCCAGGTGTTAGAATGGCCAAGTCAAAGTCCAGACCTCAATCCAAGCGAGAATCTGTGGAAAGAGCTGAAAACTGCTGTTCACAAGTGATCTCCATCAAACCTCACTAAGCTCGAGCTGTTTGCCAAGGAAGAATGGGCAAGGATTTCAGTCTCTTGATGTACAAAACTGATAGAGACATACCCCAAGCAACTTGCAGCTGTAATCGCAGCAAAAGGTGGCGCAACAAAGTATTAAGTTAAAGGGGCCGAATAATATTGCACGCCCCACTTTTCAGTTTTTGAATTTCCACAAAGATTTAGAATAACTAATAAATTTCGTTCAACTTCGCAATTGTGTTCCACTTGTTGTTGACTCTTCACCAAAAATTTACATTTAGTATCTTTATGTTTGAAGCATGATATGTGGGAAAAGTTCCAGGGGGCCGAATACTTTCGCAAGGCACTGTACATGTATTTTACTTTTCTTAGGTTGCTTTTGGTACTGGCTGTGAGACAACAATGAGACTTTGTGCTCAACAATTTCCCACATATGCATTTAATACGTCCATAGATTTTTACTGGAACATACATTAGCAGCAGTGTCATTACAGAGGGGTCAGGGTGCTGTAGCAACACCCAGAAGTAAAGCCCAGGGGAACCAAAAAGTCCCTTTGGCTCTTACTAGAAGACCAATACTAACAAAGACCTGTAATAGTGGAGTAGGGTGTTGGAGATTTTTTTGTTGAGACTTATGAGCTTTAGGTTAAACCACTGATCAATACTCTTTTTTTAAAATGTATTGAATAGCATGATCGACTATGTTTTTCAATATAACTATAGACAAGAAGTTAGAACAAAAATATATGCCATGCAGTCAGTCTCAAGCACAACTGTATAGGCTTATATTTCAAAAGATCTGCACCATACAATTGGCGGCACTGTTTAAACCTATGCCAAACGTAAAGCCCCAAGGCAATGTGAACATAGCTTTGTCTAATTTATTACTATTGGGAGCCACCTTTTTTGTTATCATGGAATTGCGGTATAATACGGAATCCTTAATACAATATTATTATTACAATTGCCCTTTCTACAACTCAAAATACATAATTCTCAGACAGCAAATTATTGGCCACAATTGAAGCCCATGTCCTGTACAAAAGGTCATAGAGATGTTGAGATACCAGTCGATGCATGATGTCAGTTTCTGGAAGCACTCACATTAAGCTATTCTACATGCCACCTCTTAAGTTGATAGCTGGAAATAAAAACAGCACTGTCTGTAGAACCGATCAATTGCATGGATTCCGGAAAAGACAACATTATGGAACACATAAGCTTGCACATTGCATAATTCTGAAAAGTTCTTCAGTTGATTAATATTAAGTCTCCCGTAACCATTGTACTAATTTCAGTCAAATTTTCCATTTAGACAGGTTTGACTCTAAAGTGTATGGGGGTGCTGCTGACCAACTGATCATCAGGGGAGATGTCAATAGGGCATGCCTGATTTCACACTGCCTATCACTTTGTTTTCCCAGAGCAATACCACTGGCAGAGATATTGGGCATTTTTTTCATAGAGAATGCAGGAGCGCTCACACGGACGAGCGCTCTTGTATATGGAAGAAACGGCTGAGATGTCTGTAAGTGATAGGATGAAGCACAATTCAGGAGACATTCTTTTTATGTAAATCAACGGCTTTAGTCCACTCCTGACATCAACATACATGTTTGCCTCTAAGAAAGGTATATGGTTCTTTGCTATAACAGGTAAGATACTGATCTCATATACATCAGCTACATGCTGATGGTAACTTTAAACTAAAGTCTAGAAGATTCCGGATAATGCAACAACATTTAAAGGGAATCTGTCACCCCTGGGATGTATATGACCTAGTAATGTGGGCATACAGGTGATAGAAATGTTACACTAGTCCTACCTGTATGTCTGATATTAGTGGTCTTGTTGTGGAGAAATGTGATATTCTGTCTTTATGCTAATGATTTCTTCCAGGCTCTGGGGTGTGCGGTGTCTGGAAGAATTCCCTGCCTCCTGTCTTCATTGTAATACTTACTTTCTCCCATCAGCATCAGTTATGGCCTTGGAATCCTGCGCCTGCGCTCTCTCTCCCTCCACAATTTGAAATCTCCTGCCATGTATGTCAGTTATGGCCCTAGAATCCTGTGCCCTGCACTCCCTCAGAAATGCATACCTCATCCTCCCCTCCGTGGGCACTGCATTCAGGGATCTTCTGTGCAGGCAAGTCACTGTGACCTCCAGTATGTGCGTCAGTAATATGCTTTCCCCACTTCCTCCCTGCACAGTCATTGCTAGAAGCCATGTGTACATAGTGTCACGGAGCGGAAGTCGCTGGCACCTGCACAGAAATCACTGAATGCACTGCCCACAGAAGAGAGGTACAAATTGTGGACGGAGTGAGGGGCGCAGGCGCAGCATTCTGGGGCTGTAACTGATGCTAATGGGAGGAGGTAAGTATTACAGTGAAGACAGGAGGCAGGGAATTCTACTAGGCACCGCACGCCCCAGAGCCTGGAAAAAATCATTAACATAAAAACAGATTATAACATTTCTCAGCATCATGACTGTTAATATGAGGCATACAGGTAGGACTTGTGTAACATTTCTATTACTTGTATGCCCATATTAATAGGTCATATGTGTCCCGGGGGTGACAGATTCCCTTTAATGGTGTACAAGTAAGAGCTGTCCTGTTTTATACTATGGTTTGCCTTCAATACAAGAAGTCCTACAGAAATCTGGAAGACAGACAGAGAAAATATACATATGTTCATAAGGATTCAGCCATTTTAGCTAACAATTGGCAGATCAGTTCAAAGATGGATCATTGCTTCAGCGGTATTAGTGAGATAGCTGCATGTCCACCATAAAGCTGAACAAATATGGGCAAGAGTCCAAAAATTCCCACCATCAGGTTGATTGTCACTAAAGAGGCATCTGTTAAATAGCATTTGAAAAATTATAATATATTAATTGATATGTGTCATCTGATGGACATCTGGGTCCTGTCTGATGCTGAAAGCATTCTCTTATACTGTACATAAGCCTTCCTTGAAATTGTATATTTAGGCACTTCGGAATTTAGACATTAATAAAATTGCACCTGCTCATATGAAAAAGAGGCAGATACAAGATTAGTGTATAGTTTTCCCTTGCATTCCAGTAGGGTACGTCAGAGCATGTGTGACAGCCAGAACGGACTCCGAGGCTTCTCACAGATGATGAGGTCAATTAAGGACTCACAGTTCAGTTACACGAATGTAACCATTCACATTCACAGCCATTGTGCCAGTGCACAGTAAAACCCTACAGGAAATTGTCAGTAATAATTTCATATGAGGATCCCAGACTCCAGATAAACATTTAGTCTGGCCACATTTATATGGTATAATATGTGCTAATATATATTATTATTATACCCTAATGATACCATAATGAAGATGCCAAAATGTTGACTCAGTCTAATAATACTATGCAGAAACAATGCCAATATTAAATTGTTCATCTACATCTTCTGAAATGAATTATTCCCTAATATACTTGTAAAAGACATGAATTCAAGTGACTGAGCAGTAACACAGAACATGAAATCTTGATTTTCTCCAAACTTCAGGAAGAACCATGATTTTAATGTAAATTTTCTTACCTTTTACTAAGCAAGCTAAAAGAACACCAAAACAAATAACAGGTGATTTGTAGCGATGACACAAAATGTGTCTGATGGGTGCAAATGGGTCTGGGAGAAAAAAGGGAAAAAGGGGCTAACGGATCGAGGAATTGAAGCAACTCTCAAGTTCGGTGAAGGAAGCCTGATGATATGGGTTTTTTCACAGCCAAAGGCATTGGATACTTGACCAGGATCGATGGTGGTCTCAATGCAGAGCTATATGTGAGTGTCCTACATGACGTTACTTCATACACTTGAGTACTATGCGTATGAAAAGAGTGACATAGAGTTCCAGCAGGACAACAACCCAAAGCATACGTTGAGATTGGTGAAGAAATGGTTCAATGACAATGAAGTAGAGGTCTGGGATTTGCCTTCACAGTCCCCAGACCTCAACCCAACTGAACATGTGGGGAGAGTTAAAGAAAAAGCTGTATACTTACTCAAGTGAGTCGACCAGTATGCACCAACTTTGGGAACGTGTAGAAGAGACCTGTATCAGTTTTCGGTTGGGACATGCTTTCATCTGATAGAGAGTGTTTAAGACCAAAGGTGGATTTACAAAATATTAACAAAATATTAAAAATAAGATTTAGATTTTTAGGCGCAAACCAGTAACAATGCAGTGACATGAAAAGAATCTACAAAACTAATCACATGCTAAATAGTTGCAAGTCAAATTTATGTATAAGATACCTAAGATGAATGTCTATAAAATGATGGTAGTTGTTGTGAATTTGGATTCTGGGCTCCCCCGGTGGCCGCTTGTGGAATTGGACTTGTCATCCTCTTTCCTGTTTCACCTGGTTCCATCAGTAGTGGGTGTCGCTATTTAAGCTCATTTCTCTGGTGGTTTCTTGCCGGTCAACAATGTTATCTGATGCCTCTCAGTGCTTGTTCCTGCTTCTAGACAACTTCTAGATAAGTTGGACTTTTGTCCATGTTTTGTTTTGCCTATTTGTTCCAGTTCACAGCTGAAGTTTTGTTACTGTGTCTGGAAAGCTCTCGTTGATCAGGGATTGCTACTCTGGCGTTATGAGTTAATGCCAGAGTTTAAGGTAATCTCTGGATGGTGTTTTGTTAGTGTTTTTCTGCTGACCATGAAAGTATACTATCTGTCTTCTGCTATCTAGTAAGCGGACCTCAAATTTGCTAAGACTATTTTCCTGCTGCGTTTGTTGTTTCATCTGAACTCACCGTCATTATATGTGGGGGCTACTGTCTTCTTTGGAATATTTCTCTAGAGGTGAGCCAGGTCTTATATTTCCCTCTGCTAGCTATTTAGGTCTTAGGCCAGAGCTGGGCATCTAGCGATAAATAGGAAATGCTACCTGGCTATTTCTAGTTGCGCGGCAGGCTTAGTTCATGGTCAGTATAGTTCCATCTTCCGAGAGCTTGTCCCTCTATAGGCTTGCTATGATCTCTGCCTGCAGAGATCATGACAGTTTGACCGGCCCATAAAGTGTTAAAGAACCAGGTTGAGAAAGGAGAGTTATAAGAAGTCTGCTGGAATTTTTTTTTTTTTTTTTTTTCTTCCAGTCTGCCTTGCTGCAGTCTTTTTTCTCTCTCTCCTCCTAATCTCTGTATGCTCTGTGTGCACCTGACAATAATGGATCTCCAGAGTGTAACTGCGGGTTTGAATAATCTCATCACGAAAGTACAAAATTTACAAGATTTTGTGGTACATGCTCCGGTATCTGAGCCGAGAATTCCTTTGCCGGAGTTCTTCACAGGGAATAGAGCTAGCTTCCAGAATTTCCGAAATAATTGTAAGCTTTATTTGTCCCTGAAGTCTCGTTCAGCTGGAGACCCTGCTCAGCAGGTTAGGATTGTGATTTCCTTGCTCAGGGGTGACCCTCAAGATTGGGCCTTCTCATTGCCAGCAGGGGATCCTGCGTTACGCGATGTGGATGCGTTTTTTCTGGCCTTGGGCTTGCTTTATGAGGAACCTCATTTGGAACTTCAGGCAGAAAAAACTTTGATGGCACTATCTCAGGGGCAAGACGAAGCTGAAGTTTTCTGCCAAAAATTCCGTAAATGGTCTGTGCTTACTCAGTGGAATGAGTGCGCCTTGGCGGCAACTTTCAGAGAAGGTCTCTCTGATGCCGTTAAGGATGTTATGGTGGGGTTCCCTTTGCCTGCAGGTCTGAATGAGTCCATGACAATGGCTATTCAGATTGATAGGCGTCTGCGGGAGCGCAAACCGGTGCACCATCTGGCGGTGTCTATGGAAAAGACGCCAGAAAGTATGCAGTGTGATAGAATTCTGTCCAGGAGCGAGCGACAGAATTTTAGACGGAAGAATGGATTGTGTTTCTATTGTGGGGATTCTACTCATGTTATATCAGCATGCTCTAGGCGTACAAAGAAGCTTGATAAGTCTGTTTCCATTGGCACCATTCAGTCTAAGTTTATTTTGTCTGTAACCCTGATTTGTTCTTTGTCATCCATTGCCACGGACGCCTATGTTGACTCTGGCGCCGCTCTGAGTCTTATGGATTGGTCCTTTGCCAATCGTTGTGGTTTTGATTTAGAGCCTTTGGAGACTCTTATTCCTCTGAAGGGGATTGACTCCACCCCATTGGCTAATAATAAACCACAATACTGGACACAAGTAACCATGCGTATCGATCCGGATCACCAGGAGATTATTCGTTTCCTGGTGCTGTATAATTTACATGACGATTTGGTACTGGGATTGCCATGGTTGCAGTCTCACAACCCAGTCTTGGACTGGAGAGCAATGTCTGTGTTGAGCTGGGGATGTAAGGGTATTCATGGGGACGTACCTTTGGTTTCTATTTCGTCGTCCATTCCCTCTGAAGTCCCTGAGTTCCTCTCTGATTATCAAGACGTCTTTGACGAACCCAAGCTTGGGTCGTTACCTCCGCACCGTGAGTGCGATTGTGCCATAGATTTGATACCGGGTTGTAAATATCCAAAGGGTCGTTTGTTTAATTTGTCTGTGCCGGAACATGCTGCTATGCGGGAATATATAAAGGAGTCTTTGGAAAAGGGACATATTCGTCCATCTTCTTCTCCCTTGGGAGCTGGGTTTTTCTTTGTCTCAAAAAAAGACGGCTCTTTGAGACCATGTATTGATTATCGGCTTCTGAATAAGATCACTGTTAAGTATCAATACCCATTGCCATTGCTTACTGATTTGTTTGCTCGTATAGAGGGTGCTAAGTGGTTCTCTAAAATTGATCTTCGTGGGGCGTATAATTTGGTGCGGATCAGGCAGGGGGATGAGTGGAAGACCGCATTTAATACGCCCGAGGGCCACTTTGAGTATTTGGTCATGCCTTTTGGTCTTTCTAATGCCCCTTCAGTTTTCCAGTCTTTTATGCATGATATTTTCCGCGATTTTCTGGATAAATTTATGATAATATATCTGGATGATATTCTGATTTTTTCTGATGACTGGGACTCTCATGTCCAGCAGGTCAGGAGAGTTTTTCAGGTTCTGCGGTCTAATTCTTTATGTGTGAAGGGGTCTAAGTGCGTTTTTGGGGTCCAGAAAATTTCCTTTTTGGGGTATATTTTTTCTCCCTCTTCCATTGAGATGGATCCCGTCAAGGTGCAAGCTATTTGTGACTGGACTCAGCCCTCCTCTCTTAAGGGTCTTCAGAGATTTTTGGGCTTTGCCAACTTTTACCGCCGATTTATTGCTGGTTTTTCGGATGTCGTTAAACCACTGACTGATTTGACCAGACAAGGCGCTGATGTTGCTAATTGGTCCCCTCATGCTGTAGAGGCCTTTCAGGAGCTTAAGCGCCGTTTTGCCTCTGCCCCTGTGTTGCGTCAGCCTGATGTGAATCTGCCTTTTCAGGTTGAGGTTGACGCTTCGGAGATCGGAGCTGGGGCAGTGTTGTCGCAGAAAGGTTCCGACTGCTCCGTCATTAGGCCTTGTGCCTTCTTTTCTCGCAAATTTTCGCCCGCAGAGCGGAATTATGATGTTGGGAATCGGGAGCTTTTGGCCATGAAGTGGGCTTTTGAGGAGTGGCGCCATTGGCTCGAGGGGGCTAGGCATCAGGTGGTGGTATTGACTGACCACAAAAATTTGATTTATCTTGAGACTGCCAGACGCCTGAATCCTAGACAGGCGCGCTGGTCTTTATTTTTTTCTCGCTTTAATTTTGTGGTGTCGTACCTACCGGGTTCTAAGAATGTTAAGGCAGATGCCCTTTCTAGGAGTTTTGACCCGGACTCTCCTGGTAATTCTGAACCCACAGGTATCCTTAGGGAGGGAGTAATTTTGTCGGCCGTTTCTCCTGATCTGCGGCGGTCCTTGCAAGAGTTTCAGGCGGATAGACCGGATCGTTGTCCGCCTGATAGACTGTTTGTTCCGGATGATTGGACCAGCAGAGTCATCTCTGAGGTACATTCTTCTGCATTGGCAGGTCATCCCGGAATTTTTGGTACCAGGGATTTGGTGGCAAGATCCTTCTGGTGGCCTTCCCTGTCACGAGATGTGCGAGTCTTTGTGCAGTCATGTGACGTTTGTGCTCGGGCCAAGTCTTGTAGTTCTCGGGCTAGCGGACTGCTGTTGCCCTTGCCTATTCCTAAGAGGCCTTGGACACACATCTCGATGGATTTTATTTCAGATCTGCCTGTTTCCCAGAAGATGTCTGTCATCTGGGTGGTCTGTGACCGTTTCTCTAAAATGGTCCATTTGGTTCCTCTGCCCAAGTTGCCTTCTTCTTCTGAGTTGGTTCCTCTGTTTTTTCAGAATGTTGTCCGATTGCACGGTATTCCTGAGAATATTGTTTCTGACAGAGGTACCCAATTTGTGTCTAGATTTTGGCGGGCATTCTGTGCTAGGATGGGCATAGATTTGTCTTTTTCATCTGCTTTTCACCCTCAGACTAATGGCCAGACCGAGCGGACTAATCAGACCCTTGAGACATATCTGAGGTGTTTTGTCTCTGCTGACCAGGATGATTGGGTTGCTTTTTTGCCATTGGCAGAGTTCGCCCTCAATAATCGGGCCAGTTCTTCCACCTTGGTGTCCCCGTTTTTCTGTAATTCGGGGTTTCACCCTCGATTTTCCTCCGGTCAGGTGGAATCCTCGGATTGTCCTGGAGTGGATGCGGTGGTGGAGAGATTGCATCACATCTGGGGGCAGGTTATGGACAATTTGAAGTTGTCCCAGGAGAAGACTCAGCGTTTTGCCAACCGTCATCGTCGTGTTGGTTCTCGGCTTTGTGTTGGAGATTTGGTGTGGTTGTCTTCTCGTTTTGTCCCTATGAGGGTCTCTTCTCCTAAGTTTAAACCTCGGTTCATCGGCCCTTATAGAATATTGGAGATTCTTAATCCTGTTTCTTTCCGTTTGGACCTCCCTGCGTCCTTTTCCATTCATAACGTTTTTCATCGGTCGTTATTGCGCAGGTATGAGGTACCTGTTGTACCTTCAGTTGAGCCTCCTGCTCCGGTGTTGGTTGAGGGTGAGTTGGAGTACGTTGTGGAGAAAATTTTGGACTCTCGTGTTTCCAGACGGAAACTCCAGTATCTGGTCAACTGGAAGGGTTACGGCCAGGAGGATAATTCTTGGGTCAATGCATCTGATGTTCATGCTTCTGATCTTGTTCGTGCCTTCCATAGGGCTCATCCTGGTCGCCCTGGTGGATCTGGTGAGGGTTCGGTGCCCCCTCCTTGAGGGGGGGGTACTGTTGTGAATTTGGATTCTGGGCTCCCCCGGTGGCCGCTTGTGGAATTGGACTTGTCATCCTCTTTCCTGTTTCACCTGGTTCCATCAGTAGTGGGTGTCGCTATTTAAGCTCATTTCTCTGGTGGTTTCTTGCCGGTCAACAATGTTATCTGATGCCTCTCAGTGCTTGTTCCTGCTTCTAGACAACTTCTAGATAAGTTGGACTTTTGTCCATGTTTTGTTTTGCCTATTTGTTCCAGTTCACAGCTGAAGTTTTGTTACTGTGTCTGGAAAGCTCTCGTTGATCAGGGATTGCTACTCTGGCGTTATGAGTTAATGCCAGAGTTTAAGGTAATCTCTGGATGGTGTTTTGTTAGTGTTTTTCTGCTGACCATGAAAGTATACTATCTGTCTTCTGCTATCTAGTAAGCGGACCTCAAATTTGCTAAGACTATTTTCCTGCTGCGTTTGTTGTTTCATCTGAACTCACCGTCATTATATGTGGGGGCTACTGTCTTCTTTGGAATATTTCTCTAGAGGTGAGCCAGGTCTTATATTTCCCTCTGCTAGCTATTTAGGTCTTAGGCCAGAGCTGGGCATCTAGCGATAAATAGGAAATGCTACCTGGCTATTTCTAGTTGCGCGGCAGGCTTAGTTCATGGTCAGTATAGTTCCATCTTCCGAGAGCTTGTCCCTCTATAGGCTTGCTATGATCTCTGCCTGCAGAGATCATGACAGGTAGTCTCACATTGGAAGCAGTAATGGATGGTGAGATATGGAGCCTGAAAGTCAAAGGTTCAAAACATTATCACCCTTTTGCTTGTCAGTGTATGTGAGTGCATGTAATATCATAATTCCCTAGCTAGCATGACCATATGTATGCAATTATGTGATTTGCATACTTGTGGTTGCAGCCCCAGTAGATGTGTCCAGAATCCCTCAATTCACTAATATTGAAAGAAGCTAGATGTGTCTAATCAGTACATGAAAGTATGCAAATCACATGTATGTGATCATGTGAACAAAGCACAAAGGAAAAAAGACTAGACCAAAAAATGGTATGCACACCCGAGAAATACAAAGGTCAAAAAATACTTTAATCACACCTCAAAAAACAACAGACACAGAATAAAACCATTTAAAACGGGCCTATATGTAGGACCAATAACCCCCACCCCTATACAAATCATGCATAGTATAACATTTAGCGAAGCATAATGATACAAAAATCAAACAATATGGATATAAATAATGTGCTAAGCTATGTTAATGCAAAATATGTAATGTCCCTTGTACATAAATTTAGTACAGCAGAAAAACTGACAGATAAACTGCAAAAATCCAATTTAACAGACAGAATAACTAGAAACTAAGTGATGGTACACAGTATACTATAGTCATAGTCAACACATTGAATTGGACCCAATAGATTGCAGTAATATACGCATATGTATAATACCAAAGCGATACTGACCATAACATGCCCATCATAATATATGCTTAAATGAGCTATGAGCATACCCCCTACCCAAACAAAATAATAGAAGAACACCCCAAGATTGAATTGTTAGCTAGGAGTGGAGCATAGTACCAATGTGGATAGAAGGCAATGAACTCGTAGAATCAGCCAAGATGGGACAAATGGTGCCAAAAAATAAAGATAACAGCACCGGTGCTGAGAAATCAGGTCAGTTAAGATGAACGCAAAATTTGTTGGAATCATTAGCGGACACCATGTCACGTTTGGAGAGCCCTGATGTGAATAAATAGTGGAAACCTCTCACAAGTTTTTAATGTTGAACTGTGAAAATGAAAAAATATTTTTTTTCCCTCAAAAAAGTTGGTTTTGCCCCAAATTTTTAATTTTCACAAGGGTAACGGAGCAAAATGTACCATACAATTTGTTGTTCAATTTCTCCTAAGTCCATCAACACCCTATATGTGGTTGAAAACCACTTTTGAGACACAGTGCAAAGCTCAGAAGGGAAGAAATGCCATATTGGAGTTCACATTTTGCTGTAATGGTTTGAGGGTGCCATGTCACATTCGTAGAGCCCCTGAGGTGTCAGGACAGTAGAAAGCTCCCCCAAATGATGTCATTTTACAAACTACAGTTCTCAATGAATTCACCTAGGGGTGCAGTGAGCATGTTGACACCACATGTGCCTCACACAAATTTATACTATTGGGTGATGAAGAAAGAATAATTACATGTTTACCGCTAAAATGTTGATTTAGCCACACATTTTTAAGTTTTATAAGAACTAAGAGGAAAAAATGGACCTCTCAGTTTGTTGTGCAGTTCCTCCTGAGTATGCTAATACCCCATATGTAATTGCGAACTACTTTTGAGGCACAGTGCAAAACTAAGAAAGGAAGTTATTATAGTGCAGATTTTACTGTTATGGTTTTCCTACTGGAAAAGTGGACTTTGAAGGGCCTATATATTGGAAACTCCCCAAAAGTGATGCCACCTTAAAAAAACGCTCCCTCAAGTACTTTAAAACTGTTTTCAGGACATTTTTGAACCCTTCAGTTGCTACACAGGAATTAATGCAAAGTGGAAAGAAAAACATTAAATTTTACCTCTAAAATCTTGCTTTAGTCCCAAATTTCTCACTTTTTAAAAAGGTAACACCAAACAGAGGACTACACAGTTTGTTACCCACTTTCTTACGTGTGGTGATACCCTACACATAGTCAAAAAGTTCTGTATGGACAAATGGCAGGAGCAGAAGGAACAATATTTGAATTTTGGAACACAAATTGGCTAAAATAGATTGCGGACATGTCACATTTGCAGGGTCTCTAACGTGCCCAAACAGCAGAAACCCACCACAACTGACCCCATTTTGGAAATTAAGTCCCTCAAGAATTTTATTCAAACCTCAAATGTTTTTCTTGGTCGTTCAACAGCCAGGAAACATATGAAGCAGAGATTCAAGCATGTCACTTGAGCACCCACGATACTCTGTGCACTTGCGCTAAACACTAGTTGTCATATCGTTATCATTATTTATTTATAACTTTTGATAAAACCCTAACGTAAACCCCAACCCTAACCCCTATCCCAACCCTAACCTCAACCCTAACCCCAACTCTAAGCTCAAGCCCAAGCCCAACCATAAGCCCAACCCTAACCCTATAAGCCAAACCATAACCCTATAAGCCCAAACCTAGCTGTAAGCTCAACCCTAACCTTGATACTAAGCCCACCCCCACCTTAAGCCCAAATACAACACTAATCCCAACCCCACCCCTGAGCTCAGTGTGAACCCTAGGCTCAAACCCAATCCTAACCCTAAGCCCAACCTTAACTCTAAGCCCAACCCAAACTCTAACCCTAGCAGCAAGGAATGAAATTATAAAATAAAGAAAAATTAATATGACTAAAGGGATGACACAAGGGGGGATGAAAAACTAATTATTGTTTTTTGATCACTATGATAGGGTCTATCACAGTGAACAAAAAGAAAAAACAGGAAAAAAAGAGAGTCGTTGCCGGGTACCAGCAGATCTCGATGAGCGCACTGTGCATGCGCCTGACATTTTTTTTTCATGAAGAGTAGGCGGAGGGTCGGGGGACTGAGCAGGAGGGCCCGAGGGTTGTCGGATGTACTGGAGGGTCTTGGGGACTTAGATTTTATCTCTTCTGATATATATATCATGTCAGAAGGGAGATAAATTATTAAAATAATGTTCATACTTTTTTTTATTTACGTGAAACTCACGTGATCAGGGACAGGAAAATCCAGCCCTAATCATGTCCTCAACGTTCTCAGCTATCCCCATTAGCTGTAACCTCAGAGATTTTCGGACTTTGGGGGGGGCTGTGTTCTTATTTCCTATACCCTTATTATGAGGAAATAAGGCCCTTTAGCAGCAGTCAGTTTAATGCACATCATATGTCTTGAAAAATAGTGGGCCAGGGCATTTCTACTGGAACTGACTTGTGGATCTAAACAAAGTCTGTCCATAATACATTAATGAGTATAAGACCTGTCTCATTACAGACATATACTGTATGTCCAACTGATGAGAGTCTAGTGGCTGTGATCGCTAATTATCACAAAATGTCATCTTCTTTTGGATCCAATTGACTTTACTTCAAAGGCACATTATTATCAATGGCTAATTATGCTACGTTTGGAGGAAGTCAAAAGGAAAAGGAAAAGAAAACAAAGTAGCAGAGCGACAGTAACATATAACAGAGGGACTTTTCCTCATGCTGCCGTTTTGTTATAATGTTAGGTGGATGGGCAGCTATTACATTCTTCAGATAAGTCTGGAGAAGCTGATTTTGCTGATTTTGATTATTCCGCAACCATGAAAATTCAGGTTTTAATCTCAACAAACTGCAATGTTATACTCACAGGGGTGTGGGAAAATAATTTAGGCAGAGATTAAAAAATAATGTTGGGTCATTAAGAAAAATAAGTCAATGTCTTCTATGTAAGAATGAGATAGAAGATAGAAGCTGTCCACAAAGTCTAAATTTGCTGGACATCAATGAGTGTGACATGTGGGGCTGAAGAGATATCACGGCTAGTTGTAGTCATATTCAAATTTTAGGTTTGAGAGAGGTTAAATAATTTAATTTGGAGTGCAGCCCTGGCCCTGGCCGAAGTGTGGTCTGAAATTGACTACACGCTATTTATTGCTATATTTCTATAAAAGTATATTACATATTGTAGTCATAAAGATTTTGGCTTGGCAGTAACTATGTGTTTAAACTCAGTCTTATGCCAACAACACATCAGTTTCTTTTGGCTGGAGATTACACTCCATAAGCATTGCAGCATAAAGAATAGTGTTATAGTACTTCCTGTGGCAGATTTTCAGTTCCATCACATGTGTACATTATGGATAATCTCCTTCTTATTAGTGGGGACCTGTAAACAAGTCAAAAGTGGTCAATTTTTGCTCACATTTTATTCCCAATGCCCCCATGTATGCTATTTTTTTTAAAATTAGCACTAAATAAAAAGCCCAGATCTCTGGAATTGTATGGAGGACTTGAGAAAACAGATATATAAAAAACTTAATACCCAGGAGAGCGTGGAAATAAAAACTGAACCCTTCTTACCTGGAGACATGTCCCATTTAATAAAATCATCCCTGCACACACCCTCTATACAGAAAGCCACTTTTCACTGCAATTTTGAGTGGTTGTCTCAAAGAAGATTCACTATATACCGTAAATACAATTATTGTTGGTCCTTTCCTATACATTTTTTCTATATGAATTTCAAACAGCAGCTGCAAAAATGACTGAGGTGATACATGCATGGTTTTCTCCTAATTCCCAGTACAGAGACTTCCAAGAGTGTATGCACTTTATTGTGACAGCTAACCGGGGAGTGTAGGTGTTTCTACCGGCCAGGGGCCATAGTCTTCCTCCCCAGTACATTACAACACTGCTCTGAGAACACTCATTATGAAAGCCCAGATATAAACCACTTGACTATATGATCAGTACGGAAATATCCTTATTAATAAGACATGTAGACGATCCCTATTATAATCTTTTGTAGAACACATTTAAAGAACTTTGCAACTAAGGTGTGACTCCAGTAAAATGATACAAAGTCATCCGGACACTTCAGATATTCGAAGTCACCTTACAAAAGTCATTTGCGCTTCTATTTGAAACCCCTCTTAATAGTTAAGTATTTGATTATTTGCCTTCATAGCATAACTTGCTACTTTCATAAGTTCTGAAGGGAAAGTCAGAAAATCAATTGATTCAAATCAAGTAATTTCAACAGCACACAAACATGTTTTATTCTTTTTTCTTACACTCACACAAAAAGGTATTTCAGCAGGAAGTGGAAGAATAAATAGAATGGCTAAGACAATTCCAATAACTTAACATATTTCCTTTAACGTATAAATGAAAACAATTAAGGACTAGATTCTCCTCATTAAAATTTCTAATGCCAGCATATTTTTTTTCTGCAATGTTCATAATCACTAATGTCTTTGCAAACACCTTTACAGGTTCTTTCTCTTATGGACTGAGGCTGTTACATTTAATAAATACAAGACGAGACGAAGATATTGTCCATCCCTATGCTGAGAACAATCAATTTACGTTTGTTTTGGGGCTAGTTACATCTGCAAACAAAGTAAAATAATACAAATGATTGAAATACAAATGTTATTAATATTCAATATTTACCCACTTGATCTAATTGCATTTATTATGGTATTTTGTCACTCATTAACTAGCTAGGTTTCATATTTTTTAAAAGTTGCACAAAAGTCATAAATAATACCATTACACGTTATGTCTTTATATTAATAATGATTATAAAGGAAGTACAGAATATGTACTTACAGTACATCATAAGTAAAATGTTACATTTTAAGTAAAAGTTTCTGGAACGCACGGAAACGGCCATCTTTATTTCACATGGTTGGCATACAGCATGTAAACAAACAACAAACACAAGACTCACATTGAAATCACACACTAAAGAATAGCATATATATCAGACACAACTAACTTCAATGGGATTTTATGTTACCATAGCACACACTACACATTTTCTCAGATTTTCTCCAATGTACTAATACTAATTAACAGGATCGTTAATTAATATGTAATTTTTTTCCCAGACTAGTAATTAAACAATATAAAGTCCCTTAGAGGTTATAGTTCTAGCCTATTCACTGTATTCAGATGAAGCTGCTAACCCAAAGTCACTTATCTAAATTACATACCAACATCATTTTAATCCATCAAAGCAATCCATGGAATCAAGACATTTAACGATTAACATGAAAAAGCTGAAGAAAAATAAAACTGAAATCAAGATGCTGGAGAGGAGCAGGGTAATTTCAAGGAACCTTACAGTATCCACCCACCTTAAAAAATTAAATTAGAAAAGAATTTTGTTAAATATCCTTTGCTGAGTTGAGCGAGAAGATATCAACCATAATGAGAAAGCTGCTTTCTGTCCAGACAGTGCAACCCACTGTCCACAGTTTCCTACTCCAGTAAGCCAAGATGAAAGTGCCTATTGTCTGCAAACTGTACTAATTGTAAAAAGATACTCTGCGCAGTAAGCATAATAATTATCCAAGAAAAAAACAAGCAAAGGCAATCAAGTGAGGAATGAAAAGAATAAAAACACTGGCGGACAAAGCAACCCAAGAATGAAATTAATATTCATAATGGAATGTCACTCAGAAGTTCCCTCATTCAAGGCATCATTGTGGTATACAAGAGGCCATTGTCTCCTTAGAAGAAAAATCAGAATCTGAAGAGAAGAGCAAATATCTCATGTAGCAGTGGAGAGAGGAAAACAGGCTTTTCTTGTGCTAAACACTTGTTACTGGTTCCACTCTTCCAAGCTAAGAAAACTTCTGCCCTGCTTTTCTTTACCGGTAACATTACGTTTGGTTTGAAGATCCACCCTCCCTTTCACAGCTGCTATAATATGAGCAAAAAAAGCCACGCTCTAGCAAACAATGAGAGGAAAAAGGATGGAATATGCATAGCCTCATTAATTAAATGTAATTATGCCAGGCGGAATATTAATCGTTGGTCGCTCCAATTAGTCTATTCATCGTAAGGAAGGAGGACTTCGAATTAAAGAGAAGTGCAGGGGACAATCGCATACTGATGAGGAGGCTGCGCTCAATGTGACACAATGCATTTTTTAATAATTATTAGGAGGAAAACAGCATAAAGAAACAGATTGCTCAGTTTTAAGATCAACTCAAGAACAATTAGTCAACGGGGATGTGATGACATAGCTGCCTGTGACTCTGCCCTGTGCTCCACTCACACACGACCCAGCCTGGCAAGCGCAATAAAATTAGCATTTTTTCTCAGTTCTTTTGAAGAAAAAAAAAAAAAGAGAACTCACTGTATTTTTTTTTCAAAGGCGGGCCAGAGCATCATCAACAATAGAGAAGAGAAATCCTATCTGACCCACTGATAAAGACTGTACATGGTCGCTGAACTTGAGCTGACAGTGAACTTCATAACACGTGCATTTCAACAATGAAGGAGGAGTTCGACAGTAAAAAAAAAACTTACGGAGGAGGAAAAATTATGTTATCTTGCCAACTTACCATCCACCAGGTCCTGGCTGACATGTCATAACATAATTGCCATTTTATGGAGCTGTCCGAAGCTTTCCCAGCCATTACGCTGTCAGCAACCTTCATCAGATGCAGCTCAATGGGGAGATAAGACACCTAATCAAGAAACCATCAGCAGTGGCTTGCTAGGCTACATGTAGGCCAATCGTTATCAGGCTGCATCATGGGAAAAGCTCCTTTATTAGCAAGAACTCCAACCTCTGATATAACGACAAGAAACAGCTTTTTTTTCTACCCTTGTCTGAGGGGATTGGTGAAACTATCATGTGCTCATGTGTATCATATGCACCAAGAATTAAGTCACTTGTAAGTGGGCGTCTAACTAATTTGCCTTCCTATGTGGACTAAACTTTATTTGCATTTCCATCTGTTGAATATTGTTTGACATGGTTCACGGTCCGCAAACAGAAGATAAAGAGAGGGAAAAACAAAGGGGAGAGGGAAGGGTTTAATTATGTGGCATATAATTGTTGAGCATTAATACCTCCCACCCCCACCTAGACATCTCTGCTCTACTATCACAAGATGGGCTTGGCTAAGATGTCACTTTTGCACATGCGAGCACACAGGTAGTTACTGTGACACAGCTTAAAATTGCAAAGGTTCTAAATCTCCTCCAAAGAGTGGGCACATATGGAAACAATGTAGCCATTTGTTAACAATTTAACTCATTTGTGATCTGCCCCAAAAAGTTTATAAAGAATTTGCTGTGTCTGATGCAGTGAAACTTATGTAGAGTGTGGAATTCCTACAGTGAATTCAGCGGTGCAAATAAAAAAGAAGTAATTAAGATTTCTGGGTGATTTAAGTGAGTTATGTAGAAAACAACCAGTAAAATAAATCAAAATAATTGTATTAACTAACTACTAACAGGTGAACTAAACAAAAAGAAATAACACATGAGATAAAAAGAAAGAGACTTTCATTTGTTGTACGTAATGTATGCCATCACCAAAGGCGAATTTTTGAAGTATTTTTGACTTTTAATAAGTGATTTTCCAGGCATTTCTAAAACATTCGGAATTTTAGGATCACTCTATGGAAAATAGTAACTACTAAATTATAAAATTGCTTGGAAATCCTTGCATCTAGCAAATACAGAAAAGAAATAGCTAGCGAAGGTAGCGAATTTTAAAGAGATTTTTGAGCATTATTCAATGTAATCCTATAAACAGTAATTCCTTCAGCTTTTTTTGTAGGATCACTAAAATGTCAAAGCGAAGCCCATATTACAAAAAACAACTATAAATATATATATATATATATATATATATATATATATATATATATATATATATATATTGAATATATAGATAACCAGTACTGTGCAAAAGTATTAGGCAGATGTGGAAGAAATGCTACAAAGCAAAAATGATTTAAAAAATAGAAGTGTAAATAGTTTATTTTATTGATTAACATAATACAAAGTGAATACACAAAATAGATATCCAAATCAACTCAATATGTGATGTGACCATCCTTCACCTTCAAAACATGATTAATTCTTCTATATCCACACAGTTTTTGAAGGGACTTGGCTGGATGGTTGTTCCAAATATCTTGGAGAACTAACAGAGATCTTCTGTGGATGTAGGCTTGTGCAAATCCTTCTATATCTCTGCATGTAATCCTGGACAAACTTGATGATGTTAAGATCAGGGCTCTGCGGGAGCTATATCATTACTTCCATTACTCCTTGTTTCTCTTTATGCTGAACATAGTTTTTAATGACTTTAACTGCATGTTTGGGTTTGTTGTCTTGCTACAGAAAAAATTTGAAGCCAATCAGTTGTCTCCCTGATGGTATTGCATGAACAACAAGTATCTGTCTGTACTTCTCAGCATTGAGGACACCATTAATTCTGACTAAATTTCAAACTCCATTTACTGACATACAGCATCAAACTTGAAAAGAATCTCCACCATGCTTTACTGTTGCCTGCAGGCACTCACTGTTAGCCCTTCAGCAAACTGCTTTCTGTTATAGCCAAATATTTCACATTTTGACTCAACAGTCCAGAACACTTGCTACCATTTTTCTGCACCTTAGTCCCTATATTTTTCTGCATAGTTAAGTTGCTCAGTCTTGTTTCCATGACAAAGGTATGGCTTTATGACTTCAATTCTTCCATGACAAACACTTCTGGCCAAACATATCTGAAAAGTAGATGGATGTAGCTAGGTCCCACTGGTTGCTACCTGTTCTGAGCTGGTGGCACTGCTGGACATTTTCTGATGTTTCTGATGTTTCCTTGGCTGACCACTGCATCTATGAACCTCAAAATTACCCATTTCTTGGTGGTTCTTTGAAAGAGTATGAAAAGCACATGAACAGCACATCCCAATTCTTTGAAATCTTTGCCCGGGAGGCACCTTGTTGATGCAGTATAAGTACCTTGTTTCTTGTCCCTGTGCTTAGTTTTGCCATGATACATGACCTGTAACATGAAAATGGCTTTCACAACTTCACCTTTGCAACAGAACGTGCCTGTTCCTCATCATGCTTTAAACCTTCTACAAAGTTGTTTCATTTATTGATGATCTTTCAACCTTATAGAAGAACATGGTGATTGTTATCACCTATTTACTATAATTGGTGACTTATACACCTTACTATAGTCCTACAAAATCCCTGTCTTTGTTGAAATGTACCTTGAAGAACTGATGCTGTGTTCACATCAAATAGAAATAGTTTTATACTTCTATTTTGTTCATTCACTTTACATTTTATTGATAAAGAAAAACCATTAACATAACACTTCTATTTTTGAAAGCAATGTTACTTTGTAACACTGTTCCACACCTTCCTAAAACTTTTACACATATTCTATACATCAAAAAAACATGTAGAATTCTATGATATTAAAGCCCTAAGCTGGCCACACTCAAGTTATTGAAAGCCTTCAGGAAACAGAGGTACATCTTTGCACTTATGAGTGAATAATGAAACTTAGGATCTTGATTGACCTTTTGTTGTTTGGTTGGATGACTAGTTCCCTGGAGAAAAATGCCCAAATTCTTTAAGATGCATGCGCTTGTTAATGTATTTGATGCATTTGTTAACCAAGGCCAGTTTTAGCTTTCCTGATTGCTGAGGTAAAATTTGAAAAAGTGCAATATAAACCTGCAGTGAAAAAACACTATTCAAACATGCCTTACTTCTGTTGAAAACTGATGTATGGGGGCCTAGCTGTTTTTTACTTTAATGCATGCATTTACAGCAGTTCCCTATTATTTGCAGTATCCTTAAGGCTACGTTCATATTACCTTATCTTTTTGTCCAACTGCTGTCCGGGGAAAAAACTAACATCACAAGAACAGCACTAGTAGCAATGTTATTCAATTTTCATCTCTGGTTATGGCCAGACATAAACAATGAACAGTGTCCACTGTTTAGTGGCCAATCCATGATACTGTAGCTCAGCTGCAAAGCATTTCAACAGTAACTGAGCTGCAGTTCATAGGAATGGCCTTTATACAGTGAACAGCGCTCTTCGGCGTCATTCACTGTTTACATCCATCCACCAGAGCTAATCAGTGGCGGTACCGAGTGTTGGACCCCACACTGTCCTGATATTGATGACCTATCCCAATGATAGGTCACCAATATAGTAGGCGTGGAATCCCTTTACATCCAGCCGCCAGAACTAATTGGTGGGGGTGCCGGGTGATATACCCCCATAATTCTGATATTAATAACTTATCCCAAAGATAGGTCACCAATATAGTAGTCCTGGAATTCCTTTACATGAAGCCGCCAGGGCTATTTGGTGGGGGTGCTGGACCCTCCATCATTCTGATATTGATAGCATATCTCAGTGATAGTTCACCAATATAGTAGGCCTAGAATCTCTTTATATCCAGCCGCCAGAGCTAATTGGTGGGGGTGCCGGGGGGTGATGTACTCCCATAATTCTGATATCAATGACTTATCCCAAAGATAGGTGACCAATATAGTAGGCCTGGAATCTCTTTACATCCAGCCGCCAGAGCTAATTGGTGGGGGGTGCCGGGTGATGTACCCCCATAATTCTGATATTAATGACTTATCCCAAAGATAGGTGACCAATATAGTAGGCCTGGAATCTCTTTACATCCAGCCGCCAGAGCTAATTGGTGGGGGGTGCCGGGTGATGTACCCCCATAATTTTGATATTGATGACTTATTCCAAAGATAGGTCACCAATATATTAAGCCTGAACTTCCTTTTGCTTTATTTTTCTAATATAAAAATGAAGTTATACAAAAGAAAGACCCTTAACTTAAGAGGATTTGGATGTCTTTTTATAAAGATGTAAAATCACCTTTATTGGAAAAATGTTGAAAGAAAGATAAAAGGTAAATGTGTTCATTTATGGAGCTTTGATGATAAGTATCTGATGTAATTATAAACTGGCTTAATAGTTAGGTCATAATGGAGTCTGTGTACAATAGGATAGTGGTTGCCTAACTCTTGCACTCTGGGATATAATGACCATATTAGTAAAAATCAGGATATTGTGAGATGAGGCAGAAAGTGAAAGTAACTCCATCCACATATAGGGCAAATGTAAATGTGTTGCCTTTTTGAAAGATGGTAGATTAAAATAAATTCATTTTACCTGATTTATGAGATTGTAAACCTGATATGAATATCGGACCCATGAGATAAAAATCCAGATTAATCAAAGGTGAGTGATGAGTTATCATTTTCAGAGTAACTTTATTATGTATTCAATAATAACTAAATAAAAAAGCAAAGTGAAGCCATCCTGATGATCAGCTGATTGCAATGGGTTCAGGTTCTGAATCCCCTGCATTCACTGTGGAAAGATAAAGATAAATATAACATTACATAGTACACATTTAAAGGGAACCTGTCAGAAATGATGCTGTTAATGTGCAGTTATGTAGTTAATCTGCAGGTTAACAGAATTATGATGCTACCCGGCGCCTGCACTCAGCCGAATGTAGCGGGTGAAATAGTCATAGAGTTGGGGGAGGCGCTGGTTCAGTCACCACTCTCAGTATACAGAGTGGTCACTGTACCTGACAGCCAGCCGCAATGTAGAGCCAGTATCAGTCAGGGCTGGGGGCGTGGTCACAGCCGTCGCTGTCTATACTCAGAGCATGACTGAACCAGCGCCGCACCGCCTCAATGACTGAATACTGAATGCTGTTATGGAGAATAAAGATAATTTTCTCCTCTCTGAATTCGGCCACGTGCAGGCGCCAGACAGCATAATAGCGCTGTTAACCTGCAGATTAACCCCATATCTGCAGGTTAACAGCGTTATTTCTGGTGACAGGTTCCCTTTAAGCGAATAGATAAGGGAGAAAATGGAGTTTTATTATTTAGCCGCTTGCTTGCAGTCATTGGGGCGGTGCAAGGTCATGTAACAATCATGGCTCACTACACAGAGAGTGTGACTGTCATCACTCCCCAGCATCCTGACTGACACCCAGCTATGCAGTGTGTGCGCAGGACAGGCTGTCAGTCATGGAGCTGTAAGAAGAAAAAGTGCTACATGCATTGTTTTTGTTGTTAGAGTAGGACTGGCAGTTGTGAGGACCCTTGACGTGGGTTGCCTACTCACGTATTGTGGCCATAATATCAACTAATACCTTACATACACATTTATTGTTATGTGTTTTTGTGCACTTTATTTATTTTTCAGGGTGCAGCTGGGCCCAGATGTAAACTGTGGCCTCTGTTCACATGGGATACATTACAGTTAGCATTGGTCAGCCATAGGGCGTCATTAATAGGCTGTGAGTCAGATGCTCTGCATTTTCTGTGTGAACATTGCCGCATACAGATTATTTTTTGTTTGCACTGGTGTACCAAGTGGCCAATCCCTGCTTGTAGGCTGGCTGCCTCATCGGTATTACTGCACCTGTGTAGTTGCCAACTTTACTTGGGTCTGCAGCACCCTGATAGTGCATTTGTTTACAGGCCTGGTCAGGCAAGCATCTTTGCCTGTGTTTTGGTGTTTTTTTCAATAATAGTGGAGGATTTTTCCTCTTTTGGTTGTTTTTGTTGTTACAGTAGGACTGGCAATTGTGAGGACCCTTGACGTGGGTTGCCAGCTTACGTATTGTGGCCATAATATCAACTAATACCTTACATACACATATATTGTTATGTATTTTTGTGCACTTTATTTATTTTTCGGGGTACAGCTGGACCCAGATGTGGACAGGTAAACACCTTTGCCTGTGTTTTTGTGTTTTTCCCCCATACTAATCACACACTGCCATATAGTGTACAAATAAACATACGGTAGAGTGCCTCGTTATCAAAATGCCATGCATTGTCAAAATAAGACTTTCAGACATCAACCATAAAGAAATCTAATGGCCCCTTTGGACGGGCCTACTGGCTTTATATGATCACTTTTCTACTCACAGAGTCCATTCACTAATATGATAATCCTATCCATAGAATATGAAATTAATGGGGGTGCAGCACCTCTTTACACAGGACAATGTGCTGCTGTCAACTATGATTTGTATAAAAATCATCGCACCTGACGAATGAGCACTTTGCTCGTTCATGGGGCAACTGCTGGACTGTTTAGATGGGCCGATCATCTGGAATAAGCGTCACTATGAATGCTCAATTATGGTCTCATCTAAATGAAATAGATTACTAATTAATACTGCAATACAGATAATATTAGGGTTCTCGTGGGAGCAGATATGTCTGATCTGCGATCGTAACATAACCCAATGGCCCTCCCTGGTAATTACAGCACATGTAGCAACACTCATATGGAAAGGGCCTGGGATTAATGACTAGAGTTGAGCGACTTTCATTTTTTTAAGATCGAGTCGGGTTTTGTGAAACCCGATTTTGTCCAGAGTCGAGTCGAGTGCAGTCGGCCGATTATCGCTAAAAGTCGGGGATCGACCGAAACACGAAACCCAATGCAAGTCAATGGGGAAGCATAGTCGGCAGTGAGTGGAGGCCAGGAAAACACCTACAGTGCCCATTTTAATGCCAAAAACATCCATTCTTGTTTCTGAAGCTTGTCAATCTTAATTAACTTTATAATAATAGTTGGGCATAGGGAATTGGGGGTCATTTGGCAAAAGTTGTGGGGGGAGTAGGGCCGGCTCAAGTTTTTCGTGGGCCCAGGAAATGCGGACTACGTCACGGCGGTGTTGCAGGGAAAGGTAAGTATTTCAACGTTGCAAGTGCTGTGATCCTGAGCAAGCAGGGGGGGCCCACTCGTTCGCATTGGCACTGGCACAGGGCCCCTCAAAGTACAGCGATGTGTGTTTGCATGGCGGGGGCGCCTCCCACCAGCAGCGACACTTTTGCGTACTCTGAGGGGCCCTGTGCCAGTGACGTCGCCAACGAGTATGCCCCCCCACCTGATGAAGGAACCTGCACTTTCATCTGCACCTTCCTCTCTGTCCCTGTGTAAGGTGGTATAACATGCGGGAAGGGGAACCTTACTTTCAGCAGGGTCAGATTCTGGCTGTGTAGAGTATAAGGGGAATGTAGTGGTCTAGGTCAATGTACCAGCAGACTCATCTAGCAGTGGCTGGGCAATGGGCAGGATGAGGAGGAAACAGATATAGGGCCAAAGAATAAAGTAGGCTAAATGCAGTTCAAAATTGGTAACAGGACTAAACAGGCGGCATTGCTTTGTTCAGTGGAGTAGCAAACCCAAGAGCAGCAGACACTGTTTCAAGGGCCTAACCACACTAGTAGGCCAAATGCAGTTTAATATCTGATAGTATAGGGCGAAAGCCAGAATGTGGAAGCTCAGCTTTGTTCAGTTGAGGACAACACCAGGCAGGGGCAGACAGACACCTTTAGTAGGCCGGAACAGCCAATTTTTTAAAAAAACAGCAGTTAGTAAGAGGCAGAAGGTAGAAGCTCAGCTTTATTCAGTTGAGGACAACACCAGGCAGGGGCAGACAGACACCTTTAGTAGGCCGGAACAGCCAATTGCATTTTTAAAAATGGTAATTTGGAACTGAAGGTTGAAGCTCAGCTTTATTCAGTTGAGGACAACACCAGGCAGGGGCAGACAGACACCTTTAGTAGGCCGGAACAGCCAATTTTTTAAAAAAACAGCAGTTAGTAAGAGGCAGAAGGTAGAAGCTCAGCTTTATTCAGTTGAGGACAACACCAGGCAGGGGCAGACATTCACCTTTAGTAGGCCGGAACAGCCAATTTTAAAAAAAAACAGCAGTTAGTAAGAGGCAGAAGGTAGAAGCTCAGCTTTATTCAGTTGAGGACAACACCAGGCAAGGGCAGACATTCACCTTTAGTAGGCCGGAACAGCCAATTTTTAAAAAAAACAGCAGTTAGTAAGAGGCAGAAGGTAGAAGCTCAGCTTTATTCAGTTGAGGACAACACCAGGCAGGGGCAGACAGACACCTTTAGTAGGCCGGAACAGCCAATTGCATTTTTAAAAATGGTAATTTGGAACTGAAGGTTGAAGCTCAGCTTTATTCAGTTGAGGACAACACCAGGCAGGGGCAGACAGACACCTTTAGTAGGCCGGAACAGCCAATGGCATTTTTAAAAATGGTAATTTGGAACAGAAGGTAGAAGCTCAGCTTTATTCAGTTGAGGACAACACCAGGCAGGGGCAGACACCTTTAGTAGGCCGGAACAGCCAATTTTTTAAAAAAACAGCAGTTAGTAAGAGGCAGAAGGTAGAAGCTCAGCTTTATTCAGTTGAGGACAACACCAGGCAGGGGCAGACATTCACCTTTAGTAGGCCGGAACAGCCAATTTTTTAAAAAAACAGCAGTTAGTAAGAGGCAGAAGGTAGAAGCTCAGCTTTATTCAGTTGAGGACAACACCAGGCAGGGGCAGACAGACACCTTTAGTAGGCCGGAACAGCCAATTGCATTTTTAAAAATGGTAATTTGGAACTGAAGGTTGAAGCTCAGCTTTATTCAGTTGAGGACAACACCAGGCAGGGGCAGACAGACACCTTTAGTAGGCCGGAACAGCCAATGGCATTTTTAAAAATGGTAATTTGGAACTGAAGGTTGAAGCTCAGCTTTATTCAGTTGAGGACAACACCAGGCAGGGGCAGACAGACACCTTTAGTAGGCCGGAACAGCCAATTTTATAAAAAAAAAGCAGTTAATAAGAGGCAGAAGGTAGAAGCTCAGCTTTATTCAGTTGCAGCTTCTTGGCAATAATATAAAGAAGACGCGACAGGACAACACTCGGTGGATGCCATATCTGTGTTTTCAATGGAAAAAAACCTTTCAGTTAACTACTTGCAGGAGCAAGTTTTTGTAGCTGGTGGACAATTTTTTTTAAAAAAAGCAGTTAATAAGAGGCAGAAGGTAGAAGCTCAGCTTTATTCAGTTGCAGCTTCTTGGCAATAATATAAAGAAGACGCGACAGGACAACACTCGGTGGATGCCATATCTGTGTTTTCAATGGAAAAAAACCTTTCAGTTAACTACTTGCAGGAGCAAGTTTTTGTAGCTGGTGGACAATTTTTTTTAAAAAAAGCAGTTAATAAGAGGCAGAAGGTAGAAGCTCAGCTTTATTCAGTTGCAGCTTCTTGGCAATAATATAAAGAAGACGCGACAGGACAACACTCGGTGGATGCCATATCTGTGTTTTCAATGGAAAAAAACCTTTCAGTTAACTACTTGCAGGAGCAAGTTTTTGTAGCTGGTGGCCAATTTTTGTACTGTACCAGTTTTTTGTTGTATGTGTTTTTGTTTTTAATGTTAAAATGTCTGCATTTGATATCTCTCCAGTATTTTCTTTTTTATAAGCAAAATACTGCAGTTTTACATCGGTTACATGGATACACAGGCAGCTTGGTGGTCAGTGGAGGAGTATTTAAAGTAGGGACCGCAGACAGGCTATCAAAGGCCTAAAATAACAAACAATAGGCTCATGGCAGCTTTACAGCGGTTACATGGATACACGGGCAGGCAGCTGGTGATGAGTGGAGGAGTATTTAAAGTAGGGACCGCAGACAGGCTATCAAAGGCCTAAAATAACAAACAATAGGCTCATGGCAGCTTTACAGCGGTTACATGGATACACGGGCAGGCAGCTGGTGATGAGTGGAGGAGTATTTAAAGTAGGGACCGCAGACAGGCTATCAAAGGCCTAAAATAACAAACAATAGGCTCATGGCAGTTTTACAGCGGTTACATGGATACACGGGCAGGCAGCTTGGTGGTGAGTGGAGGAGTATTTAAAGTAGGGACCGCAGACAGGCTATCAAAGGCCTAAAATAACAAACAATAGGCTCATGGCAGTTTTACAGCGGTTACATGGATACACAGGCAGCTTGGTGGTGAGTGGAGGAGTATTTAAAGTAGGGACCGCAGACAGGCTATCAAAGGCCTAAAATAACAAACAATAGGCTCATGGCAGCTTTACAGCGGTTACATGGATACACGGGCAGGCAGCTGGTGATGAGTGGAGGAGTATTTAAAGTAGGGACCGCAGACAGGCTATCAAAGGCCTAAAATAACAAACAATAGGCTCATGGCAGTTTTACAGCGGTTACATGGATACACAGGCAGCTTGGTGGTGAGTGGAGGAGTATTTAAAGTAGGGACCGCAGACAGGCTATCAAAGGCCTAAAATAACAAACAATAGGCTCATGGCAGTTTTACAGCGGTTACATGGATACACGGGCAGGCAGCTTGGTGGTGAGTGGAGGAGTATTTAAAGTAGGGACCGCAGACAGGCTATCAAAGGCCTAAAATAACAAACAATAGGCTCATGGCAGTTTTACAGCGGTTACATGGATACACAGGCAGCTTGGTGGTGAGTGGAGGAGTATTTAAAGTAGGGACCGCAGACAGGCTATCAAAGGCCTAAAATAACAAACAATAGGCTCATGGCAGTTTTACAGCGGTTACATGGATACACGGGCAGCTTGGTGGTGAGTGGAGGAGTATTTAAAGTAGGGACCGCAGACAGGCTATCAAAGGCCTAAAATAACAAACAATAGGCTCATGGCAGCTTTACAGCGGTTACATGGATACACGGGCAGGCAGCTGGTGATGAGTGGAGGAGTATTTAAAGTAGGGACCGCAGACAGGCTATCAAAGGCCTAAAATAACAAACAATAGGCTCATGGCAGTTTTACAGCGGTTACATGGATACACGGGCAGGCAGCTGGTGATGAGTGGAGGAGTATTTAAAGTAGGGACCGCAGACAGGCTATCAAAGGCCTAAAATAACAAACAATAGGCTCATGGCAGCTTTACAGCGGTTACATGGATACACAGGCAGCTTGGTGGTGAGTGGAGGAGTATTTAAAGTAGGGACCGCAGACAGGCTATCAAAGGCCTAAAATAACAAACAATAGGCTCATGGCAGTTTTACAGCGGTTACATGGATACACAGGCAGCTTGGTGGTGAGTGGAGGAGTATTTAAAGTAGGGACCACAGACAGGCTATCAAAGGCCTAAAATAACAAACAATAGGCTCATGGCAGTTTTACAGCGGTTACATGGATACACGGGCAGGCAGCTGGTGATGAGTGGAGGAGTATTTAAAGTAGGGACCGCAGACAGGCTATCAAAGGCCTAAAATAACAAACAATAGGCTCATGGCAGCTTTACAGCGGTTACATGGATACACAGGCAGCTTGGTGGTGAGTGGAGGAGTAGTGCAAGGAGTGTCTGTCCCAGTACTCCCAAAATATAAATAGATGTTAATGTCTCGCAAAACAACCAAAACAAAAAAAAAGGTGGCATACTTAGGTACAGGGGTGGGCTCATCTACTGAGTTTCTGACATAGTAATTTGGCAGTAACTATTTAATGGTGCCAATATAGGACACAGACACAGACTACTTTAAGTTGCATCATAGATGTCTACAAATTTGTATTGTCAGTGCCAGACATTGAATGATGTCAGCGAATAGACGAATAGACTAAAGATTGGTGGAGCTGTGCGACATAATTTTGCACGTGGTAGAGCACATTTTGAGCTGGGGTAGGGGGGAACTCTCTTGAGGCCGGCGGGACCGCCCCAGGGCCCCTCATGTTACAACGGTGTGTCTGACGTTGGGTGCGCACCACCACCGCCAGAGACACTACATTGTACTATGAGGGACCCAGTAGCAATGCCGTCAACCAAAAGCGAGCACACCCACCTCTTCAGACAAACAGCAGTCTCACGGGTGCTTGCGCCAAGTCGCGATACCACGGCCCCGTGTGGGGAGTTTTGCCATTTAGGGAGGTGTAAACATGTCGTATGCTGTACAATCAGCTGCAGCAAATTAGACATTAGAAAAGTAATTCACAGGCAAGAGCTTTTCATAGGAAAGCTAGGTGTCGGCCGGGCAAGGTGGGGCAAAAGATTTCGAAATCCAGTTGTGGTTCATTTTAATGAATGTTAGATCGTCAACATTTTGGGTAGCCAGACGAGTCCTTTTTTCGGTTAATATTGAACCTGCAGCACTGAATACTCTTTCTGATAGGACACTTGCTGCCGGGCAAGCAAGCTCCTGCAATGCATATTCTGCCAATTCTGGCCAGGTGTCTAATTTGGAGGCCCAGTAATCAAATGGGAATGACGGTTGAGGGAGAACATCGATAAGGGATGAAAAATAGTTAGTAACCATACTGGACAAATGTTGTCTCCTGTCACTTTCAATTGATGCAGCAGTACCTGTCCTGTCTGCGGTCATAGCAAAATCACTCCACAACCTGGTCAGAAAACCCCTCTGTCCAATGCCACTTCTGATGTGTGCACCCCTAACACTCCTAGTCTGCTGCCCCCTGGAGCTCGTGTGAGAACGATCACGTGCGCTGTGTGCTGGGAATGCCTGAAGCAAACGGTCAACAAGAGTTGATTGTTTGGTTGCTAATATTAGTTCCAAGTTCTCATGTGGCATAATATTTTGCAATTTGCCTTTATAGCGTGGATCAAGGAGGCAGGCCAACCAGTAATCGTCATCGTTCATCATTTTCGTAATGCGTGTGTCCCTTTTTAGGATACGTAAGGCATAATCCGCCATGTGGGCCAAAGTTCCAGTTGTCAAATCTCCGGTTGTGATTGGTTGAGGGGCAGTTGCAGGCAAATCTACGTCACTTGTGTCCCTCAAAAAACCAGAACCCGGCCGTGACACGCAACCAATTTCCTGTGCCCCCGGGAAAGGTTCGGCATTAAAAATATACTCATCCCCATCATCCTCCTCGTCCTCCACCTCCTCTTCGCCCGCTACCTCGTCCTGTACACTGCCCTGACCAGACAATGGCTGACTGTCATCAAGGCTTTCCTCTTCCTCTGGTGCAGACGCCTGCTCCTTTATGTGCGTCAAACTTTGCATCAGCAGACGCATTAGGGGGATGCTCATGCTTATTACGGCGTTGTCTGCACTAACCAGCCGTGTGCATTCCTCAAAACACTGAAGGACTTGACACATGTCTTGTATCTTAGACCACTGCACACCTGACAACTCCATGTCTGCCATCCTACTGCCTGCCCGTGTATCCTCCCACAAATAAATAACAGCACGCCTCTGTTCGCACAGTCTCTGAAGCATGTGCAGTGTTGAGTTCCACCTTGTTGCAACGTCTATGATTAGGCGATGCTGGGGAAGGTTCAAAGACCGCTGATAGGTCTGCATACGGCTGGCGTGTACAGGCGAACGTCGGATATGTGAGCAAAGTGCACGCACTTTGAGGAGCAGGTCGGAGAACCCAGGATAAGTTTTCAATAAGCACTGCACCACCAGGTTTAAGGTGTGAGCCAGGCAAGGAATGTGTTTCAGTTGGGAAAGGGAGATGGCAGCCATGAAATTCCTTCCGTTATCACTCACTACCTTGCCTGCCTCAAGATCTACTGTGCCCAGCCACGACTGCGTTTCTTGTTGCAAGAACTCGGATAGAACTTCTGCGGTGTGTCTGTTGTCGCCCAAACACTTCATAGCCAATACAGCCTGCTGACGCTTGGCAGTAGCTGGCCCATAATGGGACAACTGGTGTGCAACAGTGTCATCTGCCGATGGAGTGGTTGGCAGACTGCGTTCTGTGGAAGAGCTGTAGCTTCTGCAGGAGGACGAGGAGGAGGAGGAGGAGGGGGTGCGAACGCCTACAGCCAACTGTTTCCTAGACCGTGGGCTAGGCACAACTGTCCATAAATTGATGACGCCTGTGGACCCTGCATCCACCACATTCACCCAGTGTGCCGTGATGGACACATAACGTCCCTGGCCATGCCTACTGGTCCATGCATCTGTAGTCAGGTGCACCTTTGTACTCACAGATTGCCTGAGTGCATGGACGATGCGCTGTTTAACATGCTGGTGCAGGGCTGGGATGGCTTTTCTGGAAAAAAAGTGTCGACTGGGTAGCTCGTATCGTGGTTCAGCGTACTCCATCAGGGCTTTGAAAGCTTCGCTTTCAACTAACCGGTAGGGCATCATCTCTAACGAGATTAGTCTAGCTATGTGGGCGTTAAAACCCTGTGTACGCGGATGCGAGGATAAGTACTTCCTTTTTCTAACCAGAGTCTCATGTAGGGTGAGCTGGACTGGAGAGCTGGAGATCGTGGAACTTTCGGGTGTGCCGGTGTACATGGCAGACTGAGAGACGGTTGGAGACGGTATTGTTTCCGCCGGTGCCCTAGATGCAATATTTCCTCCTACAAAACTGGTGGTTCCCTGACCCTGACTGCTTTTGGCTGGCAAAGAAACCTGCACAGATACTGCCGGTGGTGCTGAAAATGGTGGCCTTACAGTGACGGAAGGGATGTTGCGTTGCTGACTAGCTTCATTGGCCGAGGGTGCTACAACCTTAAGGGACGTTTGGTAGTTAGTCCAGGCTTGAAAATGCATGGTGGTTAAGTGTCTATGCATGCAACTAGTATTTAGACTTTTCAGATTCTGACCTTTGCTTAAGCTAGTTGAACATTTTTGACAGATGACTTTGCGCTGATCAGTTGGATGTTGTTTAAAAAAATGCCAGACTGCACTCTTCCTAGACTCGGATCCCTTTTCAGGGATTGCAGACTGAGCTTTAACCGGATGGCCACGCTGTCCTCCAACAGGTTTTGGCTTTGACACGCGTTTTGGGCCAGATACGGGCCCGGCAGATGGAACCTGTTGCGATGTTGATGCCTGCTGCGGCCCCTCCTCCACCTCCGCTTCTGAACTACTGCCGCCTGCACCCTGTTACCCCAATGGCTGCCAATCGGGGTCAATAACTGGGTCATCTATTACCTCCTCTTCGAGCTCGTGTGCAACTTCGTCTGTGTCACTGTGTCGGTCGGTGGTATAGCGTTCGTGGCGGGGCAACATAGTCTCATCAGGGTCTGATTGTGGATCTGTACCCTGAGAGGGCAATGTGGTGGTCTGAGTCAAAGGAGCAGCATAGTACTCTGGCTGTGGCTGTGCATCAGTGCACTCCATGTCAGAATCTACTTGTAATGGGCATGGCCTGTTAAATGTTTCACTTTCTAAGCCAGGGACGGTATGTGTAAAGAGCTCCATGGAGTGACCCGTTGTGTCGCCTGCTGCATCCTTCTCTCTTGTTGTAGTTTTTGCTGAGGAGGACAAGGAAGCGACTTGTCCCTGACCGTGAACATCCACAAGCGACACGCTGCTTTTACATTTACCAGTTTCGGAAGAGGAGGCAAAAGAGCTAGAGGCTGAGTCTGCAATGTAAGCCAAAACTTGCTGTTGCTGCTCCGCCTTTAAAAGCGGTTTTCCTACTCCCAGAAAAGAGAGCGTTCGAGGCCTTGTGTAGCCTGACGACGAAACTGGCTCCACAGCTCCAGACTTAGGTGGAATATTTTTATCCCCACGACCACCTGATGCTCCACTACCACTACCATCATTACCAGCTGACAATGAACGCCCACGACGACCTCTTGCACCAGACTTCCTCATTGTTTTAAAATCTTAACCAAAGTAACTTTATTTGTTGCTGTCAAACAACTTACACGGTGAGCTATAACTTCAGTATGATTTCAATATCCCTTAACAGGTTGGTGAGACCACAAGGAAAATCAGGCACAATGTTACACACTCTGTTTTCTGTGGCACAAAATCACAGAGATGACACACACGCAGGACTGTCACTCAAGCACTAATGTCAATATTAATCTCCCACCTAATTTATTTTTTTTTTTTTCTCAGGGAGACTTTAGAAACCAAATAATATTAAAAAAAAAAAAAAAAAAGGCTTTCTATGGCCCACAATTAGAGAGAGAGAGGTGGCACACCCAGGAGTCAAGACTGGCGCACAAGCTGAAAGGGCAATATTACTCTCCCACTGTTTTTTTAAGTTTTTTTTCTTTTATTTTCAGGGAGACTTTAGAAACCAAATAATATTAAAAAAACCAAAAAAATAAATAGGCTTTCTATGGCCCACTGAATGAGAGAGAGAGGTGGCACACCCAGGAGTCAAGACTGGCACACAAGCTGAAAGGGCAATATTACTCTCCCACTGTTTTTTTATGTTTTTTTTTTTTCAGGGAGACTTTAGAAACCAAATAATATTAAAAAAAACAAAAAAATAAATAGGCTTTCTATGGCCCACTGAATGAGAGAGAGAGGTGGCACACCCAGGAGTCAAGACTGGCACACAAGCTGAAAGGGCAATATTACTCTCCCACTGTTTTTTTTTTTTTTTTCAGGGAGACTTTAGAAACCAAATAATAAGAAAAAAAATAAATAAATAAATAGGCTTTCTATAGCCCACTGAATGAGAGATAGCACACACAGCAGTGGCACACAAGCCCTGACTGAGGCCAATATTTTTCTCCCACTGATTGATGTAGTGTTTTTGTGTTGAGGTAGATTTTAGAACACAAATCAAGGAAAAAAAAAATGCTTTCTATGGCCCACTGAATGAGAGAGGTGGCACACCCAGGAGTCAAGACTGGCACACAAGCTGAAAGGGCAATATTACTCTCCCACTGTTTTTTTACTTTTTTTTTTTTCAGGGAGACTTTAGAAACCAAATAATATTAAAAAAACCAAAAAAATAAATAGGCTTTCTATGGCCCACTGAATGAGAGAGAGAGGTGGCACACCCAGGAGTCAAGACTGGCACACAAGCTGAAAGGGCAATATTACTCTCCCACTGTTTTTTTATGTATTTTTTGTTTTTTAAGGGAGACTTTAGAAACCAAATAATATTAAAAAAAACAAAAAAATAAATAGCCTTTCTATGGCCCACTGAATGAGAGAGAGAGGTGGCACACCCAGGAGTCAAGACTGGCACACAAGCTGAAAGGGCAATATTACTCTCCCACTGTTTTTTTATGTTTTTTTTTTTTCAGGGAGACTTTAGAAACCAAATAATATTAAAAAAAACAAAAAAATAAATAGGCTTTCTATGGCCCACTGAATGAGAGAGAGAGGTGGCACACCCAGGAGTCAAGACTGGCACACAAGCTGAAAGGGCAATATTACTCTCCCACTGTTTTTTTATGTATTTTTTGTTTTTTAAGGGAGACTTTAGAAACCCAATAATATTTAAAAAAATAAATAAATAGGCTTTCTATGGCCCACTGAATGAGAGGGAGAGAGGTGGCACACCCAGGAGTCAAGACTGGCACACAAGCTGAAAGGGCAATATTACTCTCCCACTGTTTTTTTATGTTTTTTTTTTTTCAGGGAGACTTTAGAAACCAAATAATATTAAAAAAACCAAAAAAATAAATAGGCTTTCTATGGCCCACTGAATGAGAGAGAGAGGTGGCACACCCAGGAGTCAAGACTGGCACACAAGCTGAAAGGGCAATATTACTCTCCCACTGTTTTTTTATGTTTTTTTTTTTTCAGGGAGACTTTAGAAACCAAATAATATTAAAAAACCCAAAAAAATAAATAGGCTTTCTATGGCCCACTGAATGAGAGAGAGAGGTGGCACACCCAGGAGTCAAGACTGGCACACAAGCTGAAAGGGCAATATTACTCTCCCACTGTTTTTTTATTTTTATTTTTTTTTCAGGGAGACTTTAGAAACCAAATAATAAGAAAAAAAATAAATAAATAAATAGGCTTTCTATAGCCCACTGAATGAGAGATAGCACACACAGCAGTGGCACACAAGCCCTGACTGAGGCCAATATTTTTCTCCCACTGATTGATGTAGTGTTTTTGTGTTGAGGTAGATTTTAGAACACAAATCAAGGAAAAAAAAAATGCTTTCTATGGCCCACTGAATGAGAGAGGTGGCACACCCAGGAGTCAAGACTGGCACACAAGCTGAAAGGGCAATATTACTCTCCCACTGTTTTTTTATATTTTTTTTTTTCAGGGAGACTTTAGAAACCAAATAATATTAAAAAAACCAAAAAAATAAATAGGCTTTCTATGGCCCACTGAATGAGAGAGAGAGGTGGCACACCCAGGAGTCAAGACTGGCACACAAGCTGAAAGGGCAATATTACTCTCCCACTGTTTTTTTTATGTATTTTTTGTTTTTTAAGGGAGACTTTAGAAACCAAATAATATTAAAAAAACCAAAAAAATAAATAGCCTTTCTATGGCCCACTGAATGAGAGAGAGAGGTGGCACACCCAGGAGTCAAGACTGGCAGACAAGCTGAAAGGGCAATATTACTCTCCCACTGTTTTTTTATGGGTTTTTTTTTTTTCAGGGAGACTTTAGAAACCAAATAATATTAAAAAAAACAAAAAAATAAATAGGCTTTCTATGGCCCACTGAATGAGAGAGAGAGGTGGCACACCCAGGAGTCAAGACTGGCACACAAGCTGAAAGGGCAATATTACTCTCCCACTGTTTTTTTATGTTTTTTTTTTCAGGGAGACTTTAGAAACCAAATAATATTAAAAAAACCAAAAAAATAAATAGGCTTTCTATGGCCCACTGAATGAGAGAGAGAGGTGGCACACCCAGGAGTCAAGACTGGCACACAAGCTGAAAGGGCAATATTACTCTCCCACTGTTTTTTTATTTTTATTTTTTTTTTCAGGGAGACTTTAGAAACCAAATAATAAGAAAAAAAATAAATAAATAAATAGGCTTTCTATAGCCCACTGAATGAGAGATAGCACACACAGCAGTGGCACACAAGCCCTGACTGAGGCCAATATTTTTCTCCTACTGATTGATGTAGTGTTTTTGTGTTGAGGTAGATTTTAGAACACAAATCAAGGAAAAAAAAAAAATGCTTTCTATGGCCCACTGAATGAGAGAGGTGGCACACCCAGGAGTCAAGACTGGCACACAAGCTGAAAGGGCAATATTACTCTCCCACTGTTTTTTTATTTTATTTTTTTTTTCAGGGAGACTTTAGAAACCAAATAATAAGAAAAAAATAAAAATAAATAAATAGGCTTTCTATAGCCCACTGAATGAGAGATAGCACACACAGCAGTGGCACACAAGCCCTGACTGAGGCCAATATTTTTCTACCACTGATTGATGTAGTGTTTTTGTGTTGAGGTAGAATTTAGAACACAAATCACGGAAAAAATAAATAGGCTTTCTATGGCCCACTCAGTGAAAGATGGCACACACAGGGATGGCACTGTAGCAGAAATGCCAATCTTAATCTCCCACAAAAAAAAAAAAAAAAAAAAAAAACAGGGACTGTCCTACAATTACTATCTCCCTGCAGTAATCTAAGCCAGGTATGGCAGGCAGCAATAGGAGTGGACTGATGCACAAATTAAATAAAAAGTGTGGACAAACAAAAAAGATAGCTGTGCAGAAAGGAACAAGAGGATATGTGCTTTGAAAAAAGCAGTTGGTTTCCACAGTGGCGTACACACAGCAATACAGCTATCACGGAGCCTTCTAGGGCAGCCCAATGAGCTACAGCGCTGAGGAAAAAAAAAAAAAAAAATAGCTTCCACTGTTCCTGCACACCGAAGGTGGTGTTGGACAGTGGAAATCGCTACAGCACAAGCGGTTTGGTGGTTAGTGGACCCTGCCTAACGCTCTCCCTGCTTCTGACGAAGCGGCAGCAACCTCTCCCTAAGCTCAGATCAGCAGCAGTAAGATGGCGGTCGGCGGGAACGCCCCTTTATAGCCCCTGTGACGCCGCAGACAGCAAGCCAATCACTGCAATGCCCTTCTCTAAGATGGTGGGGACCAGGATCTATGTCATCACGCTGCCCACACTCTGCGTTCACCTTCATTGGCTGAGAAATGGCGCTTTTCGCGTCATTGAAACGCGACTTTGGCGCGAAAGTCGCGTACCGCATGGCCGACAAGCACAGGGGTCGGATCGGGTTTCATGAGACGCCGACTTAGCCAAAAGTCGGCGACTTTTGAAAATGATCGACCCGTTTCGCTCAACCCTATTAATGACTCTTTACTAAATGGTGCAATGATGCATTAATCTGGGTTTGAAAGATTCCAGGGAAATGTATGTTTATCTATGTATCTGTCAATCCTCAATTAAAACTTCAAGGAATTTTCCAGGTTTACTAAAGTAAGCAAAATTATAAAATAAATCAATAATGACCACTTACCCTTTAAGTCCCCAACTGTTCAAGCATCACTGCTATAGTGGTTCCACTGGTATATGGTGGTCACTTCCAGAAGTAATTACTGCAAATATTTCCGTCAGTCAACTGACCACTGCTGTTACCGGCCACTCAGGTTGGATGTCATCATTTCTGGAACAGGTCTATAAATTTAATGTCAATTTATTAATTACAATTTTCTAGTTCTCTGCTGTCAGTAAATGAAACTTCCTTCTTTTACTCCAGCTTTATTTATTTTTTAATATGAAAAAAATTCACTGCTAAAACTGATGGTAAAAAGTGACCACACACTGATGAACAATGTTCCGCGTTTTTACATCTGAGAAAAATCGTAGACATCTAAATAAGTCCTTAAAGTGTAATTGTGGTTTCAGGAGAACTTGCCTCGGAATGTTTGTGTCTGCCTCTAGCTCCTTCCTCTTCTCTCCATAGAATTTTATGAGCACTAACTGTTATCTCAATAATGGAAATCTCTATTGAATGAAGCATGAACTGAGAATTTTCAGAACAAATGATCAGTCCTGGAGGAGAAAGAAGCACATTTCTCTGATTAAAAGTAGTTGTTTAATAGTTAATTCTGAAAACTAAACAAATGTGAGCGCCTCAGCAAGCTAAAATGGAATGTGAATACCTTTTGGCCATGAGTTGATACAGTTTTAAGGGCAGTTCCTCACCCTTCAAGTCCCTTATGAATTGTTCTTTATTTCCCTATACACAGACATCTTCCTGAGCCCTCATTCACTGTGCAGTTTGTGGGTCTGCCAGAGGAATGAGGTGCATAAGGCTTTCTTTGTTTATGTGGACGAAGCAGTACAATATGCTTGCTTTAGATAAAGCCTTTTTTTTCTCTATTCATCAAAGGCATATTTATCTCCTCTAAATCCTTCCATTCTCTCCCTCATTTCTGTCTTTGTTCTTTTTTCCTTATTCCTTTTCCATGTATATTCAACTCCGGTATTTAGAGATGACGAAGGAACTATTACAATATAATCCAAAAGGGAAATAGAGATGTAATTAAAAAAGATGCCAATATTTTTGGAGCACATGGAGACATACGGAGTCAGACTTTATAAAATATAATTTTACTTGTTTTTATAACTTTGAAGCCAAAACCAAGGCTTCATTGTACTGCTATAATATTATCCGTCTGCGGAAATAAATTGCAAGTTACGTGACAGTAAGAAACAAAAAAATGTTTGATTATGTGAAGTTTATACACTGTGGCTTTGATACAAAATGTTAATAATTGGTGCCAATATGAAAACTATATTGGAATTTTATTTGCATTCTACAGAATGCTAAAATGATAATGACAAGATTCCCTTTTCTTCATTGCTATGTCACATTGACTGCACATTATAAGATGTATATATACAGGTTGGAAAATAAGCATTTGATACACTGCCGATTTTGCAAGTTTTCCCGCCTACAATGAATGTAGAGATATGTAATTTTTATCGTAGGTACACTTCAACTGTGAGAGACAGAATCTAAAAAAGAAACAAGAGAAAACCACATAATATGATTTTTGCATCATTAATTTGCATTTTATTGCATGAAATAAGTGTTTGATACAATAGACAAACAGAACTTAATATTTGGTATAGAAACCTTTGTTTGCATTTATAGAGATCAGACGTTTCCTGTAGTTCTTGACCAAGTTTGCACACACTGCAGCAGTGATTTTGGCCCACTCCTCCATACAGATCTTCTCAGGATCTTTCAGGTGCCGAAGCTATTGCTGGGCAACATTGAGTTTTAGCTCCCTCCATTGATTTTCTACTGCATTGGGTTCAGGTCTGGAGACTGGCTAGGCCATTCTAGGACCTTGAAATGCTTCTTACTGAGTCACTCCTTAGTTGCCATGGCTGTGTGTTTCAGGTCATTGTCATGCTCGAATTGACAAAAGACTGACTGGCACTTCCAAGCTAGTGTGAACAGGTGCATACTAGGAGCAGCCATCTCCATATACAATAAACAAAAAAGTTGAACTCTGTAGTGCTAGAGCATGTCAATATGAAATATATGAAATATGAATAGCAATACTGCTTCTGGATACTAGGAAAAAACTGAGACACTTGGCACATAATTTGGCCAATTCATTCATGCTCAGCAGTCAACCTTTTTTTGTTTATTGTCATGCTGGAAGACCCAGCCATGACCCATCGCTAATGCTTTTACTGAGGGAAGGAGGTTGTTGTCCAAAATCTCGTAATACGTGACCCTATTCATCCTTCCTTCAATACGATGCAGTTGTCCTGTCCCCTTTGCAGAAAAGCACCCCCAAAGTATGTTGTTCCCCCCACCATGTTTCATGGTTGGTTCTTGTGTGAGGAGACTGTAGGCACGTAGGATGCAGTAACGGACTGTACACAGACTAAGGGTGAAAGGGGTTTATTATACAGCAGAGACTCCACGCAGGGAGAAAACGAAGGGATAATATTCCCTAATACGGCAAATGACTAATGGGGTTAACTTAAGGAACAAGGACAACTAAAGCAGACAATTCAATTAAATATAACTTATCACTCAGACGCCAGTCACGGTCGAACTCCTGTCTGTGACTGAGGCCGCTTAGATTGCGTCGCAGTGGGAGTCTGTCACAGTCCTGAGGAAGATGGGGTAGTACCTCCTGATGTTGGCGGTGTCCTCTCGTGGTCCTGATGATGGCAGCGACTCCTCAGGATCCTGATGCGGGTCTTGGGTCCAGGAGATGAGGCAATGAAGAGGGAAATGTCTTTATCCTCAGCCATGAGTGTCCCAACACTACCCAGTCCTGCCCTAACACAGTTTACATCGGACAGCCCGGTTCGCTGTGCTGTATCGATGTGTGCCTAAGTCCCGATCACAGACCTTGTCTCTCATGGTCAGTGCTGTCTGTGGGGGTGGCTGTGGCAGCGGTCTCAGCGAGGGCAGCGATGTCAGCGGGGACAGCGGTGTCTGAGCAGTACCCAGTTGATAGTCTCCCATCAAAGCACTTTGCCATCCCAGCCTCTGCTCTACTCTGCCCAATAACCTCACAGCTGATTTTACCTCAAAGGCATCTTGCACACTCGATGTTCCCACCCAAACTGCTTGAATCCTTGCGTGCGAATGTCCTCTGAGCTTGACCACGACCCCTTCTCTCGAGTACAGGGAGTGGTCCCGCACTTTAAGCTTTCCCCCTGTAATTTAGGTGACAACCCCAATGGTTCCGGACCCGTTACAGAGGAGACATGCCTAGTTGGTTTCTTCCCCTTATACTTGGGGTTGTACTCATCCTTCTTCTTCCTCCAAACACAGCGGATGGAATTGATAACAAAAAGTTCTATTATCTGACCACATGACTTTCTCCCATGCCTTCTCTGGATCATCCAGATGGTTATTGGCAAACTTCACACAAGCTTGGACAGGCGCTGGCGTCAGCAGTGGAACCTTGTGTGCCCTTCAGGATTTTGGTCTATGATGGCGCAGTGTGTTACTAATGTCAATGCTTGAGACTGCGGTCCCAGGTCTCTTTAGGTCATTGACAAGGTTCTCCTGTGTAGTATTGGGCTGATTCCTGAGTTTTCTCAGAATCATCCTAACCCCACAAGACAAGATCTTGCATGGAGCCCCAGACAGAGGAATGTTGACAGTCACCTTGTGTTTCTTCCATTTTCTAATAATTGTGCCAGCAGTTGCTGCCTTCTCACAAAGCTGCTTGCCTATTGTCCTGTATCCCATCCAAGCCTTGTGCACGTCTACAATTTTGTCCCTGATGTCCTTAAACAGCTCTTTGGTCTTGTCCATGGTGCAGAGATTGAAGTGTGATTGATTGAGTAAGTGGATCGGTGTTTATTATACAGGTAATGAGTAGTGATGGGGAAACTCCGGTTTGTTCAGTTCCGCTGGGTTCGGCCGAACAGTTAAAAAAGTTCACTTGAATGAGGGGCCCGAAAAGCCAGTGTTTTTTACGCTGTCATGTGCATGACAGAGCGGAAAATACTGCCTTAGATCAATGGTGAAATCATTACCGCAGGTCAGAGAGCCCACAGCTGTGACTCTAGGTAAAAAGTGTACCTCTGGTCACTGGGTCGGCTGATGGGACTTTGACTCCCATCAGCCTACACCTGCTGCTGCTAATAACAGCCAGATCAGGCAGTGGCTGATGAGAGTATTCCTTAACCGGCACCTGCACTCTAAATAAATACATTTTTAAAAAGCAGTGTGGGTTCCCTTGTATTTTTGATAACTTGCCATGCAAAACTGACAGCTAAGGGCTGTAACCCTCAGCTGTCAGCTTTATCATAGCTGGTTATCGTGAATAGAGAGGTCCCAATGCCTTTTTTTTAGTTATTTAAATAAATAATATAAAAAATGGTGTGGTTTCCCCCCATTTTTGGAAATAAAGCCATGGTCTCCTGTAAAAAAAAAGCAAAAATAAAAAACAATCATATTCCTCACCTGTCTGTCTTTGTGCCCCAAGCCATAATCCATGTCTGGGATAAATAGTTTGCACCTGGGTGGTGCCAAGATATGACTGTCCAGGCTGAAAACCACTGAAGAATGAGCTGCTGCAAGCTCATCCTCAGTGACTAGCAGTGATGTAATCGAGGTTACCGCCGGTCACTCAGGCTGCGGTCTCAGCCGGGCCCCTGAACTGCAGTGACTCACTGAGCTCAGCACTACACCATGAGACTTTTTCTCACAGTAATCTCACTGAGGTCACCGCAGTTCATTGGCCTGGCTGGAAGTGGCCGATGACATCACCACGAGTCACTGAGGATGAGCTCCCAGCAACTCATTCTTCAGTGGTTTTCAACCTGGACGTTCGCATCTTGACACAGTCCAGGTTGAAAACGATTTATCCCAGATATGGATTATGACATGGGACAGAACGATGGACAGGTGAGGTATATATAGAGTTGTTTTTTTGTTTGTTTTATTACAATAGACCATGATTTCAATGGAATGGGCGTTAGGTGAGTATACCTGTGTTTCGTATTTTGAAATAAATAAGTAAAAGTGTGTTTTTTAATTTCAAATAAAGAACTTTATTCTGACTGTGTGTTTATTTAAAATATAACTATAGGATTAGCAATGGGTAGGTGTCTTATAGACGCCTCTCTTTTACTAACCCGTGGGCTTGATGTCACCGGACAATACAAAGGTGACATCAACCCCACAAATATTAGCACCACTTGCCACCGCTGGCTAGTGGGAAGAGAAGGGCAAAGCGCCAGAATTGGTTTTTAAATGTATTTATTTATTTAGTGCCCAGGCGTAGAGTACATCACCGACAGCCTGCTCTTGCTGTTATTAGCGGTACCAGGTTTACTCTGATGGGAGTAGTAGTCCAATTAGCCGACATCAGTGACAGGAGGTAAACTTTTTACCTCCGGTCACATCACAGATGATAGCTTGGGAATCGGTATTAATCTTATCGCCAATCAGAGCCACCGGTGCTCGTGGTGCCGAATCCAAACAGTAAAACTGACCTCCTGGAAATCCGTGTTCGGGGTGCATTCCCAAATGGTAGGCATTCAATATGGACCCCGAGCTTTACTGTTCAGGTTCGCCCATGTCTAGTAACGAGTTCAAACAAGTGTAATTAATACAGGTAATGAGCGCAGAGTAGGAGGGCTTCTTAAAGAAAAAACTAAAAAGTCTGTGAGAGCCCGAATTCTCGCTGGTTGGTAGTCGATCAGATACTTATTTTATGCAATATAATACAATTTAATTATTTAAAAATCATACAATGTGATTTTCTGGATTTTTTTTAGATTCTGTCTCTCACAGTTGAGAGATAAAAAAATACAGACCACTCTATTCTTTGCAGATGGGAAAATTGACTAAATTGGCAGTGTATCAATTACTTATTTTCTCCACTGTATAGGGGCTCCGCATACTGTATATACATCCTCTAATGTGCAGTCAATGTGACATAGCCATAAAGAAAAGGGAATCTTATCATTATTATTTTAGCATTCTATAAAATGCAAATATAATTCTATCTTAGTTTTCACTTTGGCACCAATTATTAACATTTTGTATTGAAGCCACAGTGTATAAACCTCACATAATCAAACATTTTTTTGTTTCTTACTGTCATGTAACTTGCAATTTATTTGGGCAGACAGATAATGTTATAGCAGTTCAATGAAGCCTTGGTTTTGGCTTCAAAGTTATAAAAACAAGTAAAATTATATTTTAGAAAGTCTGACTCCGTATGTTTCCATATGCTGCAAAATATTGGCATTTTTTTTAATTACATCTCTATTTCCCTTTTGGACTATGTACAGGTTGATATTTTGGTGACTTATCGTACTTTGTAGAAATCATATCAGACCAATGTATGGCTAATACATGGGTCTATTATTGGTCATATTGGTCTCTGTATAGTCCCAACCTCAAATGATCCAAAATTCACATAATATGTGTTTGTTTATAGGGCTGGTACCTTTGCCACTTTACTTACCCAAATGTCACTGTCTTACACAAAGACCTATGCAATTTTATCTTATGTGGAACCCATAAGCTTTGTCATACTTACTGGCCACTGCTGTTGCTATGGTCGATGGTCTATAATGCATGGTCAAGCTTTGCCACTTGCCCATGGCTTCCACTTGATTGGCCTGCTCTGTTTCTCCCTAAACTGGTTTTTCAATATTCTTCTGGTCCAGGATCATTAAGGGACCTAAGCCCATCACTCTCTACCTGAGAATTATCTTTCAAGATCCTGTTAATGGTATTCATTTCTGAAGTTTGCTATTCATTAGAAACTTGAAATGTATCCTGACCACGACCTTCTTCTTGACTACGGTGTTAAATAAGGCTACTTTCACACTAGCGTTAACTGCATTCCGTCACAATGCGTCGTTTTGCCGAAAAAACGCATCCTGCAAAAGTGTTTGCAGGATGCGTTTTTTCACCATTGATTAACATTAAGCGACGCATTGTGACGGATTGCCACACGTCGCTGCGTCGTGCAGTGGTGGACCGTCGGGAGCAAAAAACGCTACATGTAATGTTTTTTGCTCCCGACGGTCCGCTTTTTCCGACCGCGCATTCGCGGCCGGAACTCCGCCCCCACCTCCCCGCACTTCCCCGCACCTCACAATGGGGCAGCGGATGCGCTGGAAAAATGCATCCGCTGCACCCGTTGTGCGGCGGAGACAACGCTAGCGTCGGGGACCTCGGCCCGACGCACTACGACGGACCGAGCCCGACACTAGTGTGAAAGAAGCCTTAGGTTTGCCTATTCTGGCTCTCGCATGTCTAGTCTGTCTTGTCTTCAGATCTTGGATTACAATAATAATTCCACTGGATTCTACTGACCAACACTCCTTCGTTCAGGTTGAGTCTAGCCCATAGCAACCCCAGGGATCCCCTATCAGAGGTAGGTCTCATGTCAAGCTCCTTGAAAAACAGATAAAAATGTTTTTTTATGCTCCTCCATCTATGTGCTTCAGAAAACTCTGTAACATGCTGTGATCAACATGTTTACTGGGAGCAGTGATTAAGGTGAATTTGTCCCTCTAGACAGACAACAATGCAAAAATAAGGGTACGTGGCCATATAATCGTCTTCCTTACAAGAGCCATTTAAATGGAATATGTCACCTGTCATGGTTCCACCCCTCAGCGTGTCTGGGATGCAGTTACTGACAGCTTGGCCATCCAATCTGGTATAGGGGTGTGCTGAAGCTGTCAGTACTTTGATTGACAGCTTGGCCATCCAATCTGGTACAGGGGCGTGCTGAGCTATCAGTGTGTTGATGAACAGCTCGACTATCCAATCTGAGACTGTGAGGCTTTGGCTGTCTCATGTGTTTACTATTCCAGTTAATGGCCATGCTTCTTAACTGAGCTGAGTTTCCCAGAACACTGCCAGACGTACATTCATCTTCTGAGGTTTGTGCTTAGTGCTCACCTGTGCCTTCAGTTCTGTTTGCTTGATCTGTTGCTTGACCTTGGACTTCATTCTGACCATCCGCCTGTTTAACCCCTTCAGCTCTGATCCATTATCCTCCCGGTACTCTGACCTCAGAACATTACCTGACTACGCTTTTGTCTCTTCCTTCTGTTTATGATGTACTCTCCTGGCTTCTGACCTCAGACTACTTGACCACTCTGACGCACCGCTTGGCCGTGAGAAGAGACTAGCATCACAGTCACCAATTTTTTACAACCTCATCAGAGAGCAGCATGATATAGGAAAATAGACCCTGAACCCAATGATGTATCACTTGGTTTACTGAGTGCAGTGGTCAGACACAGAATTCTTAGATGTAGCATGTAAAAGAAATGAAAGGAAAGCGCTCCTAAGTGTAGTTTCCCCAGCAGTGTTGGAAAGATAGGTGATTACAGCAAAATCACCCGAAACAGTGGTGCAAGGCAAAACACTATTTGCGTGTATGGATTAAACTCCATAAGGCTGCAGGTATCTCCACAGATCCCTGATGTCACCGATAGGAAACAGTATACCAAGAAGAAAAAAAACAAAACCGTGGTGACAGGAGCACTGCAAAAGATGGGAACATCCAGAAGAATAGATAACAGTCTTTTATTCATGCAATGCATGATGAAGGAGTCCTACAACTATGAAACGCACTGCATTAATAAAAGACTGTCATCTATACCTAGATGTTCCTGTCCTTGGCAGCGCTCTTGTCACCACGGTTTTGTTTTTTCCTCTTCTTGGTAGATACAGCATGTACACAACACCAATAATGTAACCCACGGTGGTTAGCCGCACATAACTAATGTATACCTATAAAAAGGCACCACACATTGATGATATAGAAAGAAACACTTTATTGAACATCATAAAACACCAAACATGGTCAAAATAGCCCACAATAGGCAGCAGGTAAGAGACAACACATACAGAATAAAAAGGGTAGACACCTGGCATCAAAATCATGGAAAAATATCCTAAAAATTACTGACATGAAATACACATTTTATATGCTTTGTATGTAAACAAAGGAAGTATGTTACCATATACTATAATAGTCCTTGCAAGGTAGTCACATCACAGTGTTACATACCTCTGACAAATATAATTTTAGTAAAAGAGGGGGCTAATATACCAAATACGCCACATAGGGGAAATAGACAAAGACTATCATAACAATAGAGGTATAGTACTACATCAGCTCATATTTACCAAGTGGAGTAAATAGCCAGGCGTCCACCACACCCGACCACCAATGTGTGGTGCCTTTTTATAGGTATACATTAAATACAGCATGTAGCAGAGCTGAGAAAGCTGATCCCACCCACATTATGCTCTCTATGTACTTATTCCATTGGCAGTGAGATGCTTACCAAATAAAGGGGTGTGGTCAGATATCTGCTCACCAGCCAGCTAGTCACAGCTGTGATAATGTCCTATTGATAAAACTTTCATTATAAGTAAACAACAGTACATTTCTAAATTTAGTATTTCATACCCTACCTCATGCTGTGCTCATATTGCATAGCACAACCTGCTGACAGATTCCCTTTAAGTAAAAGGTCAAACATTATGTGCTCTTTAAGAATACACATCTGGACTGTAATATATGTGTGTATAAGTATACAAAATTATTCACCTGCTATGCAAATGAAGTTAGCAGCAAATGTACATAGTTTCTGCTGTTTGCAATTTTACCAATGAAGAAATAATAATTTAAATAGCTCAACAAGACTAATATAACTAGTGGTTTCTCCAAATGCAACATGAAAAGCCACTATTAGGCCGGTTTCGCACTAGCAGCATAGGTCTGCGTACTTCTTACCTTCAGATCCGCATACATCCGCATCCATCCTGCGTACCTATCTTTAACATTGTGTACGCAGGGACAAGTGCAGCGCCCCAGAGTCCTGGTCATTGCAGTACTGTTGCTCCGCCGCTACGGGGAGTGATGGTACGTCTGATGGCACTTAAGGAGTTCACCTGACCAGGTATTACAGTCACAAATTACACTTCACACTCTGGCCACCAGGGGGAGCAAAGGGTTCTATGTATTAGGCCACTCCTCACAATCTGGTGATTGGATCTCTCCAACTGGGGGTTGGATAGGAAGTGAGAGAGAAGCTGACTGGGTTTTGCCCAGGTAACACCTAGTGAGAGAAAGGGTTGCTTGGGAAGATTCAGGGGGGTCCCTGTCAGGGGTGGGATCCTGACAGAGGCCTAGCAAAAAGGACAGATCGTTACGGAACCGCGCCTGCACTTCATTGCGGCGGTATCTTAAGAAAGGACACGAAGCGAGGTTTATTGTGGAGAAGTGAGAAACGAGATCACAGCACAAAGGAGGATAGAACCAGTAGGAGTCGTGCCCCGAGATCGGCAACATCCTACTGAGGCGGGTAGCCGGTGGCCAGAACGCCGAGGACGTATTGGGCTCCACGCATTGCTTCAAACAGCGGCAGGGCAGTTGACTTTAGGTTGGCTGTCTCACCTAAATCACCTAAGCAGACATAGGAGGCAATTGTGGGAGACAGGCGACTCTAGGGTCCCGGAAGAACTCCAGGCCTACCTGTCATACGGGTGCGTCCTAGCCAAATCATCTGGGGGACGGAGAAGAACATCAGAACAGAAACGAGAGTTGTGAGAAAGAACATCAGAAACAGACACAACAGTTGTGAGTAGGGTTGAGCGAAACGGATCGTTCATTTTCATAAGTCGCCGACTTTTGGCAAAGTCGGCGTCTCATGAAACCGAGCCGATCCCAGCGTTGCATCGGCCATGCGGTACGCGACTTTCGCGCCAAAGTCGCGTTTCAATGACGCTAAAAGCGCCATTTCTCAGCCAATGAAGGTGGACGCAGAGTATGGGCAGCGTGATGACATAGATCTCAGTCCCCACCATCTTAGAGAAGGGCATTGCAGTGATTGGCTTGCTTTCTGCGGCGTCACAGGGGCTATAAAGGGGCATTCCCGCCGACCGCCATCTTACTGCTGCTGATCTGAGCGTAGGGAGAGGTTGCTGCAGCTTCTTCAGAAGCAGGGATAGTGATAGGCAGGGTACATAAAGCTGCAAACCGCTTGTGCTGTAGCGATTTCCACTGTCCAACACCACCTTTTGTTTGCAGGGACAGTGGAAGCTACATTTTTTTTTCCTCAGCGCTGTCGCTCATTGGGCTGCCCTAGAAGGCTCCCTGACCCTGATAGCTGCGTTGCTGTGCCTGTGTGTACGCCGCTGTGCAAACCAACTGCTTTTTTCAAAGCACAAATCCTGTATTTCCTTCCTTTCTGCACAGCTATCTTGTGTGTTTGTCCACACTTTTGTGTGCAGCAGTCCTTTTTCTAGCTGCCTGCCATACTTTTCTGAGATAACTGCAGGGAGATAAATCTTGGCAAGTCTGCCTCCGTGCCAGTCCTGTGTGTGGCATCTGTCTCTCATTGTGTCCCACCGAAAAGCAGTGTGTAATACTGGTCCTTTTTTTTTTTTTTGGTTAAATTCTCCCTTTTCAAAAAAAAAATAGTTAGTGGGAGATAAATATTGGCAAGTCTGCCTCCGTGCCATTGCTGTGGGTGGCATCTCACTCTCATTGTGTGGCACCGAAAAAACCACTGTGATACTTGACCATTTTTTTTTTGTCTAAATTCTCCCTTTTCAAAAAAAAAAAAATTAGTGGGAGATAAATATTGGCAAGTCTGCCTCCGTGCCATTGCTGTGTGTGGCATCTGTCTCTCATTGTGTGGCACCGAAAACACTGTGTAATAGTTGGCCATTTTTTTTTTTGTCTAAATTCTCCCTTTTCAAAAAAAAAAAGTTAGTGGGAGATAAATCTTGGCAAGTCTGCCTCCGTGCCATTGCTGTGGGTGGCATCTCACTCTCATTGTGTGGCACCGAAAAAAACACTGTGATACTTGGCCATTTTTTTTTTTGTCTAAATTCTCCCTTTTCAAAAAAAAAAAAATTAGTGGGAGATATATATTGGCAAGTCTGCCTCCGTGCCATTGCTGTGTGTGGCATCTGTCTCTCATTGTGTGGCACCGAAAACACTGTGTAATAGTTGGCCATTTTTTTTTTTTCTAAATTCTCCCTTTTCAAAAAAAAAAAGTTAGTGGGAGATAAATCTTGGCAAGTCTGCCTCCGTGCCATTGCTGTGGGTGGCATCTCACTCTCATTGTGTGGCACCGAAAAAACCACTGTGATACTTGGCCATTTTTTTTTTTGTCTAAATTCTCCCTTTTCAAAAAAAAAAGTTAGTGGGAGATAAATCTTGGCAAGTCTGCCTCCGTGCCATTGCTGTGGGTGGCATCTCACTCTCATTGTGTGGCACCGAAAAAACCACTGTGATACTTGGCCATTTTTTTTTTTTTGTCTAAATTCTCCCTTTTCAAAAAAAAAAAAGTTAGTGGGAGATAAATCTTGGCAAGTCTGCCTCCGTGCCAGTCCTGTGTGTGGCATCTGTCTCTCATTGTGTCCCACCGAAAAGCAGTGTGTAATACTGGTCCTTTTTTTTTTTTTTTGGTTAAATTCTCCCTTTTCAAAAAAAAAAAGTTAGTGGGAGATAAATCTTGGCAAGTCTGCCTCCGTGCCAGTCCTGTGTGTGGCATCTGTCTCTCATTGTGTCCCACCGAAAAGCAGTGTGTAATATTGGTCCTTTTTTTTTTTTTTGGTTAAATTCTCCCTTTTCAAAAAAAAAATAGTTAGTGGGAGATAAATCTTGGCAAGTCTGCCTCCGTGCCATTGCTGTGGGTGGCATCTCACTCTCATTGTGTGGCACCGAAAAAACCACTGTGATACTTGGCCATTTTTTTTTTTTGTCTAAATTCTCCCTTTTCAAAAAAAAAAAGTTAGTGGGAGATAAATCTTGGCAAGTCTGCCTCCGTGCCATTGCTGTGGGTGGCATCTCACTCTCATTGTGTGGCACCGAAAAAACCACTGTGATACTTGGCCATTTTTTTTTTTGTCTAAATTCTCCCTTTTCAAAAAAAAAAAAGTTAGTGGGAGATAAATCTTGGCAAGTCTGCCTCCATGCCATTGCTGTGGGTGGCATCTCACTCTCATTGTGTGGCACCGAAAAAACCACTGTGATACTTGGTCATTTTTTTTTTGTCTAAATTCAAAAAAAAAAAGTTAGTGGGAGATAAATCTTGGCAAGTCTGCCTCCGTGCCAGTCCTGTGTGTGGCATCTGTCTCTCATTGTGTCCCACCGAAAAGCAGTGTGTAATACTGGTCCTTTTTTTGGGGGGGTTAAATTCTCCCTTTTCAAAAAAAAATAGTTAGTGGGAGATAAATCTTGGCAAGTCTGCCTCCGTGCCAGTCCTGTGTGTGGCATCTGTCTCTCATTGTGTCCCACCGAAAAGCAGTGTGTAATACTGGTCCTTTTTTTTTTTTTTTGTTAAATTCTCCCTTTTCAAAAAAAAAATAGTTAGTGGGAGATAAATCTTGGCAAGTCTGCCTCCGTGCCAGTCCTGTGTGTGGCATCTCACTCTCATTGTGTGGCACCGAAAAAACCACTGTGATACTTGGCCATTTTTTTTTTGTCTAAATTCTCCCTTTTCAAAAAAAAAAAAGTTAGTGGGAGATAAATCTTGGCAAGTCTGCCTCCGTGCCAGTCCTGTGTGTGGCATCTGTCTCTCATTGTGTCCCACCGAAAAGCAGTGTGTAATACTGGTCCTTTTTTTTTTTTGGGGTTAAATTCTCCCTTTTCAAAAAAAAAAAATAGTTAGTGGGAGATAAATCTTGGCAAGTCTGCCTCCGTGCCAGTCCTGTGTGTGGCATCTGTCTCTCATTGTGTCCCACCGAAAAGCAGTGTGTAATACTGGTCCTTTTTTTTTTTTTTGGTTAAATTCTCCCTTTTCAAAAAAAAAAAAGTTAGTGGGAGATAAATCTTGGCAAGTCTGCCTCCGTGCCATTGCTGTGGGTGGCATCTCACTCTCATTGTGTGGCACCGAAAAAACCACTGTGATACTTGGCCATTTTTTTTTTTGTCTAAATTCTCCCTTTTCAAAAAAAAAAAAAGTTAGTGGGAGATAAATCTTGGCAAGTCTGCCTCCGTGCCATTGCTGTGGGTGGCATCTCACTCTCATTGTGTGGCACCGAAAAAACCACTGTGATACTTGGCCATTTTTTTTTTGTCTAAATTCTCCCTTTTCAAAAAAAAAAAAGTTAGTGGGAGATAAATCTTGGCAAGTCTGCCTCCGTGCCAGTCCTGTGTGTGGCATCTGTCTCTCATTGTGTCCCACCGAAAAGCAGTGTGTAATACTGGTCCTTTTTTTTTTTTGGGGTTAAATTCTCCCTTTTCAAAAAAAAAAATAGTTAGTGGGAGATAAATCTTGGCAAGTCTGCCTCCGTGCCAGTCCTGTGTGTGGAATCTGTCTCTCATTGTGTCCCACCAAAAAGCAGTGTGTAATACTGGTCCTTTTTTTTTTTTTGGGTTAAATTCTCCCTTTTCAAAAAAAAAAAATAGTTAGTGGGAGATAAATCTTGGCAAGTCTGCCTCCGTGCCAGTCCTGTGTGTGGAATCTGTCTCTCATTGTGTCCCACCGAAAAGCAGTGTGTAATACTGGTCCTTTTTTTTTTTTTTGGTTAAATTCTCCCTTTTCAAAAAAAAAATTGTTAGTGGGAGATAAATCTTGGCAAGTCTGCCTCCGTGCCATTGCTGTGGGTGGCATCTCACTCTCATTGTGTGGCACCGAAAAAACCACTGTGATACTTGGCCATTTTTTTTTTTTGTCTAAATTCTCCCTTTTCAAAAAAAAAAGATAGTGGGAGATAAGTCTTGGCAAGTCTGCCTCCGTGCCATTGCTGTGGGTGGCATCTCACTCTCATTGTGTGGCACCGAAAAAACCACTGTGATACTTGGCCATTTTTTTTTTTGTCTAAATTCTCCCTTTTCAAAAAAAAAAAGTTAGTGGGAGATAAATCTTGGCAAGTCTGCCTCCGTGCCATTGCTGTGGGTGGCATCTCACTCTCATTGTGTGGCACTGAAAAAACCACTGTGATACTTGGCCATTTTTTTTTTTGTCTAAATTCTCCCTTTTCAAAAAAAAAAAAGTTAGTGGGAGATAAATCTTGGCAAGTCTGCCTCCGTGCCATTGCTGTGGGTGGCATCTCACTCTCATTGTGTGGCACCGAAAAAACCACTGTGATACTTGGTCATTTTTTTTTTTGTCTAAATTCAAAAAAAAAAAGTTAGTGGGAGATAAATCTTGGCAAGTCTGCCTCCGTGCCAGTCCTGTGTGTGGCATCTGTCTCTCATTGTGTCCCACCGAAAAGCAGTGTGTAATACTGGTCCTTTTTTTGGGGGGGGGTTAAATTCTCCCTTTTCAAAAAAAAAATAGTTAGTGGGAGATAAATCTTGGCAAGTCTGCCTCCGTGCCATTGCTGTGTGTGGCATCTGTCTCTCATTGTGTCCCACCGAAAAGCAGTGTGTAATACTGATCCTTTTTTTGGGGGGGTTAAATTCTCCCTTTTCAAAAAAAAAAAATAGTTAGTGGGAGATAAATCTTGGCAAGTCTGCCTCCGTGCCAGTCCTGTGTGTGGAATCTGTCTCTCATTGTGTCCCACCGAAAAGCAGTGTGTAATACTGGTCCTTTTTTTTTTTTTTGGTTAAATTCTCCCTTTTCAAAAAAAAAATTGTTAGTGGGAGATAAATCTTGGCAAGTCTGCCTCCGTGCCATTGCTGTGGGTGGCATCTCACTCTCATTGTGTGGCACCGAAAAAACCACTGTGATACTTGGCCATTTTTTTTTTTTGTCTAAATTCTCCCTTTTCAAAAAAAAAAGATAGTGGGAGATAAGTCTTGGCAAGTCTGCCTCCGTGCCATTGCTGTGGGTGGCATCTCACTCTCATTGTGTGGCACCGAAAAAACCACTGTGATACTTGGCCATTTTTTTTTTTGTCTAAATTCTCCCTTTTCAAAAAAAAAAAGTTAGTGGGAGATAAATCTTGGCAAGTCTGCCTCCGTGCCATTGCTGTGGGTGGCATCTCACTCTCATTGTGTGGCACCGAAAAAACCACTGTGATACTTGGCCATTTTTTTTTTTTGTCTAAATTCTCCCTTTTCAAAAAAAAAAAAGTTAGTGGGAGATAAATCTTGGCAAGTCTGCCTCCGTGCCAGTCCTGTGTGTGGCATCTGTCTCTCATTGTTTCCCACCGAAAAGCAGTGTGTAATACTGGTCCTTTTTTTGGGGGGGGTTAAATTCTCCCTTTTCAAAAAAAAAATAGTTAGTGGGAGATAAATCTTGGCAAGTCTGCCTCCGTGCCAGTCCTGTGTGTGGCATCTGTCTCTCATTGTTTCCCACCGAAAAGCAGTGTGTAATACTGGTCCTTTTTTTGGGGGGGGTTAAATTCTCCCTTTTCAAAAAAAAAATAGTTAGTGGGAGATAAATCTTGGCAAGTCTGCCTCCGTGCCATTGCTGTGTGTGCCATCTCACTCTCATTGTGTGGCACCGAAAAAACCACTGTGATACTTGGCCATTTTTTTTTTTGTCTAAATTCTCCCTTTTCAAAAAAAAAAAGTTAGTGGGAGATAAGTCTTGGCAAGTCTGCCTCCGTGCCATTGCTGTGGGTGGCATCTCACTCTCATTGTGTGGCACCGAAAAAACCACTGTGATACTTGGCCATTTTTTTTTTTGTCTAAATTCTCCCTTTTCAAAAAAAAAAGTTAGTGGGAGATAAATCTTGGCAAGTCTGCCTCCGTGCCATTGCTGTGGGTGGCATCTCACTCTCATTGTGTGGCACCGAAAAAACCACTGTGATACTTGGCCATTTTTTTTTTTTGTCTAAATTCTCCCTTTTCAAAAAAAAAAAGTTAGTGGGAGATAAATCTTGGCAAGTCTGCCTCCGTGCCATTGCTGTGGGTGGCATCTCACTCTCATTGTGTGGCACCGAAAAAACCACTGTGATACTTGGCCATTTTTTTTTTTGTCTAAATTCTCCCTTTTCAAAAAAAAAAAGTTAGTGGGAGATAAATCTTGGCAAGTCTGCCTCCGTGCCAGTCCTGTGTGTGGCATCTGTCTCTCATTGTGTCCCACCGAAAAGCAGTGTGTAATACTGGTCCTTTTTTGGGGGGGGGGGTTAAATTCTCCCTTTTCAAAAAAAAAAAAGTTAGTGGGAGATAAATCTTGGCAAGTCTGCCTCCGTGCCATTGCTGTGGGTGGCATCTCACTCTCATTGTGTGGCACCGAAAAAACCACTGTGATACTTGGCCATTTTTTTTTTTTGTCTAAATTCTCCCTTTTCAAAAAAAAAAAGTTAGTGGGAGATAAGTCTTGGCAAGTCTGCCTCCGTGCCATTGCTGTGGGTGACATCTCACTCTCATTGTGTGGCACCGAAAAAACCACTGTGATACTTGGCCATTTTTTTTTTTGTCTAAATTCTCCCTTTTCAAAAAAAAAAGTTAGTGGGAGATAAATCTTGGCAAGTCTGCCTCCGTGCCATTGCTGTGGGTGGCATCTGTCTCTCATTGTTTCCCACCGAAAAGCAGTGTGTAATACTGGTCCTTTTTTGGGGGGGGGTTAAATTCTCCCTTTTCAAAAAAAAAATAGTTAGTGGGAGATAAATCTTGGCAAGTCTGCCTCCGTGCCATTGCTGTGTGTGGCATCTGTCTCTCATTGTGTCCCACCGAAAAGCAGTGTGTAATACTGGTCCTTTTTTTTGGGGGGGGTTAAATTCTCCCTTTTCAAAAAAAAAATAGTTAGTGGGAGATAAATCTTGGCAAGTCTGCCTCCGTGCCATTGCTGTGGGTGGCATCTCACTCTCATTGTGTGGCACCGAAAAAACCACTGTGATACTTGGCCATTTTTTTTTTTTGTCTAAATTCTCCCTTTTCAAAAAAAAAAAGTTAGTGGGAGATAAGTCTTGGCAAGTCTGCCTCCGTGCCATTGCTGTGGGTTGCATCTCACTCTCATTGTGTGGCACCGAAAAAACCACTGTGATACTTGGCCATTTTTTTTTTTGTCTAAATTCTCCCTTTTCAAAAAAAAAAGTTAGTGGGAGATAAATCTTGGCAAGTCTGCCTCCGTGCCATTGCTGTGGGTGGCATCTCACTCTCATTGTGTGGCACCGAAAAAACCACTGTGATACTTGGCCATTTTTTTTTTTGTCTAAATTCTCCCTTTTCAAAAAAAAAAAAGTTAGTGGGAGATAAATCTTGGCAAGTCTGCCTCCGTGCCATTGCTGTGGGTGGCATCTCACTCTTATTGTGTGGCACCGAAAAAACCACTGTGATACTTGGCCATTTTTTTTTTTGTCTAAATTCTCCCTTTTCAAAAAAAAAAAGTTAGTGGGAGATAAATCTTGGCAAGTCTGCCTCCGTGCCAGTCCTGTGTGTGGCATCTGTCTCTCATTGTTTCCCACCGAAAAGCAGTGTGTAATACTGGTCCTTTTTTTGGGGGGGTTAAATTCTCCCTTTTCAAAAAAAAAATAGTTAGTGGGAGATAAATCTTGGCAAGTCTGCCTCAGTGCCATTGCTGTGTGTGGCATCTGTCTCTCATTGTGTCCCACCGAAAAGCAGTGTGTAATACTGGTCCTTTTTTTGGGGGGGGGTTAAATTTTCCTTTTTCAAAAAAAAAATAGTTAGTGGGAGATAAATATTGGCAAGTCTGCCTCCGTGCCAGTCCTGTGTGTGGCATCTGTCTCTCATTGTGTCCCACCGAAAAGCAGTGTGTAATATTGGTCCTTTTTTTTTTTTTTGGTTAAATTCTCCCTTTTAAAAAAAAAAAATAGTTAGTGGGAGATAAATCTTGGCAAGTCTGCCTCCGTGCCATTGCCGTGGGTGGCATCTCACTCTCATTGTGTGGCACCGAAAAAACCACTGTGATACTTGGCCATTTTTTTTTTGTCTAAATTCTCCCTTTTCAAAAAAAAAAAAGTTAGTGGGAGATAAATCTTGGCAAGTCTGCCTCCGTGCCATTGCTGTGGGTGGCATCTCACTCTCATTGTGTGGCACCGAAAAAACCACTGTGATACTTGGCCATTTTTTTTTTTTGTCTAAATTCTCCCTTTTCAAAAAAAAAAAGTTAGTGGGAGATAAATCTTGGCAAGTCTGCCTCCGTGCCATTGCTGTGGGTGTCATCTCACTCTCATTGTGTGGCACCGAAAAAACCACTGTGATACTTGGCCATTTTTTTTTTGTCTAAATTCTCCCTTTTCAAAAAAAAAAAAAGTTAGTGGGAGATAAATCTTGGCAAGTCTGCCTCCGTGCCAGTCCTGTGTGTGGCATCTGTCTCTCATTGTGTCCCACCGAAAAGCAGTGTGTGTGTAATACTGGGCCTTTTTGTTTTTTTTTGGTAAATTCTCCCTTTTCAAAAAAAAAAAAATTAGTGGGAGATAAATATTGGCAAGTCTGCTTGAGTGCTGCTCCTGTGTGTGCCATCTGTCTCAAATTATTGGGGCACAGAAAACCGAGTGTGTAACATTGGGCCTGATTTTCCTTTCAGTGTCAGGCACCTATAAAGGTATATATAAATTCTACAGAAGTTTGAGTTCACCTTATAAGTTGTTTTACAGTAACAAATAGCGTTACTTTGGTTACGTTTTGCAAACAATGAGGAAGTCTAGTGGAAGAGGTCGTGGCCGTGGGCGGTCATTGTCAGCTGGTAATGATGGTAGTGGTGGTGGAGCATCAGGTGGTCGTGGTAAAAGCAGTACAGCACCTAAGTCTCGAGTTGTTGAGCCAAAAACGTCGTCTGCCTACACAAGGCCTCAAACGCTCTCTTTTCTGGGAGTAGGAAAACCACTTTTGAAGCCGGAGCAGGAGGAACAAGTATTGGCTTTCATTGCTCACTCTGCCTCTAGCTCTTTCGCCTCCTCCTCGGAAAGTGCCAAATGTCAGAGCAGTGCATCATCAGTGGATGCTCCCGGTCAGGAACAAGTCGCTTCCTTGTGTCCTTCACCCAGAACAACAGTGAAGGATGCGTCAGTCGACACAACAGGTTACTCCATGGAGCTCTTTACACATACCGTTCCTGGGTTAGACAGTGAAACAGTTAACAGGCCATGCCCATTAGAAGTTGAATCGGACATGGAGTGCACAGATGCACAGCCACAGCCAGATTACTATGCTGTTCCTTTGACTCAGACAAGAACATTGCCCTCGCAGTGTACAAAGGCAGAATCAAACCCAGCGGAGACTATGGTGCCCCGTCACGAACGCTATACCACCGGCTTACACGGTGACACAGACGAAGTTGCACACGACATAGAAGAGGAGGTCATAGATGACCCAGTTGTTGACCCCGATTGGCAGCCATTGGGGGAACAGGGTGCAGGCGGCAGTAGTTCAGAAGCAGAGGAGGAGGACCCGCAGCAGGCATCAACATCACAACAGGTTCCATCTACCGGGCCCGTATCTGGCCAAAAACACGTGGCAAAACCAAAACCTGTTGGAGGACAGTGTGGCCATCCGGTTAAAGAAGCTCAGTCTGCAATGCCTGAAAAGTTATCCGATAGTAGAAAGAGTGCAGTCTGGCATTTTTTTAAACAACATCCAAATGATCAGCGCAAAGTCATCTGTCAAAAATGTTCAACTACCTTAAGCAGAGGTCAGAATCTTAAAAGTCTAAATACAAGTTGCATGCATAGACATTTATCCACCATGCATTTGCAAGCCTGGAATAACTACCAAATGTCCCTAAAGGTTGCAGCACCCTCGGCCAATGAAGCTAGTCAGCAACGCTACATCCCTTCCCTCACTGTAAACCCACTATTTCCCGCACCACCGGCAGTATCTGTGCAGCTTTCGTCGCCAGGCCAAAGCAGGCAGGGAATCACCAGGTTTGCAGTAGGAAACACTGCATGTAGGACACCGGCAAGAATACCATCTCCAACCCTCTCTCAGTCTGCCATGTCCACCGGCACCACCGCTAGTTCCACGATCTCCAGCTCTCCAGTCCAGCTCACCCTACATGAGACTTTTGTTAGGAAAAGGAAGTACTCATCCTCGCATCCGCGTACACAGGGTTTGAACGCCCACATTGCTAGACTAATCTCATTAGAGATGATGCCCTACCGGTTAGTTGAAAGCGAAGCTTTCAAAGCGCTGATGGACTACGCTGTACCACGCTACGAGCTACCCAGTCGGCACTTCTTTTCTAGAAAAGCCATCCCAGCCCTCCAACAGCATGTTAAAGACCGCATCGTCCATGCACTCAGGCAGTCTGTGACTACAAAGGTGCACCTGACAACAGATGCATGGACCAGTAGGCATGGCCAGGGACGTTACATGTCCATCACGGCACACTGGGTGAATGTGGTGGATGCAGGGTCCACAGGGGACAGCAATATTGGGACAGTTCTGCCTAGCCCACGGTCAAGGAAAGATTTGGCTGTAGGCGTTCGCCCCCCCTCCTCCTCTTCCTCCTCCTCCTGCAGAAGCGAGAGCTCATCCACAGACCGCAGTCGCACATCCACTCCATCCGCAGCTGCCACTGTTGCACACCAGGTGTGCCATTATGGGACAGCTAGTGGCAAGTGTCAGCAGGCTGTATTGGCAATGAAGTGTTTGGGTGACAACAGACACACCGCGGAAGTTCTGTCTGAGTTCTTGCTGAATGAAACTCAGTCATGGCTGGGCACTGTACATCTTGAGGCAGGCAAGGTTGTGAGTGATAACGGAAGGAATTTCATGGCTGCCATAGCCCTTTCCCAACTGAAACACATTCCTTGCCTGGCTCACACCTTAAACCTGGTGGTGCAGTGCTTCCTGAAAAGTTATCCGGGGTTACCCGACCTGCTCCTCAAAGTGCGCAGACTTTGCTCGCATATCCGCCGTTCGCCCGTACACTCCAGCCGTATTCAGAACTATCAGCGGTCTTTGAACCTTCCCCAGCATCGCCTAATCATCGACATTTCAACAAGGTGGAACTCCACACTGCACATGCTTCAGAGACTGTGCGAACAGAGGCGTGCTGTTATGTTTTTGTGGGAGGATACACATACACGGGCAGGCAGTTGGATGGCAGACATGGAGTTGTCAGGTGTGCAGTGGTCGAAGCTACAAGACCTGTGTCAAGTCCTTCAGTGTTTTGAGGAATGCACAAGGCTGGTTAGTGCAGACAACGCCATAATAAGCATGAGCATCCCCCTAATGCGTCTGCTGATGCAAAGTTTGACGCACATAAAGGAGCAGGCGTCTGCAGCCGAGGAAGAGGAAAGCCTTGATGACAGTCAGCCATTGTCTGGTCAGGGCCGTGTAGAGGACGCGGTAGGGGGCGAAGAGGAGGAGGAGGACGAGGAGGATGATGGGGATGAGTACTTTTTGAATGAGGAAGCTTCTCCTGGGCCAACAGAAATTAGTGGCGTTGCAAGGCCGGGTTCTGTTTTTGTAAGGGAGACAAGTGACGTAGATTTGCCTGTAACAGCCCCTCCAACCAGCACAACCGCAGATTTGACAACTGGAACTTTGGCACACATGGCGGATTATGCCTTACGTACCCTCAAAAGGGACACACGCATTATTAAAATGATGAGCGATGACGATTACTGGTTGGCCTGCATCCTTGACCCTCGCTATAAAGGCAAATTGCAAAATATTATGCCACATGAGAACCTCGAACAAATATTAGCAACCAAACAAGCTACTCTTGTAGACCGTTTGATTCAGGCATTCCCAGCACACAGCGCCGGTGATGGTTCTCACACAAGCTGCAGGGGGCTACAGGGCAGAGGTGTTAGAGGTGCACAGATCAGAAGTGGCGTTGGACAGAGGGGTTTTCTGACCAGGTTGTGGAGTGATTTCGCAATGACCGCAGACAGGACAGGTACTGCAGCATCTATTCAAAGTGACAGGAGACAACATTTGTCCAGTATGGTTACTAACTATTTTTCAACCCTTATCGATGTTCTCCCTCAACCGTCATTCCCATTTGATTACTGGGCATCCAAATTAGACACCTGGCCAGAATTGGCAGAATATGCGTTGCAGGTGCTTGCTTGCCCAGCAGCTAGTGTGCTATCAGAAAGAGTATTCAGTGCTGCTGGTTCAATATTAACCGAAAAAAAGACTCGTCTGGCTACCCAAAATGTGGATGATCTCACCTTCATTAAAATGAACCACTCCTGGATTTCAAATTATTTTGCCCCACCTTTCCCGGCTGACACCTAGCTTTCCTATAAAAAGGTCTTGCTTCTGGACTGGTCTTACTGAGTCTTCCTATCTCTTAATTTGCAGCAGCTGTTTGTCCAGCATACCACATGTTTACACCTCCCCCAATGTGAAAAATCCACCCACGGGGCCGTTGTCTCGCCACCTGTTACAGTGCTGTTTGTCTGAATAGGTGGGTGTGCTCGCTTTTGGTCGACGGCACTGCCACTGGGTCCCTCATAGTACAATGTAGTGTCTCTGGCGGTGGTGGTGCGCACCCAACGTCAGACACACCGTTGTAACATGAGGGGCCCTGGGGCGGTACCGCCGGCCACAAGAGAGTCCCCCCCCCCCCAGCTCAAACTGTGCTCTACCACGTGCAAAATTATCTCGCACAGCTCCACCAATGTTTAGTCTATGCACTGACATCATTCAATGCCTGGTACTGACAAACAATACCAATTTGTTTGCATCTATGATGCTAGTTAAAGTAGTCTGGGTCAGTGTCCTATATTGACACCAGTAAATACTAATTTACTGCCAAATTACTTTGTCATAAACTCTGCAGATGAGCCCACCCCAGTACCTAAGCATGCCACCCTTTTTTTACTTATAGTTGTTTTGCGAGACATTAAATTTTTTTTTTTTTTTTGGAGCACTAACTGTGTCAGACACTCCTTGCAATCCTCCTCCACTGACCACAATACTGCCTGCCTGTGTATCCATGTAACCGATTTTAAACTGCCATGCCTGCCTATTGTTAGTTATTTTAGGCCTTTGATAGCCTGTCTGCGGCCCCTACTTGCAATACTCCTCCACTGACCACAATACTGCCTGCCCTGGAGTGCCTGCCTGTGTATCCATGTAACCGATTTTAAACTGCCATGCCTGCCTACTGTTAGTTATTTTAGGCCTTTGATAGCCTGTCTGCGGCCCCTACTTGCAATACTCCTCCACTGACCACAATACTGCCTGCCCTGGAGTGCCTGCCTGTGTATCCATGTAACCGATTTTAAACTGCCATGCCTGCCTATTGTTAGTTATTTTAGGCCTTTGATAGCCTGTCTGCGGCCCCTACTTGCAATACTCCTCCACTGACCACAATACTGCCTGCCCTGGAGCGCCTGCCTGTGTATCCATGTAACCGATTTTAAACTGCCATGCCTGCCTACTGTTAGTTATTTTAGGCCTTTGATAGCCTGTCTGCGGCCCCTACTTGCAATACTCCTCCACTGACCACAATACTGCCTGCCCTGGAGTGCCTGCCTGTGTATCCATGTAACCGATTTTAAACTGCCATGCCTGCCTACTGTTAGTTATTTTAGGCCTTTGATAGCCTGTCTGCGGCCCCTACTTGCAATACTCCTCCACTGACCACAATACTGCCTGCCCTGGAGTGCCTGCCTGTGTATCCATGTAACCGATTTTAAACTGCCATGCCTGCCTATTGTTAGTTATTTTAGGCCTTTGATAGCCTGTCTGCGGCCCCTACTTGCAATACTCCTCCACTGACCACAATACTGCCTGCCCTGGAGTGCCTGCCTGTGTATCCATGTAACCGATTTTAAACTGCCATGCCTGCCTACTGTTAGTTATTTTAGGCCTTTGATAGCCTGTCTGCGGCCCCTACTTGCAATACTCCTCCACTGACCACAATACTGCCTGCCCTGGAGTGCCTGCCTGTGTATCCATGTAACCGATTTTAAACTGCCATGCCTGCCTACTGTTAGTTATTTTAGGCCTTTGATAGCCTGTCTGCGGCCCCTACTTGCAATACTCCTCCACTGACCACAATACTGCCTGCCCTGGAGTGCCTGCCTGTGTATCCATGTAACCGATTTTAAACTGCCATGCCTGCCTACTGTTAGTTATTTTATGCCTTTGATAGCCTGTCTGCAGCCCCTACTTGCAATACTCCTCCACTGACCACAATACTGCCTGCCCTGGAGTGCCTGCCTGTGTATCCATGTAACCGATTTTAAACTGCCATGCCTGCCTACTGTTAGTAATTTTAGGCCTTTGATAGCCTGTCTGCGGCCCCTACTTGAAATCCTCCTCCACTGACCACAATACTGCCTGCCTGTGTATCCATGTAACCGATTTTAAACTGCCATGCCTGCCTACTGTTAGTTATTTTAGGCCTTTGATAGCCTGTCTGCGGCCCCTACTTGCAATACTCCTCCACTGACCACAATACTGCCTGCCCTGGAGTGCCTGCCTGTGTATCCATGTAACCGATTTTAAACTGCCATGCCTGCCTATTGTTAGTTATTTTAGGCCTTTGATAGCCTGTCTGCGGCCCCTACTTGCAAGACTCCTCCACTGACCACACCAATGCTGCCCGTGTACCCCTGGAACCTATTTAAAAGTTCATAGAGCCTAGTTATATATTTTATTTACTATTAATAAGGCCATGATGGACTACGCTGTACCACGCTACAAGCTAACCAGTCGACACTTCTTTTGCGAGAAAAGCCATCCCAACCCTCCACCAGCATGTAAAAGACCGCATTGTCCATGCACTCTGGCAATCGGTGAGTACAAAGGTGCACCTGACAACAGACGCATGGACCTGTAGGCATGGCCACGGAAGATTACGTGTCCATTAAGGCGCAATGGGTTAATGTTGTGGATGCATGGTCCACAGGGGACAGCCTACTAAGTCTGTCTGCAGTCCCTAATTCAAATTGTCCTCCACTGTCTAAATCGGAGCTTCCACCTTCTGGCTTTCGGCCTATAGTATCAGATATTAAACTGCATTTGGCCTTCAACTTTGGTTACGGCCTACTAACGGTGTCTGCCCCTCCCTGGTGTTGCCCTCAACTGAATACACCTGTGCTTCTACCTTCTGGCTTTCGGCCTATAGTATCAGATATTAAACTGCATTTGGCCTTCAACTTTGGTTACGGCCTACTAACGGTGTCTGCCCCTCCCTGGTGTTGTCCTCAACTGAATAAAGCTGTGCTTCAACCTTCTGGCTCTCATTAAGTGCTGTGTTTTTAAAAATTGGTGGTTAGGGCCTACTAACGGTGTCTGCCCCTCCCTGGTGTTGCCCTCAACTGAATACAGCTGAGCTTCTACCTTCTGGCTTTCAGCCTATAGTATCAGATATTAAAATGCATTTGGCCTTCAACTTTGGTTACGGCCTACTAACAGTGTCTGCCCCTCCCTGGTGTTGTCTTCAACTGAATAAAGCTGTGCTTCAACCTTCTGGCTCTCATTAAGTGCTGTGTTTTTAAAAATTGGTGGTTAGGGCCTACTAACGGTGTCTGCCCCTCCCTGGTGTTGCCCTCAACTGAATACAGCTGAGCTTCTACCTTCTGGCTTTCGGCCTATAGTATCAGATATTAAACTGCATTTGGCCTTCAACTTTGGTTACGGCCTACTAACGGTGTCTGCCCCTCCCTGGTGTTGTCCTCAACTGAATAAAGCTGTGCTTCAACCTTCTGGCTCTCATTAAGTGCTGTGTTTTTACAAATTGGTGGTTAGGGCCTACTAACGGTGTCTGCCCCTGCCTGGTGTTGCCCTCAACTGAATACAGCTGAGCTTCTACCTTCTGGCTTTCGGCCTATAGTATCAGATATTAAACTGCATTTGGCCTACTAGTGTGGTTGGGCCCTTGAAACACTGTCTGCTGCTCTTGGGTTTGCTACTCCACTGAACAAAGCAATGCCGCCTGTTTAGTCCTGTTACCAATTTTGAACTGCATTTAGCCTACTTTATTTTTTGGCCCTATATCTGTTTCCTCCTCATCCTGCCCATTGCCCAGCCACTGCTAGATGAGTCTGCTGGTACATTGACCTAGACCACTACATTCCCCTTGCACTCTACACAGCCAGAATCTGACCCTGCTGAAAGTAAGGTTCCCCTTCCCGCATGTTATACCACCTTACACAGGGACAAAGAGGAAGGTGCAGATGAAAGTGCAGGTTCCTTCATCAGGTGGGGGGGGGCATACTCGTTGGCGACGTCACTGGCACAGGGCCCCTCAGAGTACGCAAAAGTGTCGCTGCTGGTGGGAGGCGCCCCCGCCATGCAAACACACCGCCATACTTTGAGGGGCCCTGTGCCAGTGCCAATGCGAATGAGTGGGCCCCCCCTGCTTGCTCAGGATCACAGCACTTGCAACGTTGAAATACTTACCTCTCCCTGCTCCACCGCCGTGACGTAGTCCACGTTTCCTGAGCCCACTAAAGGCTTGAACCAGCCCTACCCCCCACAACTTTTGCCAAATGACCCCCAATTTCCTATGCCCAACTATTATTATAAAGTTAATTAAGATTGACAAGCTTCAGAAACAAGAATGGATGTTTTTGGCATTAAAATGGGCACTGTAGGTGTTTTCCTGGCCTCCACTCACTGCCGACTATGCTTCCCCATTGACTTGCATTGGGTTTCGTGTTTCGGTCGATCCCCGACTTTTAGCGATAATCGGCCGACTGCACTCGACTCGACTCTGGACAAAGTCGGGTTTCACAAAACCCGACTCGATCTTAAAAAAATGAAAGTCGCTCAACCCTAGTTGTGAGGAATATCCCGTGGTGCTCAGCAGGGAGGTACTACAACACACAGGCGCTAGAAGGTAGGCACTGATTTCCACCTGCAAAGGAAACTCTGGATGTGCCTTCGGACCGCCCGGTCTCAGCCAGCCCTGTTAGCAGTGCTCTGGATTGCGGATCCTGAAGCCTTCAGTAAAGAGGTAAAGAGACTGCAACCCTGTGTCCTCGTTATTCATCGCACCTTGCACCACGCACCATCATCACATCTTTCATTGGACGCCCCTTAGCAGGGTCACGGACCGGGTCTAGCCACTGTGACAACCCCAGAACCGAGACAGAGAGGCCCGGTACTGAGTACCCCGCGGCCCTGCATCTGGGGGCGCTCCACATGCATTGTATGCGGATGTGTCCCGTGCAGCTTTTTGACGTGCCGAACATGTAAGACCCGTGAAGCCATGCTCGGCACACTGTAAACCGTAAACAGGCAGAGCAGGGAGAGGTGCTGCTGAATTAGGGAGAGAAGTTTAGCTACGTATAGACAGGGATTAGATAACAGTTACATTTCTTTCAACTGCATCAACAGTTCTTATTAGGGATAACTATAATCAATATTCATACTGCTGACAGTAGCAGTTAGAGAGAAATTGTGCTGAAGGGATAGCGTAGATCAGGATAGGATTGCTATCTGCTGCAACTCATACCAGAAGCCCTTCTCAGGGCTAATATTCTTTTTGCACTTAATCCTGCAAATTGTTCTGAGCAGGGAAATAGGTAAATATTATATGCCATTCATTCTGTGGCAGTTGTGCATCAAAAGATGTAGGGGCAGGAATACTGACATTGGAAACCCAATATAGTATGACTGGTTTCAACAGTGAGGCAAGAAAGGCATTCGGGATCCGAAGATTGGGTGGCAGCTGATGCTTATAGGACACCGGGTTGATTTGCCTGAGAATGGTGAATGATTCAAGGTACCTTAAAGTACTTGTAAGAAGGAACCTTTAGGTGAATATTCCAATAGGATAAGCAGACCAGTATATGTCTTCACTGCTCAAGCACGATTTTGATAGACAGAAGTTTACGATCCCCAATAGTACAATTTCGCTCAGCCAGCGAGAACAGTATGGAGAAAAAACCTCAAGAGACAGATTTCCCCAAAGAAGTTCTTTGTGGAATCACTGCCCCGGCACCAACAGATGAGGCATCTAACTCCAAGAGAAATTGCTTGTTGGGATCAGGGTGACGTAGCACCAGAAAACTAGCGAAAGCTTCTTTCAGATCTTAGAAGGCAAATACTGCTGACTTGTGACAGTCTCTGGCCTTGGCCCCCTTCTTGGTCAAGGTGGAGATAGGTGCTATAAGGGACGAAAAATTGCCAGTCGAAGTTGGCGAAACCCATGAAGTGCTGGATAGCATGCAGACCTTGATGACGGGGCCAGGATAGTACAGCAGAAACCTTCTCACTTTCTAATTCTAGACCTTCATTAGAGACAATGTAGCTGAGAAAGGGCAAGGAGGTTTTAGAAAGACACATTTGGACAATTTAGCAAACAAGTTGTTCTCCTTGAGGTGCTGCAGCACTTGACAGAAGTGTTCCCTGTGGGAAGGAAGATCATTTGAGAATATCAGGATATTGTGCAAATTTACAACCATAAAAACATTGCAAAGATTCAGGAGGATATAATTTGTGAACTTTTGAAACACAGCGAGTGCATTACACAGCCCGTTGGGCATGACTAGATACTCGTAGTGACCGTAACAGGTATTAAAGGTCGTTTTCCATTCATCACCCTTATGGATACAAATCAAGTTGAAAGCCACTTGGTGATCCAATTTAGTTATGATCTTAGCTCAGAAATCAATTGCCATGGATACTTGTTCTTAATTGTGATTTTGTTAAGACATTGATAGTCTATTCAAAGGTGTAGGGAACCATCTTTCTTAGTCACGAAAAAGAAGACAGCGCCAGCAACAGAAGTGGACTCACAGATGAAGCCCTTGGCCAAATTCTCTTGGATGTATTCAAAGATGGCTCAGATCTCAGGTAGAGATAAATGATACATCATCCCTTGGGGAGGAGAAGTGCCAAGTAGGAGATGGACAAGAGAGTCATAAGGTTTGTGGGGTGGGAGAACTCAGCCTTCTTTTCACAGAAGACATCTTCAAAGGAAAGATAATGGAAGTGAAGGTTTGAAGGGACAGGAGGTGGAGTCTTGGGCGTGACCTTGGCTAGGCAGTTGGAAGCACAGTTGGATCCACAATAAAGTACCTGACAGGAACACTAGTCAATTACTGGAGCGCGCTGCTATGGAAGGCCCAGGAGAACAGACTGCACTAATCTGGATAGCACATAGAAGGAGATCTTCTCAGTGAGCAGGGCTCTGATTCACAGTGTAACTGGAAGCATAATGAATCAGACGGGTGCAGCCAGGAATTGTCTGTCTATGGAGGCAACATTCAGGGGATGATCCAGCTTTTGTGTAGGAAGCTGAAGTCGATAGATGAGATCCAGATGAATGAAGTTGCTAGCGGAGCAGGAATCTAGTAAAATGTCCTTTGCCAAAATAATACATACAAACATGTTCCTCCACTGTTGATTTTGTACAGAGAGTGTAGTCCGCACAACCTCTATTGGTTCAGAGACTGGTGGTGTCACTTGCCATAGCAAAGGAGCCCGGAAGTTCACAGACAATTTGGGAGGTCCAGAACTCGCTCATGGAATCGGAGATCAATCCTGGTGGCCAGGTATATAATGACATCCAAGAAAGACGGAAATTCTCAGCCAGCTCATCCTTAATACAACTGGACAGACCCTGCCAGTAGGTTGCTACCAGAACTTCTTCATTACAAAGCCAGTTCTGGAGCCAAAGTCATCAAGCGTAAGGGCCACTATACCCATGTTCTGCCTTAGGTTCAATAGAGACAAGGCAGCAGGGGAGGTATGGCCTGGAAACTAAAAAATCACACAGAACAAATCCAACCTGGTTTTGACAACCAGCCAAGATAAAGCTGTGTCACGATACTAGTGGATACAACTGGACACCAGTGGCTAGGTCAAAGAGACTGCAGACACAATGGTTTAAACAAACAATATTGTATTTGTGATTTGAATGCAATATAGCATATAAGCCCAGATAAATCTTTATTCAATCCAATGATAGCAGCAGAGCTGATATTCTGCGATACAGCATGCAAAGTCACTGAGCAATGAGTGCACAAGAATTTGCAGCACTGACACAGTCTCTTGCAGAGCAGAGGAACACACAAGTTGGCTAGAGTTCTTACTTCACCACAGGTGTGGTCAGGCTGAAGTTTCTGAAGTCAGGTGTTCAGCAATCACTCGGTCAGCAGGCAGGGATCCAGACATGCAGGTTGGCAGAGGACTCCGCCATTAGGAAAGGACCAACAGGGATCGTAAGTCCAGGCTTGAGACTGCAGAGGAACAAGGTCCAAGACATAATACACAAGCAATGAAACAGAACAGGTGCTGGCTTTATATACAGCTTTGTCAGGAAACAAGATGGCCGATGTAAAACATCAAGATCCATGTTAACTGAGGGCAAGAGAAACAGATTCCAGGACTAGATACTGACAAGCTAACAGATGGGGGCTGGTATTCTCAGGCTGGTAAGGGGCCATGGATAAAAGAACAGCAGGTCTCAGCTGTCCAGAAATGGCACATCTATTAGATGCACTAGTTCTGGTGCTTTGCCCGACTCTTCCCACTTGTCCTGTAGCGGTGGCAAGTGGGGTTCATATTTGTGGGGTTGATGTCACCTTTGTATTGTCCGGTGACATCAAGCCCACAGGTTAGTAATGGAGAGTTGTCCGTTCCATGAGATTACCTTGATGCTGGTGGATGGGCTCACAATTTTTGGCCAAATTTTGTGCTAAGCATCTCATGTGTTTTTTCATAAATTTCAAAAGCCATTATGCTATTCACACTTCATGCATTTCATATTGACTTTGCTTTAGTGCAATTTACTGCAACCTTTTTCTTTATTAGCTATGTGAGTTGTTTTAATTATGCATTAGTTCAGACTAGTTCTTTGCTCAGTGTTCCATTACTTACTAATGTGCCAGTTTTTTTTACTTGGACACCCCACCCTTCACCATGCTGTGATTTTAATTACATTCAATCACACTTTGTTCCAATCTACCCATAAAAATATGCTTTACCAAGACATTAGCCAGAGGTAAGTGTTCACATTAGGCAGTTAGGTCAGGGACCCATATGATCCATGAGATTACCTTGATGCTGGTGGATGGGCTCACAATTTTTGGCCAAATTTTGTGCTAAGCATCTCATATGTTCTTCATAAATTTCAATGCCACAATTTGTAGCCCTCAGATAGATGAGGCATGTAACGGAGATACCACACTGTAAAATATGTAGCATGTATTTTTATTTTTTACAGCAAAATAGTGTGCAAAACTAGGGTAAGACACAACAAAAAAGTTCAATGTAGGCCTCAAATGACACAATTTGTAGCCCAAAGATAGATGAGGCATGTCACGGAGATACCACACTGTAAAATATGTGGCCTGTATTTTTATTTTTTACAGCAAAATAGTGTGCAGAACTAGGGTAAGGCACAGCAAAAAAGTTAAATGGAGGCCTCAAATGCCACAATTTGTAGCCAACAGATAGATGAGGCGAGTCACAGAGTTACCATACTGTAAAATATGTGGCCTGCATTTTTTTTACGGCAAAATAGTGTGCAGAACTAGGGTAAGACACAGCAAAAACAGTTGAATGTAGGCCTCAAATTCCACAATTTGTAGCCCACAGATAGATAAGGCATGTCACCGAGATACCACACTTTAAAATATGTGGCCTGTATTTTTAATTTTTACAGCAAAATAATGTGCAGAACTAAGGTAAGGCACAGCAAAAAAAGTTAAATGTAGGCCTCAAATGCCATAATTTGTGGCACACAGAAAGATGAGGCGTATGACAGAGATAGCCCACTTTCAAATATCTGGCTTGTGTTTTTTTTTTTGGCCAGCAAAATTGTGTCAATAAGTAGGCAATGACACAACAAATTCTATGGAGCCCTGAAATGGCACAATTTTGAGCGCAATAATATGCGATCCGTGTGGCGTACAAAGCCCAGTTTAAAATATCTACCTTGTTGCTAAATATTATTTTTGCATCTAAATATTTTTTGGGCAGCAAAATGGTGTCAAGAAATTGTATAAGACACTCCAAAAAAATTCTACAGTACCACAAAAAATGGCAGAATTTTCTGCGCAGTCAGATGTGATGGCTGGGACAGGCAAACCCATTAAAAATAGCTGGATTTTCACGCTGTACTATGAAAAGGATCTGGCTGTACTCTGCAGTTTCAACAAGCAAATGGAGAAAAAAGGGGGCTCTGGATTGATTTGGAATAAAATAATCAGGGTTAAGATGCCAAAAAAATTCTTCCTAGCCACTGATACCTGGGGCTAGGTATATATGTAATAGGCAGCAGCAGACAGTAATGGATTGATACCTATATACCCACATACAGTGCCTGCATGCCTTGCACTGATATGTATATAGCCACATACACTTCCCTGCCTGCCTAGCACTGCAATATATATACTCCGTAATTAATCTTTAGAAGGACTGTTGGTTTAGCTGGATTTTTGTAAAATATGATGGTATACCCACACTAAGGCTGGATTCACACTTGCATAGGGCACAGCTGCGGAGGGCTGCATACTTCCTCCGCTAAGCCCCGGCCACCTCCGCACCTCTTCCATTTAGCTCCACTTACGTCTGCATGCGTCCCGCATACCTATGTTTAGCTTTGGGTACGCAGGCCATGCAAATGTATGCGGATGCGTCCGCATGCATCATTTTGACGCTGCACCGACCGCAACAAAATGCAACATGTAGCGTTTGATGCAGTTCAGTGTAGCATCAAAACAATGCATGGGGATGCATCCGCATACATCCGCATGGTCTGTGTACCCAATTTTAAACATAGGTACGCAGGACACATGCAGACATAGGCAGAGCTGAATGGAAGAGGTACGGTAGTGGGTGGGGCTTAACAGAGGAAGTGTGCAGCCCTCCGCAGCTCTGCCCTACACAAGTGTGAAACCAGCCTAACTGATAAACCCCCAAATGACCCTATCTCAGCAGCACCTCTCCCTACACTATCTGAATCAGGAGCTGAATGCAATGAACAGGGTGGCGTCAGGTCTCTTATTGACCTGATCACCCTGTGTGGCCAGCCAATCACTGTAATGCCACAACCAACATGGCTGCGGCATTACAGTGTGTGACAGACAATCCCTGCATGTAGATTGGCTCTCTAAAGAGCACCAAACATGTAGGGCGGTGACCCGAGCTGCCACCGAGGAAACCCGGAAATGCTCGGTGCTCGCCGAGTACGGCGAATGCAGCAATGCTCGGGTGAGTAACGAGCATTACCGAGTATGCTTGCCCATCACTATTTTAGATCCCTGGCTCCTGACTTGTGAAAGGGGTCTATGGCCCGAACGTAATGTATCGCTGGCAGGCAAATGTAATGCTGGTGAATGTAAACCCACTGCTCCATGGCCAGACTTATCCTGGTGGGGTGTGACTAGCTGCCTGCCAGGTCTTAACTAAGCCTATGGTAGTGAGGATAGGCTGGGCTGCCGGGAGACACCAGGTGCCACTTCAGGACATTCCTTTGAACTGCGCAGATGACTGGAGCGTCTGAAACACAGGTATGCATTACAGAAGAGCAAAGACAAAAACATGGTCAAATGGTCCGAGGTCAGGGCAGGCAGAACAGGTTCAGGATAGATAGCCATAGTCTAGAGCAGAGAGGTCAGACAGGACAGATAGGTAAGCCAGATCAGCAACAGGAGAAGCAGAAACACCCAAGCTCAAACAAATCAATAGTAGTAACCAATGTTCGGGCAGAGAGTGGTGGAAGGAGCAGCATAATATAGGACCTGCAGGCCCAGGATAGGCCAGGACACCTAACTTCTGCAGATATATACACCTATGCAAATGACACAAACTGTGACATGTAAAAGTTTGGGCACCCCTGGTCAAAATTACTGCTGTTGTGAACAGTTAAGCAAGTTGAAGATGAAATGATCTCTAAAAGGCCTAAAGTTAAAGATGACACAAGTTTTTGTATTTTAAGCAAAAAAAATATATTGTCATCTTTTACATTTTAAAAATGACAAAAAAGAAAATGGGCATATGCAAAAGTCTGGGCACCCTGCATGGTTAGCACTAGTAGCACTCCATTTTGAAAGTATCACAGCTTGTAAATGCTTTTTGTAGCCAGCCATCAGTCTTTCAATTTTTGTTTGAGGGATTTTCATCCATTCTTCTTTGGAAAATTCTTCTTGTTCTGTGAGATTTCCAGGTTGTCTTGCATGCATTGCTATTTTATTGATATTTTAGTCTAGCCACAGATTTTAAATGATGTTCAGAACATGGTACTGTGAGGGCCATTGTAAAACCTTCAGCTTGCGCATCTTGAAGTAGTCTATTGTGGATTTTGATGTGCGTTTAGTGACATTATCCATTTGTAGAAGCCATCCTCTTTTCAACTTCAACTTTTTTATCGATGGTGTTATGTTTGCATCAAGAATTTGTTGAAATTTCATCGAATCCTTTCTTCCCTCTACTCGTGAAATGTTCCCTGTGCCATTGGCTGAAACACAACCCCAAAGCGTGATTGATCCACTCCCATACTTAATGGTATTTGTGACGTTCTTTTCCTGAAATTCTATGCCCATTTTTCTCCACACATTCTTTTGATCATTGCGGCCAAAGAGTTCCATTTTATCCTCATCGGTCCACAGGTCTTTTTTCCAAAATGCATCAGGCCTATTTAGATTTTCTTTTGCATACTTATGATGCCAAATTTTATGGTGAGGACAAGGACACATAACAGGTTTTATTCTGATGATTCTTCCATGAAGGCCATATTTGTGCAGTTGTCACTGAACAGTAGAACAATGTACCACAACTCCATTTACAATTTTTTGGGTCCAGCCATGTTGCTAGATTTTGGTCAAATTAAAAACCATTAGTGATGAGCGAGCATGCTTCGTACTCGAGATTTCTGAGCATGATTGAGTGGTCTCCGAGTATTTTGGGAGTGCTCAGAGATTTAGCTTGAGTCTCTGCAGCTGCATGATTTGCGGCTGCTAGACAGCCTGAACACATGTGGGGATTCCCTAACAAACAGGTATCCAACACATGTATTCAGGCTGTCTAGCAGCCGCAAATCATACAGCTGTGGTGACTCAAACATAATCTCCGAGCACGCCCAAAATACTCGGAGAACACCCGAGCATGCTCAGAAAACCCAAGTACCGAGTACACTCGCTCATCACTACAAGTCATACTTTCTATGCTTGTGGATCTTAAATCATAATTTACCCATTAGGCATCTATGTTGAAAAATTGCTAAATTTAGCCACTACAGTTTCTCCAAGCTCCGTTGAAATGGGTGGTGCTGGGGATGGACAGTGGGGACGGCGACCTCCCTCGTCAAATTCACGATGAGTGGCAGCATTCGCTATACCACAAATGTTACTCCAGCAGTAGTTTGAGTAGGATTTGTGGCACGGTGCACACTGAGGTGTTTGCTGCCCGTCCGATGCTCCAGATTCATTTAGAGGCATATGTAAGCATTCCAGCACACCCTCTCATTAAGACTGGCATTAATAATGCTGGTCTTGATTAATCGAATCCTCTATCCCCAGCCATGCTTTTGTTCAGGTTTCTACTCGCTTCTGCATAACAACAAATCAGGTTTGACAACTGTTTTTTGTAAAACTGTGCTGCCTATCCATTATAATGTTATTTTCTACTACAAACGCCTTTATATAATCTTTTACAAGCCCTTTAAACATATTTAAAAATAAACAGCAAAAGACACATTGAAGAATACGTTTTTCTTCAATATCTTTTTATAGCCATATTCCAATAAAAAAAAACATATAGTGAAGGGCAGAAACAGAACGCTAAATATTCACCCCAATTAGGTAATAATAATAATCTTTATTTTTACTTAGCGCTAACACTCCGCAGCGCTTTACAGTTTGCACACATTGTCATCGCTGTCCCCGATGGGACTCACAATCTAGAATCCCTCAGTATGTCTTTGGAATGTGGGAGGAAACCCGGTTACCCGGAGGAAACCCACGCAAACATGGGCAGAACATACAAACTCTTGCAGATATTGTCCTTGGTGGGATTTGAAACCAGGACTCCAGCGCTGCAAGGCTGCAGTGCTATCCACTGAGCCATCGTGCTGCCCTGGTAACAATGAATAAGTACCATAGAAGATCCTAACATACCTTCCAAACATGATACATTTGAGAACAATGGAGATGGAGGGAGTAGGAGCAATTTTCAAAGTGTAAGGCTATGTGCACACGTCAGGATTTTGTCAGGATTTTGTCAGGATTTTTCCTCAGGATTTGTAGCCAAAACCAGGAGTGGAACAATTAGAGGAAAAGTATAATAGAAACATATGCACCACTTCTGCATTTATCACCCACTCCTGGTTTTGGCTACAAAACCTGATGAAAAAGCCTGACAAAATCCTGACAAAATCCTGACGTGTGCACATAGCCTTACACAACACACCATTTTGATGCAACATTTTGGTGACACGCATAACTGGTTTTGGAATATGGCAGAACATTGCAGAATATTCCACTTCTTTGTCTTAGAAAACAAGTGGGCACATTTTGCAGTATGTTTTGGGTCATTCTTCATCTGTACTGTGAAGCGCTGTCCAATCAACCTTGCTGCATTTAAATGAATTTGGCCTTGTACACTTCAGAATTCATCTGGCTGCTTCTGTCTTCAGTCACATGATCAATAAACACTAGTGACCCAGAGCCATTGGAAGCCATGCATGTCCAAGTCATCACACTGCCTCCACCATATTCTACAGAGACTTTGGTATGCTTTGGATAAGTAGCCATTTAAAGCCTTCTCCATTCTTTCTTTTTTCCTATCATTCTGGTACAAGTAGATCTTATTTTTATCTGTCCAAAGAATGCTTTTCCAGAACTGGCCTAGCTTCTTTAGATTTATTTTTTGGCAAAGTCCAATCTGGCCTTTCTATTTTTAAGGCTGACTAATGGTTTGCACCTTGTGTTGTTCCCTCTGTATTTGCTCTCATAAAGACTTCTTCTTATAAAGATTTATTTATTCTTATGGTAGACTTAGATACTGAAACACGTACTTCCTGGAGAGTGTTCTTCACTAGGGTGAATGTTGTGAAGGTGTTTTTCTTCACCATGGAAAGGATTATGTGATCATCCACCACTGTTGTCATCCATGGACGTCCAGACCTTTTTGAGATCCCAAGCTCATCAGTGCGCTCTTTTTTTTCAGAATGTGCCAAACTACTGATTTGGCCACTCCTAAAATTTCTGCTATCTCTCTGATAGATTTCTTCTTTTTTTCAGTTAAATGATGGTCTGTTTCTCTTCTATCGAGAGCTTTTTTGTCTGCATGTTTTGGTTCACAGCAACAGCTTCCAAATGCAAATGCCACACTTAGAATCAGAACCAGACCCTTAACCTGCTTAATTGATGATGGATGATAACTCATGCAGCCCATTAAAGGGCTGTTCAATTACTTTTGGTCAGTTTAAAAAGAGGCAGCTACATATCAAAGAGCTGTAATTCCTAAACCCCTATTCCAAGTAATATGTGATTACCTTCAAATGAAAGTTGAAAGCCTGCACTTTAAGCCCATATGGATTATATAACTATTTCTGGAATATGTTTTGGCAAACAGCTAAAATGCCAAAACTTGTGTCGCTGTCCAAATATTTCTGAACCTAACGGCATATATCAATCTCCTCAGTTCTCACTCCTCTGTAACATAATGTCTGCAGATTAGCATCCATTTTCATGGCGACATGTTCCCCTTAACAATTTCTTCTCTGCCTCCTATCAGCATATATAGGTTGGTTTGTTACAGGTCAAAAAATAGGGAAAATACAGTTGTATTCACCGCTGTAAAGACAAATTTTCATTCTGCTGACAGTTTTTTAGGACACTAATGTAAAAATATTAATGCCTTGCTTTATTTGACAACTGCGAGTTATAAAAGGAATGGTTCTGTAACTGCTGTAAAAACTATATGATTCCCTAAAAATATGAATAGAGCTTGTATCCAGATTTTGTTTTGCAATTTTTTTTCTCCATTACATAGATAAATAAATCTTTTGATCTAAGCTATATGGTAAACATAAAAAACAAAAGCTGTTTTGGAAACACCAAACAAAACATGTACTTTTGTTGATGTTTGTCTTTATTTGCTATTCCTGTTCTTATGATTTCTCATTTTTTAAATTCTTACATGCAGATGCCAAGAAGAACGATATAGTCTTGCTAAAAGAATGATATTGCAGTTTATTATCAAACTGCTACTGGCAAAACAATGCATACAGATCCACTTTCTCTAATGAAGCGTGCCTTATTTTCACTGAGCTGGATGATGTAAGTGTTTTCAGCAGGGCACAAGAGTCAATGAATACAAAAACATATGCTGTGCTCTAATTTCATCTACGATTTATATTTTAGCTATTTCAGCTTTAATTTCCTTTGAATTGCATTAGCATTTAGTGTCACACAAATATAAATACATTTCTCTTTGTGTCAGTTTGAAAACATATTATTTTTGGAATGATAAAAGACTCTACATATGCATTTTCCAATCAGTAGAATCAGGAACGAATATACAGTGCCTTGAAAAAAGTATTCATACTCTACGAACTTTTCCACGGTTGTTACATCCACAATTTTAAATGTATTGTATTGGGATTTTATGTGATATACACACGTGGTCAGAATTGTTGGTACCCCTCGTTTAATGACAGAAAAACCCACAATGGTCACAGAAATAATTTGAATCTAACAAAAGTAATAATAAATAAAAGATCTATGAAAATGAACAAATGAAAATCAGACCTTGCTTTTCAACCATGCTTCCACAGAATTAAAAAAAAATAAAACTCATGAAATAGGCCTGGACAGAAATGATGGTACCCTTAACTTAATATTTTGTTGCACAGCCTTTTCAGGCAATCACTGCAATCAAATGATTCCTGTAACTGTCAATGAGACTTCTGCCCCTCTCGACAGGTATTTTGGCCCACTCCTCAAGAGCAAACTGCTCCAGTTCTCTTATGTTTGAAGGTTGCCTTTTCCAGACAGCATGTTTCAGCTCTTTCCAAAGATGCACAGATTCTAGACACCCTGTGTCAGATGCAGCAAAGCAGCCCCAGAACATAACAGAGCCTCCTCCATGTTTCACAGTAGGGACAGTGTTCTTTTCTTGATATGCTTCATTTTTCCATCTGTGAACATAGTGCTGATGTGCCTTGCCACAAATTTCCATTTTTGTCTCATCTGTCCATAGGACAATTCTCCCAGAAGCTTTGTTGCTTGTCAACATGTAGTTTGGCAAATTCCAGTCTGGCTTTTTTATGATTTTTTTCAACAATGGGGTCCTCCTTGGTCATCTCCCATGAAGTCCACTTTGGCTCATACAACGACGGATGGTGCGATATGACACTGATGTTCCTTGACCTTGAAGTTCACCTTTAATCTGTTCAGAAGTTTTTCTGGGCTCTTTTGTTACCATTCATATTATTCATCTCTTTGGTTTGTCATCAATTTTCCTCCTGCGGCCACGTCCAGGAAGGTTGGCTACAGTCCCATGGATCTTAAATTTCTGAATAATGTGTGCAACTGTAGTCACAGGAACATCAATCTGCCTGGAGATGGTCTTATAACTTTTACCTTTAACATGTTTGTCTATAATTTTCTTTCTAATCTCCTGAGACAACTCTTTCCTTCGCTTCCTCTGGTCCATGCTTAGTGTGATACACACTATGTCACCAAACAGCACAGTGAGTATCTGTAGCCCTATATACAGGCCCTCTCACTGATTCCAAGATGGTAGACACCTGCAATGCTAGTTAGTGGACACACTTTGATTTAACATGTCCCTTTTGTCACATTATTTTCAGGGGTACCATCGTTTCTGTCCAGGCCTAATTTATTTTTTTTTTATTCTGTAGAAGCATGGTTGAAAAGCAATGTCTGACTTTCATTTGTTCATTTTCATAGATCTTTTATGTATTATTACTTTTGTCACATTCAAGTTATTTCTGTGACCATTGTGGGTTTTTCTGTCATTAAACGAGGGGTACCAACAATTTTGACCACGTGTGTACTAACACAAAGTATTTCTGAAGTGTAAAGGAAATGGTACATAGTTTTCTAAATAATTTAAAAATATAAATCTGAATAATGTGACGTGCATTTGTAGTAAGCCCTCTGTAGTTTGATACATCTTAATAAAATCCTGAGTGACCAATTGCCACCAGAAGTCACATAATTAATAAATTGAGTCAACCTGTGTGTAATTTATTCTCAGTACAACTGCAGCTGTTCTGTGTAGGCCTCAGAAGTTTGTTTCAGAACATTAGGGATCAAAAAGCTTCATAAAAACCAAGGAACACACCAGACAGGTCAGGGATAAAGTTCTGGAGAAGAGCAAAGCAGGGTTACATGATTAAAAACAGCTACATGAATGTCTTCAAATAGAGATTGAAGCCTGGAGCAATGTAGGTTGGAGGTCTATCTTCTTCAATGATGAGTCACGCTTTTTGTTTTTGACGCAATGATAGGTGTAGATTGCTTTGAAGGCAATTTAAGCAACACCATGAGGCTATGGGCACACGTCAGGATTTCTGGCAGAAATTTTCCTGACAAAAACAGGACATTTCTGCCAGAAATCCGCATGCGTTTTACCGCGTTTTTTATGCGTTTTTTATGCATTTTTTCCCAATGCATAGAATAGCGGGAAAAACTTGAAAAAAATGCAAAATTAATGAACATGCTGCTTTTTTTACTGCGATGCGTTTTTTTCGTGGAAAAAAACGCACCATGTGCATAAAACATGCAGAATGCATTCTAAATGATAGGATGCATAATGTATGCATTTTTAATGAGTTTTTATAGCGTTTTTATCGTGAGAAAACGCAAAAAAAAAGGCGAAAAAACCTGAACGTGTGCACATACCCTGAAGAGGCCTTTGTGATACTGAGACACCAATCTTATCAGTGCCTTACTATTGGTATGGGCAATGACATATTGTTGTTGATATTTATTTTACTACACATCTGTATCTTCTATCATATATCTTAATAATCTATATATGTGTAGTAGTATGTCCAATACATGAAAGGTGTGGTATTCATTTGTCTGATTAGGAGTGTGAATCTGGTACAACAGTTTAACCTCATTTACGATATATTTTTTGTATGATATTTGGAATATGCTATTGAGTACTTTTAAAAGCAGTATTTATTTTAAAGTGATTTTTAGGCCTTTTTTCTTCAGTTTGTTGAGACCCTTTTTATTACTGTATCATACTGTTGTTTTGTGTCAAAGTTCCTTTAAATAACCTTTAGCAGTGTGGCACCAGATATTGAAAGCCAAAAGGTAGCTTAACACAATCCTTCACATGCAAATAAAAAACAGTAAGTAAATGACCACAGGTTGCATCTTTTTGCAATGTAATGTTTGTGTGAAGTTTTCATTTAATGATATGGTCGTTCTTTGGGGCAGATCTTTAGGCGGGTCTTTTCTTGACGCTCTAGGCCAGAGAAACCAAGAAAATATACAGGTGCATCTCACAAAATTAGAATTTCATCAAAAAGTTAATTTATTTCAGTTCTTCAATGCAAAATGTGAAACTCATATATTAGATAGACTCATTACTAGTAAAGTGATGTATTTCAAGTGTTTATTTCTGCTAATGTTGATGATTATGGCTTACAGCCAATGAAAACCTAAAAGTCAATATCTCAGTAAATTAGAATACTTTGTAACACCAGCTTGAAAAAATGATTTTAAAATCCAAAATGTTCGCCTACTGAAATGTATGTTCAGTAAAAGCACTCAATACTTGGTCAGGGATCCTTTTGTATCAATTACTGCATCAGTGTGGCGGGGCATGGAGGTAATCAGCTTGTGGCACTGCTGAGGTGTAATGGAAGCCCAGGTTCCTTTGATAGCAGCTTGTCTGCATTGTTGGGTCTGGTGTCTCTCATCTTCCTCTTTACGATACCCCATAGAGCTATGGGGTTCAGGTCAGACGAGTTTGCTGGCCAATAAAGCACAGTGATGCTGTTATTTTTAGACCAGGTATTGGTACTTTTAGCAGTGTGCACAGGTGCCAAGTCCTGCTGGAGAATGAAATTTCCACGTGCAGAGGGAAGCATGAAGTGCTCTAAAATTTCCTGGTAGATGGCTGCGCTGACTTTGGTCTTGATAAAACACAGTGGACCTACACCAGCAGATGAAATGGCTCCCCAAACCATCACAGATTGTGAAAACTTCACACTAGACCTCAAGCAGCTTGGATTGTGTGCCTCTCCACTCTTCCTCCAGACTCTGGGACCTTGATTTCCAAGGTCTAGTGTGAAGTATCCACAATCAATGATGGTTTCAGGAGTCATGTTGTCTGCTGGTGTAGGTCCACTGTGCTTTATCAAGACTAAAGTCAGCGCAGCCATCTATCAGGAAATTTTAGAGCGCTTCATGCTTCCCTCTGCCGACAAACTTTTTGGAGATGGACATTTAATTCTCCAGCAGGACTTGGCACCTGTCCACACTGCCAAAAGTACCAATGGTTTAAAACAACAGTATCACTGTGCTTGATTGGCAAGCAAACTCATCTGACCTTAATCCCATAGAGAATCTATGGGGTATTGTCAAGAGGAAATTGAGAGACACCAAACCCAACAATGCAGATGAGCTGTAGGCTGCTATCAAAGCAACCTGGACTTCTGTCACGCTCATGCCCTGACTGGTGAGCATGAGCTCAGGGGGTTTGTGGCCCCACTATGCCAAGAACCAGACTACCCTGGAAGGGGCATGACTATGACAGCTGCCTTGGTTTTCACTGGAGCCTCTGATGGTGAGGTCAGGCTTGTGCGGCAGGCAGCTTCCAGGTGCTACTCCAGGGTGGTGTATGGCTGTGGCTGCTGATCCCACTTGGAGAACAGGAACACTAGGACAGGTGTGGGCATCAGGCAAAAGTGGCAGATGAGCACAGATGAAACTCAGACGAGTAGGCTGGCACGGCTGAGACACAAGGCTGGCAGAGACAGGACTGGCAGGAATGGCAGAGACCCAGGGCTGGCAGGAACGGCAGAGACACAGGGCTGGCAGGCATGGCAGAGACACAGGGCTGGCAGGAACGGCATAGGCACAGGGCTGGCAGGAATGGCAGAGACACAGGGCTGGCAGGAACAGCAGAGACACAGGGCTGGCAGGAACGGCAGAGACACAGGGCTGGCCGGAACGGGAGAGACACAGGGCTGGCAGGAATGTCAGAGACACAGGACTGGCAGGAATGGCAGAGACACAGGGCAGGTTGGTGTGGTGTATGAAGAAACAGGAAGGGACCTGTTCACACAGGAGGTGCAGGTACGGATATGTAGTATGAAGGAACAGGTAGGGACTAGTGTTGAGCGATACCGTCCGATACTTGAAAGTATCGGTATCGGATAGTATCGGCCGATACCCGAAAAATATCGGATATCGCCGATACCGATACCCGATACCAATGCATTTCAATGGGACGCAAAGTATCGGAATGGTTCCCAGGGTCTGAAGGAGAGGAAACTCTCCTTCAGGCCCTGGGATCCATATTCATGTGTAAAATAAAGAATTAAAATAAAAAATATGGATATACTCACCTCTCCGGTGGCCCCTGGATCTTACTGCTGTAACCGGGAGCCTCCGTTCCTAAGAATGAGCGCGTGAAGGGCCTTCGATGACGTCACGGCTTCTGATTGGTCGCGTGACCGCTCATGTGACCGCTCACGCGACCAATCAGAAGCCGCGACGTCAGCCGCGACGTCATCGAAGGTCCTTCACGGGCTCATTCTTAGGAACGGAGGCTCCCGGTTACAGCGGTAAGATCCAGGGGCCACCGGAGAGGTGAGTATATGGATATATATGGATATACTCACCTCTCCGGCGGCCCCTGGACCTTACCGCTGTAACCGGGAGCCTCTGTTCCTAAGAATGAGCCCGTGAAGGACCTTCGATGACGTCGCGGCTGACGTCGCGGCTTCTGATTGGTCGCGTGAGCGGTCACATGAGCGGTCACGCGACCAATCAGAAGCCGCGACGTCATCGAAGGCCCTTCATGCGCTCATTCTTAGGAACGGAGGCTCCCGGTTACAGCGGTAAGATCCAGGGGCCACCGGAGAGGTGAGTATATCCATATTTTTTATTTTAATTCTTTATTTTACACATGAATATGGTTCCGATACCGATTCCCGATACCACAAAAGTATCAGAACTCGGTATCGGAATTCCGATACCGCAAGTATCGGCCGATACCCGATACTTGCGGTATCGGAATGCTCAACACTAGTAGGGACCTGTTAACACAGAAAGGTGCAGGTAAGAAAACAAGCAGAAGGAATGAAGTATGAAGGAACAGGTTGGGACCTGTTCACACAGGAGATGCAGGTACGGAAACAAGCCAGAAGGAAAGGAGTATGAAGGAACAGGAAGGGACCTGTTCACACAGAAGATGCAGGTACGGAAACAAGCAGGAAGGAATGGAGTGGGAAGGAACAGGTTGGGACCTGTTCACACAGGAGAGAACCGCAATGCTGCGGATAAGAATGGTAGAGCAGCAGGAGATGGAGCAGCAACTAGAAGCTAAGCAGAGCGAAACCGCAAGGAATGCGGAGAGGAGCTGCAGCAAGAGGTTTCTGCAGAAGCAGAGCAGAGTAGAACGGAGCAGAACCACAGGAGTGTAGAGCAGAGGCAAAGCTGCAAGAGAGCGAAGCCCAGGCAAAGTCACAAGGGTTCAGAGCAGGCAGAGCCGCAAGAGTGTGGAGCATTAGCAGACTGAGAACACAAGGAAAGACACAGCAGGGAAGGAAGTCACAGACAAGGAAACAGAGATAGGACTAAGTACAGACAAGGTAATGAAACAAGACAAGGTACAAGAACAAAGACACAGGGACCAGGATATACAGCCTCCTGGAGGGCAGACCAAAAAGATCAAGGCAAGGCAAGGAGAAAAGCCTCCAGAGAGGGAGTAACACAAAGCAAGGCCTGGCAAACTCAGAAGCTAAACATAAACTGAGCTAACACATTGCACAGGCCCAGTCCACTTTGGTGGAGCTGCACTAAATACTGGAGGCCTCTTGGTAATTGGTCAGGAACAGATTAGACAGGTGCACCTGATTCTTATAAGAACCAGAGCGTTCAGGCACCGCCCCCCTATGCACACAGCCAGGAAGCATGCAAAGAGCAGAGGCACAGAATATGGAGCTGGCAAAAAACAGAAACCACATTATGACCTGGAGCAGTGGGTAAGATAGTGTGAGAGATGAGAGGTCATTCCGTGATGCCAGCAGAGTTGTTACAACTTCTATAACACCTCAGCAGTGCCACAGGCTGATCGCCTCCATGCCACGCCGCATTGATGCAGTAATTGCTGCAAAAGGAGCCCCGACCAAGTATTGAGTGTATTTACTGAACATACATTTCAGTAGGCCAACATTTTGGATTTTAAAATCATTTTTTCAAGCTGGTGTTATAAAGTATTCTAATTTACTGAGATAATGACTTTTGAGTTTTTATTGGCTGTAAACCATAATCATCAACATTAACAGAAATAACCACTTGAAACAAATCCCTATGCTTGTAATGACTCTTTATAATATATGAGTTTCACTTTTTGTATTGAAGAACTGAAATAAATTAACTTTTTGATGATATTCTAATTTTGTGAGATGCACCTGTATATACCTGACTACAATCATGCTGCGATTCATGCTGCCCGCGATTTGGGAAGCATAAATTAGAAACTCTAATCACAAAAAATACACAGAAATATGACTAATGCCCCCCTAAAAGACCCAATTTCCCAGCAAAATTCAGGTCTGAAATTTTCAGGTTGAAAATACAGAATACAGAGCAGGATCCCACAACCCTCTGCGCTACTCACTGGCAAAGTGTGAAATAGACGCATTATGCACACAGAAAGTATCTGTACAACCCTCCAAGGCATAACTTATTGACAACGTATTATGCAGGTGTTTCTTACAAAATTATATCATCAAAAAGTTAATTTATTTCAGTTTTTCAATGCAAAAAGTGAAACTCATATATTAGATAGACTCATTACAAACAAATTCATTTCAAGTGTTTATTTCTGTTAATGTTGATGATTATGGCTTACAGCCAATGAAAACCCAAAAGTCATTATCTCAGTAAATTAGAATACTTTATAACACCAGCTTGAAAAATGATTTTAAAATCCGAAATGTTGGCCTACTGAAATGTACGTTCAGGAAATGCACTCAATAATTGGTTGAGGTTCCTTCTATATCAATTACAGCATCAATGTGATGTGGCATGGAGGCCATCAGCCTGTGGCACTGCTGAGGTGTTATGGAGGCCCAGGTTGCTTTGATAGAAGTCTTCAACTTGTCTGCATTGTTGATTTGGTGTCTCTCATCTTCCTCTTTACAATACCCCATAGATTCTCTATGGGGTTATGGTCAGGTCAGTTTGCGGACCCTCTGTTCGTAATGACTCTTTATAATATATGAGTTTCACTTTTTGTATTGAAGAACTGAAATAAATTAACTTTTTGATGATATTCTAATTTTGTGAGAAGCACCTGTATATATTGCTCTGTTAACTAAAATCTGAAACAGGGCTGATCTGTGACTTCTGTATGAATAATGCATTAGTGCTGTTCTAATTAAAAGTGCAAGATCTCAAGGAAACACACAAGATCTCGCGCTTTGCTAATTAGGGGGTGCAGAGAGTTAAGATAAGTAATTGAGATGAGCGAATATTTCAATGTTCAGTACGGATTGTGATCGGCTATTGTGCAATAGTCGACGATTTATTGGTCGAATATTCGCCGAACATAGCCGGACGCTATTGGAGTCAATGGGAGGCAAAAATAAACGCATACACACCATCAAACAGGTCCAAAAGCTGTCAAAACACATGAAATTAGGGGCAGACACAAGGAAATTGGCCTCAATTCACCCACCTCAATTCACCTGCTTTGATGCTCAGCCACACACATGTGGCACATATATCATTTTCGTAGATTATGATTGTCAGAAAAATCTAAGGATAGTAACATGGGTAGTTGACTCAAAGGAAGTGGAGGCCTACTGTTCTCAGAGGCCTACTGCTACAGGCAACACACATGAAGGAGACCAACCAAGAGTCTACACATTTCCAAAAATTAGTGGCAGACACCAAAGTTTCATCAATTTCACTAGAGTAGAATTAGTATAATGGGGACTGACACCTCTTCCACTACAGCCAACCCAGCAGATGGAGACTGTAACTGTCAAGGTTGTGGAACCTCTGTGCCGTAGCCCTCAAAAAGCCTGGAGCGGAATAACTGTATCTAGCTGTCCTACCAAATCCGACCTCGGATAAGCAGCAGCAGGTGAAAACTGAGACCCAAAGAGGGACAGGAGTTGTCACCAAATGCTACTCAAGGGCTGACCTACAGAGGGTGACAGGTGACCCCCTAGAGTGGGTAGGCTGGTACAGCCCAAAGGAGGGATGAAGAATGCAGGTAGGCACTATAGGGACACTGGAACCACAGGTGCAGATGCGACCTGCTGAGGAACAAAAAAGCATTTGCAGATGCAGACTGTACTGGCTGTTAGACAAATGAGAACTGGCAGGTGTGAGCTGGACCGGCTGAGGAACAGGAGGGCACTGGCAGGTGCGGACTGGACCAGGTGTTAGACAGATGGGCGCTGGAAGGTGAGGGCTGGACAGGCTGAGGAATAGGAGAGCACTGGCAGGTGTGGGCTGGACCAGCTGAGGAACATGAAAACATTGTCAGGTGCGGATTGGACCAGGTGTTACACAGATGGGCACGGGCAAGTTTAGGCTGTACCGGGTGTTATACAGAGGAGCACTGGCAAGTGTAGGCTGGATGGGCTGATGGACAGAAGAGCACAGACAGATATGAGCAGACGGGTACAGGGTAGACAATCATATGGGCGGACCTGGGGAACCTGACAACTAGCAAGCAGAGAAGGCAAACTAACAACATTGTTCAGGCACCTCCATATTGGAGGAGCAGACTTAAATAGAAGGCATTACCAAGCTATTGGCTAGGGATACCTTAGGGCGACGTGCTCGATCCCTTTAAGAGGGAGGGAGCACACACTCTAAGCATAGTGCCTGGGCCTACAAGTGAACCTTGGGGGACACTGACACATAGGGAGCAAGATTAGGAAGTGGTGTGTGACTAGAAGACACTGAATGTCCTGTCTGTTAGGTACAAAGCGATCCAACAAAGGGCCAAGTCTATAATGCCAAGAGATCAGAAAGTCTGTAGTAATAGGGAATGGTCCACCGTGTCAAAGGCAAGTGCCAGGTCCAGGGGAAGGAGGAGGACAAACTAGCATCGCTTTGATTTGACGGTTAGTAGGTCGTTGGTGACTTCAGTCATGGCAGTTTCAGTGGAATGGTGCAGTCGGAATCCAGATTATAAGTGGTCAAAGAGGGAGGAAGAGGAGAAGTGGGAGGACAGTTCAAAATGGACATGTTGTTCCAGTAGTTTGGAGGCATAGGGGATAAGTGAGATTGGACGACAGCTAGACACAGAGGATGCTTCAAGGGAGGGCTCGAGGTGTGATCGAGGTACGTTTGCATCATGAGGAGAAGACAACAGTTGTTAGTGACAGGTTCAAGAGGTAGGTGGGTTAGGCTTAGGATGAAGACTGTGGTAAGGTTTGGAATGAGGTGAGACATTATTGGGTCAAATTCACAGGTGGGGAGATGTGATTTGGAGAGTAAAGAGGAAAGTTGATCTTCCATAAGGGTGAAGTTGGTTTTGGAGGAGGAAGTTGAGTACTTATGAGGGGAGGCTGCAGGTACTTTAAGCAAAGTCTTTGCCTTACATTGTAAATCTTCTCCTTGAAGAATAAGAAAAAGCCTTCAGGTGAGATGAGAGGACAGGCAGTGGGAGCTGGTGGACGGAGGAGAGAACTAAAAGTAATAAATAGCTCTTTAGGGTTGTGAGACAGGTATAATATGAGAGATGAGAAGTAAGTTTGTTTTGCTGAAGGGAGCAATTGTGCAGCATTACAGCTTCTGTTACTAGACGGGCTACTCCACTCCCTGTCTTTGGCAGCCGCACAGAGGTACACTTTGCAGATGAGGGTCAGAAAGAAAACGTGCTCCAGTAGATGGCAAGCGCTTCATCAAGTGGCCTCTGCTCCTCTTCCTCCGACTTAACATCACATAATGTACAGTCCTCAGAGTTGGCACCCCAATTATCCTTGTTTTCCCTCACGTCACAACTCCCTAACTGCCCAACTGACTGTGAAGAACCATAGATGGCTGAGTCTGCAGATCTGTTCACACATTCTATGCCATGGGCATTGGAAGTGGACTCCAAAGATTCCTCCTTTCAAGAGGAGGAAATCATCTGCACCAATGCTCAAATTTTTTTCAGTTTGATCCAGGGCCAGAAGAAGTTGGGTCCGAGCAGAATCTAAACCCTCGTCATTGGATGTTAACTCCGAGGGGTGGAGGTGATCCTAATGAGACTCAGATACTTGAGGCACACATTGACAGTACTGTGCAGTCAGAGCAGGAAGATTACGAGGGTGACTCTCAGGGAGAGGAGTGGGAGAACAGAGATGATGACAATAAGGCAGCATATCCCACTTGGTGCAAACCAAAAGGCATGCAGCTGAATAGCTCAGCAGAGGAGGTGGAGGAGGAAGATGAGGAGGTTACATTGCGGCTTCCCACACAGAGTTATGCAGCCATGACAAGCAATGCATCCTCAGCCATAACTCTGTCAGTGGCCAGCAGTGTTTGCAGGTATGCAGTTGCCTAGCCTGGGTCTTTTTTTCAGACCACCAAAAATGAGACAACTCACGTTATGTGCCAACTTTGATAAAAACAACAGAGTAGAGTTAAAAAATGCAATAATGTGACTACTGCATGCATGAACTGGCACATGCATGATCAACATGTGTTAATTTGGGAATCTCACTGTACTAAAATGCATACTAGCGGGTCTCGGCAGACACCATCCACCCCATCAACTGCATCTTCTGCTTCTTCCTCCTTCCTCACCGTGGCAAGTGTTGTCACTGTGGACATGACTGCTGTTTTTGACTGATCTTAGATACCAAGCACACCTCATCTTTCTCGATTTACTGTAACATCTCTGCCTGCACCTCTCTCATAGTCCAGCAGCTTGTCGTGTTCACCCTACTCCATCCTCTGTCAGCACTGCAGTCAGCCCTAATTTGTGCATTTGTGCTCACGTAAAAGATTGTTTCCTCTTACACATGCCAAAGCTAAGAGCTTGAACTTCACCATCTTCAATCTACTAATAATAATAACCTTTATTTATATAGTGCAAACATATTATGCAGAGCTTTACAAGTCAGCAGTTCATATAAAACAGTCAAAAGTTACATAGTTAACTTTGAACAAGTCACAGAAAATGAAGTAATCAGGCTCCTTGCATCTTCTCGCCCGATCACTTGAACCGGTGACCTCATTCCGTCACATCTCCTTCAGTCCCTTTCCCTCGCTGTCAACACTCACCTAACAAAAATATTCAACCTCTCTCTCTTTCTTCTGGTATCTTTCCCTCCTCATTTAAGCATGCCATCATACATCCATCATTAAAAAACCATCCCTCGACCAAAACTGTGCCGCTAACTATAGACCAGTCTCTAATCTTCCCTTCATCTCTAAACTCCTCGAACGCCTCGTCCACTCCCATCTTATCCGCTATCTTCTCCTGATATCACGCCTGCCTTTTTAGAAAACACCAGTTGTCTTACCGCTGTCTCTAACATCATGTCCTCCCTCTATCTGATACTGAACCTGTCAAAAACTGAACTATTTGTGCTTCCTCCCTCTACTAATGTACCTATGCCCGACATTGCCATTTCTGTGTGAGGTTCCACCATTACTCCCCAGGAACATGCCCCTGTCTTGGGATCATACTTGATTCAGAGCTTTCATTCATCCCCCACATCCAATCACTGGCTCGCTCTTGTTATCTGCACCTCAAAAACATTTCTAGAATTCGACCCTTTCTTACTTTCGACTCTGCAAAACTCTCACTGTTTCTCTTATTCATTCTCGTCTGGACTATTGTAACTCTCTACTAATCGGTCTCTCTCTTACCAAACTCTCCCCTCTCCAATCTGTCTTGAATGCTGCAGCCAGGATCATATTCCTCACCAATCGCTACAGTGATGCCTCTACCTTGTGCCAGTCATTACACTGGTTACCCATCCACGCCAGAATCCAGTACAAACTTATTACCCTCACCCACAAAGCACTCCATGCCTCAGCACCACCCTACATCTCCTCCCTCGTCTCAGTCTACCACCCTACCCGTGCCCTCCATTCTGCTAATGACCTGAGGTTAGCATCCTCAATATTTAGAACCTCCCACTCCTGTCTCCAAGACTTTTCACGTGCTGCGCCAATTCTTTGGAATGCACTACCCAGGTGCATAAAATTAATCCCCAATATCTACAGCTTTAAGCGTGCCCTAAAAACGCACTTGTTCAGACTGGCCTACCATCTCAACACATTAACTTAACTATCCCTGTGTTGCCCATTCAAAATTTTTACCATAACCAGGTTCCTCGCATCATGCTCTCACATCCTTTATGCATTTAATAGCCCTGTACTGTTACATACTTAGGCTGATAACCGGTTCATGCAGCATTACATGAACACCCGATTCTTACACTTTGGCTGGTCTGAACAATGAAAACAATTGTTACCATCCACCTTTTGTGTCTCCCCTTTTCCTCATAGATTGTAAGCTTGCGAGCAGGGCCCTCATTCCTCTTGGTATCTGTTTTGATCTATGTGTTTATTGTTATCCTGTAATGTCTATTGTATGTACAAGTCCCCTCTAAAATGTAAAGTGCTGTGGAATATGTTGGTGCTATAGAAATAAAATTATTATTATTATTATTATTAATTAAACTATTAAAGCAAAGATAATAATGACCCTGCTCTTCAGAGCTTACAATCAACAATGAGGTAGGGGGTGACACAAAGTACAGGTGCTTATTTACAATGATGGTTCAGCCATCTTGAGGAAATGGGGAGTGAATAAAGGCTGCATGAGGCTTTTGGGTACGGTTGAGTTTGATGTCAAATTATGTTCAGAGAAGTAGAGAATAGGCTATATATAAAAAGGACTTTGATTAGGGAACATGATAGGCCACCCTAAACAGATGTGTTTTTAGGGAGCGCCTAAAAGTGTGTAAGTTATGGATATATTCCTAATTTCATGGGGTAGAAAAGGTAAGAGGTGAGTTATCTAGGTAGGAGATTGAACTGAGCCAGACAAAGATCAGATCAGGGGTGTTACCGTCTTTGTGTGTCTCAGAGGTTGAATGTTGTGAGAGGCCACGAAAAGTGGTTAGAGATAGAAGCTGGGATGTAGTTGGGGAGTTGGGGCTGTTGAAGTCTCCCAGGATATGAAGTGTAGCAGCAAGGCAGAAATGTGGTCAAGGAAGTGGGTGAGCCCGGGGGACGGTTTATGACAACTACTCAGAGGGAGAGGGGATGAAATACCCTGATGTTGTGAACCTCGAAAGAAGAATGGCATCAAATCGGCCAGTATTTTTTTTTTTAAATCAGGATTGGTGGTGGCAGCGAGGAGCATGGGGTTATCATGGAGTTAGCAATGATCATACAGTGGTAGAGTTGTGCTCAAAAGTTTACGTACCCTGGCAGAAATTTTGCTTTCTTGGCCTTTTTTTAGAGAATATGAATGATAACACCAACACTTTTTCTTCACTCATGGTTAGTGGTTGGGTGAAGCCATTTATTATCAAACTACTGTGTTTTCTCTTTTTAAATCATAATGACATCCCAATACATCCAAATGACCCTGATCAAAAGTTCACATATCCCATTACTTAATGCCGTTTATTGCCCCCTCTAACATCAACGACAGCTTGAAGTCTTTTGTGGTACTTGTGGATGAGGTACTTTATTTTCTCAAATGGTAAAGCTGCCCATTCTTCTTGGCAAAAAGTCTCCAGTTCCTGTAAATTCCTGGGCTGTCTAGCATGAACTATGCGCTTCAGATCTCCTCAATGGTATTGAGGTCAGGAGACTGAGATGGCCACTCCAGAACCTTCATTTTGTTCTGCTGTAGCCAATGACAGGTCGACTTGGCCTTGTGTTTTGGATCGTTGTCATGTTGGAACATCCAAGTATGTCCCATGTGCAGCTTCCAGGCTGATGAGTACAAATTTGCCTCCAGTATTTGCTGATAACATGCTGGATTCATCTTTCCCTCAACTTTGACCACATTTCCTGTGCCTTTGTCGCTCACACACCCCAAAACATCAGCAATCCACCTCCATGCTTTACAGTAGGAATGGTTTTCCTTTCATTATAGGTCTTGTTGACCCCTCTCCAAATGTAACATTTATGGCTGTGGCCAAAAAGTTCAGTTTTGCTCTAATTAATACAAATTACCTTGTTCCAGAAGTTTTGAGGCTTGTGTCTGTGCTGTTTTGCGTATTGTAGGTGAGATACTTTGTGGCATTTGTGCAGTAATGGCTTTCTTCTGGCGACTCGACCATGCAGCTCATTTTTCTTCAAGTGCCTCCTTATTGTGCATCTTGAAACAGCAACACCGCTAGTTTTCAGAGAGTCCTGTATTTCAGCTGATGTTATTTGTAGGTTTTTCTTTGCATCCCAAACAATTCCTGGCAGTTGTGGATGACATTTTTGTTGGTCTAGCTAACCGTGGTTTTGTTTTTACAGAGCCCCTGATTTTCCATTTCTTAATTACAGTTTGAACGCTGCAGACTGGCATATCAATTCCTTGGATATCTTTTTGTATCCCTTTCCTGTTTTACACAATTCAAATACCTTTTCTCGTAGATCCGTTGACATTTCTTTTGCTTTCCCCATGACTCACAGTCCAGGAACATCAGTGGCTGGATGAAAGATGCAAGAGTCTTTCTGGATACCAGAAACTTACTCAGCTTTTATGTACACACACTGATTACAAGCAAACAGGTCACAGATGAGGATGTTACCTTTAGTAGCCATTCAGACCCATTTGTGCTAACTTCTGTGCATGTTAGCAGGCCAAAATCACCAGGGTATTTGAACTTTTGATCAGTGTCATTTGGATGTTTTGGGTAGTCATTATGATTTTAAAAGAGAAAACACAGTGGTTTGACAATAAATGGCTTTACCCAACCACTAACCATGAGTGGAGAAAACGTTTTGGTGTTATCATTCATACTCTCTGAAAAAAGGCCAAGAAAGCAAAAATTCTGCTGGGGTATGTAAACTTTTGAGCACAACTGTATATACACATATTCCATGCGTTGTAATCCATAGGTGGATATGCCATACGCTCACTATTAGATTTCCGATAACTATAGTGAACAACCTACGGCCTCCTCGGCTGATCATCACCCAATCATATAATTATCTTCACAATAGCGGGTGGTTCTGCGTGACTCATGGCCTATGATCTCTGTGATTATTGCATGGCCAAAACAATCTGTTGACCATGGAAATGCAGCCTTTCTGCCTTGTGGATACAGACGGTTTCTGAAAGCTGATGGCCGTCGCAGTCTCCCAGTGCCAGTTGCCCAGTCACTATTACTTCTCTAAGGAAGATGTGCCTCCACTACACCAGCATGTCACAGACAATATCACCCGTTACCTGAAAATTTTATGTCTGCCAGGGTGAATTTTAACACTGTCACCTGGACGAGCAAGCATGGACAGGGGCGTTACGGTCTGGTCACTTGGTGACTCTAGTGGTTGTGGGAGCAGGCTGGGAAGGGGCTGCTCCACAAATCTTGGAATCCCCAAGGCTTGAAGGGCACTTGGGGATGGAAAACTAAACCACTATACACCATTAGAAGGAAAACTAAACTACTAGACGACAGGGCTTGGTGAAAAAAACTACTAAATACCCAAAGTTGTCTAACTAAAGCATTACACACCATAAGATGGAGAACTAAACTACAAGACAACAGGGGTTGGAAAACTAAACCACTAAAAAGCTAGGGTTGGAGAATGAAACAAATACACACCAAAGCATGAAGAACTAAAGTAATAGACAACAGGGGTTGGAGAACTAAACTACTAAACAGCTTGAGTTGGAGAACTAAACTACTACACACCAGGGGATGGAGAACTAAAGCACTAGTGCCACAACACTGCTGTCGCGTGTTCCAGGGCCAGGGGCTCCTTCCCTGTCCCTATCTCTAGGGGGCACCCTAACTTGCCCTATTCCCCGGGATACTTCCAAAGTTGAAGATGCTGGGGCCTCCACCCTTGCCCTGTCTCCTGAGTTAGCCTTCTGTCTGTTCTCTTCCCCCACCCAGGGAAGAGGGACGCTATTGTGCACTGCAGTACACCCACTCGACAAACAAGGCTAAACAAACAACGGTTAACAGAAAACTCCAGTCATTCAAAATATTCACTCACATATAACAGAGGAATGCATTGGGGAGTGGAGATAGGGGAAAAAACAAAAATAGAGAAAGGAAGAGAATTGCCATACTTACAAACCACGCAACAGTCACAGATAATTCCTCCAACACTCCTTCTCATATGAACACCTCTCCCTCCTGAAGCCATGCAGCAAATGCTAGCTCTGACAAGGATTTGCATCAGAGCCCAGATTATAAAGGGAATGGGAGTAACTAACTGTGCTCAGCTGCAAGCTCAGAGCTCTCCAACATGGCTGGTTAACCCCTGCTCTGGCAGACTAAATAAACAAAGGTGAAGTGCTTCGTCTCAGTGCTGGAGTGGGAGCAATCAGATGCTGCGGTCTTCTAGCTACTCTCTGTTGCAGAAACCCCATGACAACTAGACACCAAGGTGTCACTAGACACCAAGTCGTGGAATTCCCTGGGCTTGCGGGACAAACTTCTGTATCTAATAACACTAACAATAATGATCTTTATTTATATAGCATCATCATATTCTGCAGCGCTTTACAATTCAACAGTTCATATACAACAGTCATAACAAAGTTAACAATAATACAATAATTACAATCTGCAATGAGGTGGGAGTGACAAAGTACAGGTGCTTATTTACAATGCTGGTCCAGCCATCTTAAGGAAATGAAGGGTAGAAAAAGGTTGCATGAGCTGGTCACCAGCCAATACTTGTAGTGCTTTTGGAAGCCATGCAGTTTGATGGAGAATTAGGATCAGAGAAGTAGAGAATTGACTATATATATATATATATATATATATATATATATATATATATATATATATACAGATATGTAAAATGACTTTGATTAGGGAACCTGATAGGCTGCCCTAAACAGATGTGTTTTTAGGGAGTGCCTAAAACTGTGTAAGTTGTAGTTAGTTCTAATTTCTTGGGGTAGAGCATTCTAGAGAATTGGTGTAACTCGTGAGAAGTCTTGGAGTTGGGAGTAGGAGGTACGGATTAGTGTGAATGTTAGTTGAAAGTTGCTTGCGGAGCATAACGAGTGGGTAAGCTGATAAACAGAAATGAAGGAGGAGATGTAGGAGGGTGCCGAACTGTGGAGAGCTTTGTGAGTGAGAACAAGCAGTTTAAAATGGATCCCACAATGTATGGGCAGCCAGTGCAATGACTGGCACAGAGCAGAGACATCCGAGTACCGATTAGCCAGATAGATGGCCCTGGCTGCTAAATTAATGATGGACTGTAGAGGGCAAAGTCAAGTGAGGGTCCTCTAACACTTCCTCCTGTGCTTCTGCCTCCACCAACTCCTCTAGAGCCTCCACATGCAACCTCGACCTCTGCCTTAATGAGTCACACGTTCCAACACTGCAGACAGAATTCCCCCACCTCCATACTGTGCAGCCAGGGCTCATGGCATTCAGGTAGCATTTAAATTAATATGCCTTGGAGATTGCAATCATACAGATCAAAAGTTGTGGACAGCTATCCATGCCGAGTTTGAGCAATGGCTGTCTTCACTGAACCTGGAGCTAGGGAAGGCTGTTTGCTTAAACCTGGTGGGGGCCCTCTGCCGGGGCAGCCTCAGACATGTGTCTTGCATGGCTCGCATCCTCAACCTGATGGTACAGCAATTCCTTGGCCACTGTCCCAGCCTGGATGCACTGCTGCAGTAACCACTGTCGTTGTGTGCTCACTTACACCATTCCACTTAAGTTGGTATAGAGATCTTTCAGCCTACCAGTTGATATGCGATGTGACAACACCATGGAATTCAACTCTGCACATGTTGCAGCGACTGTGGCAGCAGCGCCGAGTCCTGGTGCAGTATGACATTTTGCATAGCCTGGCCCAATGCAGTAAGGACTTGGTGCAATTCACACTTGCGGAGTGGACATAGATGAAGCACCACTGCACCCTTCTGCACGTTTTCAAAATGACTACTAAGATAGTCAGAACTGACGATGCCATCATCAGCAAGCATCACTATTCTGGTCATCTACATGCTGGAGCACACTTTGAATAGTCTGGCGGAGGAGATGGTGCTGGTCCCTGGAGAAGGTGAGGAAGCAGAGGAGATGTGGAAGGGTTAACAATATCTCTACGTTCCGGTCTGTCATTTCACAGACGGTTGCCATGGGAGGAACAAATGGAATAAATGGAGAAGGGCGAGGAGAAGGACAAGGAGGAAGAGATGATGGATGCACAGCAGTTAGGATATGAAGAGGATAATGATTCCCTCTCTGTTGTCCGTGGTTTCCTGGAGGGGATGGAGGAAGCAAGCTTGAGTGTTATCCCACAACCAACACACTATGGACTTGGACCTCTGCAACAGCTGTGCACAAAAGTGAATTTCACCACCACTAAATGACAAGTTTAGATATGGCGTCCTATATCACATTTAGCAACAGAAAAAAATTGTTTTTTTACTCTTCAACAGCTGTGCAGAACGAATATTTTCACTGGCACTAAATGACAAGGTGAGATATGGCATGTTGAATCATGTTAGCAACTGCAAAAAATATTTTTTTTTACTGTGCAAGAGCTCTGCACACAGATCAATTTCACCACCACTAAATGACAAGGTGGAATATGGTGTGCTGTATCACATTTAGCAACTGAAAAAATAAGATTTTGAAAGGTCTACTCGTGCATGGAGCACAATAGAAGCAGTGCACAACACACTTCTATGAAATGTGCTCTGCTGTATTTGTCTGTGGACCTCACTAATGACAGAAGAAAAAAAAATCTGCTGGAAGGTCGATTTCACAGCCCCACAAGACTCTAGCTAGCTAAACTGTCTGACTTTGAAACAACCGCCTAGCTAGCTAGCTAAAATCTATCAGCACCCAGGCCCACTATCAGGAGCAGACTCTCTGTTCTGTTATACTGACAAATTGGCACTAAAACAAGATGTCTACTCTTTATATAGAGAGGGACATATAATTTCAGAAGCCACCAAAGACACAAGCCATTGTGTCTGGACATTGTGGATGCTTCCTGCACCCTGATTGGCTAGCCGCAATGTGCACACCTGAAGATGGAAAAAAATGTACAAGCACGCAGCTCCTCTGAACTCTCCCCACCCCTTTCCCTCATCAAACACGTGCCCCACGCTCATCATGCACCACCACTATCCTAGCCAAAGTCAAAATACTTTAGTGGCAAGGCAAATATTTTCTCTCACTTTTACCCAATGTTACCAATTTTCACCGATTTTATGAACATTTGCTCGTGTTTCCGTTCACGAATCCGAATGTGCCATATTCGTGCCGAATTTATGTTTAGTGATCGTTTTTTCAACATATTCGCTCATCCCTACTCAGTAATTGTTCTGTTCATAATGCGGCAGTTCTGTTTGCATTAAAAGCATTAGATCTCACTATGATAAACAAGAGCTCGTGCTTTGCCAGTGATGGAAGCCATATCGGGTTGTAGGATCATGCTCTTTAAGTATTAGCGGGTGCAATTATCATTTAACACAGCTCTCAACTGAAACCTCAAAGGACAGAGAATGCCAAGATTCCCCTAACATCAGTGGGGATCCAACTTCAAAGACTATCTATGAAAATGTTTTTAATGATATCATTTTTACATTGATAGATGACTTTAATTATCAATTTATTTTATATTAAAAGTGATGCATTTTGTCTTGTAGAATTAAGTGGCATTCTACCTAGGTACATTTTCTAATGCATTGTTCATCTCTATTATGCTCTGCTTACTTTATATAGCACCCTCACATTCTGCAGCTCCTACTCATTTATAATGGGGTCACCATTGGGTGCCAATAAGGTGATTGTTGCTTTGACAGAAAACCAGTGCAGCATACAGAAGCGTAACTAGCCTTACTCTATATTCTAACCATATTCTGTAGTTTTCTAAAAGTCATCTAGTACTGCACAATAGTTACAGTCACTATAGAACCTCTAGCACAATTTTGGAAAATACTATTGATTTTAAGCTCAAAGACTTCAAACAAAGTTATTTTCTGGCATGGCAACACAACATTCAATCTATGACATGCTTATGCGTAAGAGTTCTTCTAAACTTGCTCTAGTACATGCTTTATTGGAAGTTCCACTCCATTAAAGGAAATGATTAAGGACTGGAATCTACAGCTTCATAGGGATCCACAAAGCTGTTAAACACTATGATCCTTAGTCCCACGGCCCAAGCCTCGTCAGAAAGTGGCGTCGATGTGTACATTTTGTAACTTGTCATTTGCAAGAAACAATGCTATACATATTGGATTAGGGTTAGCTTGTAGTATCTGCATTTTTGTTGCCTAATATTTAATAGTTTTTAGTGATATGCTTGGAAACGTATTACTTTATAAAGAAGATTTGCATAATAGTTGATTATACAATTAGATCCTATAATGAGAACAGCTAGGAACAGATGTGAGCAGCGGAAAGCCTTCGTGACAAATGTCAACATTTTATTTACTAATAGGGTACACAGACTACTGGAAGACAGCGCAGTTGTATGGCTACCATAAGCATTGAGCCCCTCCTAGTGGACAGATGACTGTACTGCAACATATTGTACAGCTGATAGAGAAGGCATTATGATTTACTACATGAAAGATGTGCGTTCTCCATAATATTTTGCTAATATTAATATGTTAACTAGAAGGCCTTACGATTTACTGCTTGGAAGAAAATGAAATGTGGATTGCCACTTTAACCCCTTCCTGACATTTCTATTTTTGATTCTTTTGCGCTTTCATTTTTTCCTCTCCTTCTTCCAAGAGCCATAACTTTTTCCGTTCACATAGCTGAATGAAAGCTTGCTTACTGCGGAACGAGTTCTAGTTTTGAATGACACCATCCATTTTATCGCGTGATGTACTGGAAAGCGAGAATAATATTTCAATGCCAGCAAAATTGCGAAAACTAACAGCCACAACTGTTCTTTTTACAACGATAAATAAACGGTAACAATTACTTGGCAATATGATTCTCCTGGTTAGCACCATTACAGTGATACCAAACGTATTTTTTTTTTTTTAAGTGGTGGAAAAAAAAATTGGAAATTGTTATGAAAAAATGTTTTTGCTTGCAATATTCCAATAGCTGTAATATTTAACATTTTCAGATGATGGAGCTGTGTGCAGGCTTGTTTTTTTGTGTCCTGAGACAATTTTTTATTGATAGCATTTTGTGCTAGAAATGATGTTATGATTGCCTCTTCTTGTATTTTTTAAGGAGTTGCGGTGGCCGAAAAAATGTAATTCTGGCAGTTTGATTTTTCTTCAATTTACCAATAAGGTCAATTAATGTTATATTTTGATAGACTGGACTTTTACAGATGTAGCAATACCACATTTGTGTATTTTAGACAAAAAATATAAGTTTCTATATTTTTAATGGGGAAAAAAGGGGATTCAAAGATTTATATATACAGTATATTTATTTATTTATACATTTTACTGTAAATCCACCAGAAAAGATATTACTATTAGCGACTGATGTACAATTCTTTCAGAATTTAGGTCACTAAAGTAGTGTCAATTTAGATGAATTTTCCAGGTAGGCTTGGCCAAGCCCTGTACATATAAGTAATGTATGGTGGTCGTTCAGATTAGTGGATGTCCATGTGGGGTGAACAGCATTAATCTACAAAAGCAGGAAATGCTCAGAGGACCTCTCCTCTCTTTTTTTGCTCATGCAGAGCTCCTCGTTTTCTACCATTTATTTGTCCTGCGATGACTACAGATGCAATTTGTATATCATGCATATCTTTTTGGAGGACCTTCCACACCAGCACATTCAACACTGAAAGGAAAACCTAATGTTTGGCTTTGTTAAGGGAAGCAGTTGAATTCATCTTCGCTGGACCTGCAAACTAAACCTATACCATGTTTCCACTTGCACAGTATATCGTTAAATGACATTCACAAATCTAAACATGCAGGCCATTTGCTCACCGACATGTATAAAATAAATACGCATGTTGATTTAACCCCTTAAAAGCAATCAGTCACCCCATTTGGGAGCAGCAGGATGTAGGGGCAGGGAACCCAATTCCAGTGATGTATCACTTATTGCTAAAATGTCTGTTTTATCTGCTGCAGACCTGCCAGTTCTGTGATAGCTAAGCTCACTATAACCCGGCCCACACCACTGATTGGCAGCTTTCTGTATGCACCGTTAGTAGGCAGAGAGCTGTAAGTAGTGGGGGCAGGGTTTTCCTGAGCTCATGAATATGCCGGACTACTTGGGAGCAGGATTACTAGTCCTTCTAAAATTAGTTTTATCTGCAGGAGATTATTAAAACTATAGAAAGCAATCCCATAAGATACAGATCACTGGAATCAAGGTCTCTGTGTTAAGCATCTCCCTGGTTAGGTGGCAAAAAGCCGGTGACACAATTCCTTTAAAGACTTGCCCATTTTGGGCTATTAGGATAAAGCAAGTAAGTTCATTGTCACCTTACATTTCTTTTCAACCCCTTTCCTGACATGTCTATATTTCGATTTTGCTCTTTCGCTTTTACCTCCTGTTTTCCAAGAGCCGTAACATTTTATTGACACAGTTTGCTGTATGAGAGGATGTTTTTTTGCAAAATGAGTTCCACCATTTTATCATGTACTGGAATGGGAAGCAGGAAAAAATTCCTAAGTGCAGCCAAAATTGTGAAAAAAGCACCATTCCACAATTTTTTTTCCCAGTGTTCATTATTCAGCAAAAATGGCCTGGAAATGTTATTTTTCACATCAGTGTGATACCAAAAAAGCTTTGTTTAATTCCTTTTTATTTAAGTGTTGAAAAAAAAATTGGAAATGAATAACAAAAACAAAACAAACTTGCTATTGTCGTCAATCTAGTGTCGACATATTTAATTTTTGTTGATGGGGCTGTGTGAGGGCTAGGTTCTTGCACCCTGAACTGATGTTTTTGTTGATTTCATTTTGGGGTAGATACAATGTTTTAATCGCCTCTTATTGCATTTTTCAATTCTGACATTTTGACTTCTTTTGAATTGCACCATCTATTGAACGGGTTACTTCAATTTATATTTTGATAGATCTGCCTTTTACAGACTCTGCCCTACCACATGTGTATTTTTTTTATTTCTTTATGTTTAAATGGGGGAAAAGAAAGAAAATAAAAATATATGTATTTGATTTTTTTTACTTTATATTTGTTAGTTCCCTTAAGGGACTTGAACCTGCGAGTGTCTGATCACTTGTACTATACACAGCAATGTAAAAGGCTGAGCCAGGGCTGTAGTTGTGGCTGAGAACAACTGGTTATGCATTGCCTGGCCCCCAGTTACATGTAAACAATGTCCCTTCTGCAGCATACCTTTCGCTTCACCCTCTGGATCCCATCGGGCTGGCTGGAGTTCCGCTGCTTCCGTTGCACAATAAGAGGCAGAGTCCTTTTCAAACTTACAACGATGAACTTTACTACTTGCTTGTCGCAGCACATTCTGTACAATTACATCATAAACATTAGGTTCCACACAGTTCCTGTTCTCTGCTCTCCTACTCTTTCTCCTAAGTCCTGCAGTACATTACAGGGTTGTATCGCCTCCTGCGATAAAAAAAAAAGTGTCCTCCCTGTGCGAGCTCACAACACCTGAGTGTTCCCTCGTCCGTTTGGCACCGGCACGGAGGGCACCAGCCCAAGCAATGATCTGCAACATGGTGAGCGACCTGTGTCCCTGTACTGGTCATCAAGGACCACTTCTCTAGCTTCTGTCCCAAACTGTGGTTACACTGCTGCCTCAGCTGTACGTCTGTCCATCCGGACTCTGAATGGCTGGGTATCTTGCTTGAATGTTGCAGAGCTGTCTGCCCAGCATGGGCACTAGGCCCCCACTAACTCTAAAAAGGAAGATACTTTTCTCTTGCACAGTCAGCCCCTCCTACATAACTATGTATAATATTGTCCCCATCTAGTGTCTGACTAACTACGCTTACCCTATCAATGCTGAACCAAGTGGAATAAATACATTTGTTATTAAAAGCGACATACTATGTACATAGCAGCATGACTTACTATACATCTATACACCTTTAAGGGGATAGGGATGTGGCACCCCCTTACAGCAATACCACAGTACTCTCATGGAACTGAAAGAATACAATATGCACACTCCTGGCCACATTGTGTCTAGATGTGCATGGCTAGTGAAATAAGCGAGGTCCCACACATTTAGTCAAAATGTGGCTGGAAATATGTACATCACATACTTACAGTCACATGTCTGCTCACTCTGAGAGCGCACAAAATGCATGCTGAGAGGATTTGCAAGTCTGCAGTCACAGGGTGACTGTAGACATTTGTGCCAAGCCTGGATAACCCCTTTAAGCCTGGATGCTGCAAAGCATCGTGAATTGGTAACAAAAAAGCAGCGCCAGTGTAATGTATCTCCATGAGTTGTACATAGGGAATAGGTCTTATTAGAAAATGACTGTTTAGTAAAGATGAGTGAACCTTTTAAAGTTCAGTTTAGTTTGGCGAACGTCCCAACATGTTTGCCAAACAGTTCGTCGAACGTACCCAAACCCCATTAAATTCAAATATATATTATATATATAATATTACGGTATATATTATATTATGTTATTCCCATTAAATTCAAAAGGAGGCAAAACCAAACGTATGCACAACATCTTAAAGCTTCCCACACAGCTAAAACTAAGGGAAGACACCATGAAAAGTGGCATCAATTGGCCAAAGTAGAAATGTGCTAATGGCACAGCAGCAGTCAGCAATGTGCCATGAACTGAAGATTCAATTAAGACGTGGTGGGTAAGGGAGTGGTGTAAGCTTTCTTTGCTGGGAGCCCTGGTACTTCATGCAACAGCTCAATTTTTGTTTTTTCCCAGCTACATTCAGGTGGCACAAACAACAGTTTCATAGAGTACAACTCCTGGCAAAAATTATGGAATCACCAGCCTTGGAGGATGTTCATTCAGTTGTTTAATCTTCTTGATTTCTTTTAGTGTTTCTTAAAGCCAGAAAGTTGCCATTTGAAATGACTTTAGTTTTGTGCCATGTCTGTGATCTGTTTTTTTTCTATAAAATTAAACAACTGAATGAACATCCTCCAAGACCGGTGATTACATAATTTTTGCCAGGAGTTGTACTCTTGGTAGAAAAATGTAAGGAAAGCAATACAGGTAGTTGACTGATCAATTGACCCACAGTAGAATATTTTATAATGGCACAGAAGCAGTCAGCCATGGGCCATATATGAGGTATCGGTGTTTGGGCCAACATTTAGAGCTTTGAACTGAAGCTTCAATTAAGACATGGTGGGCAAGGGAGTGGTGTAAGCCTTCTTTGCTGGGAGCCTTGATACCTCATGCAACACTTCAATTTTTTTTATCCAGCCACTCTCAGGTGGCACAAACATCAGTTTCATAGAGAACTATTGGTAGAAAAATGTAAGGAAAATAACACACATAGTAGACTGAGTTTGAAGTTTCAAAAAATTATTATCACACACCACTAAAGTGGCATCAATTTCCACAGAGTAAAAACAGTATAAAAGGCTTTTAAAACACCTTCCACTAGTCTGCCCAGTCTGCAACTGGGGTGCAAAAGTCATTGGAGATCTATAACTTGGTCAATTTGATGAATGTTAGGTGGTTTACACTTTTAGGGGACAGCCAGATGTGCTTATCTATCAGAAAACCTCCAGCAGCGCTGAACACCCGTTCTGAGAGAATCCTGGCTGCCGGGTATGAAAAAACCTCAAGGGCATGACAGGCAACTTCAGGCCACTCTTCCATTTTTGAAGACCAAAATTCAAAGAGTCCAAATTTCCCTTCATGACATTGATATTGAACTCAAGGTGTACAATAACAAATTGTATTGTGGTACCGTCTTAGCCAGAAAAATCGATGTGAATACTTTTCTGCCCAATGATGACAAAAGTATTCTAGGAGTGATACCTTTATTGGCTAACCAGAAAATAATATGTTTGCAAGCTTTCAGAGCACAGTGGCTCCTTCTTCAGGCAAGATTACAAATAGATTAATAAGAAAAAAGCACAACATTTAAAGAATACTACAGTAGGACATGTGTTCAGGAGGTGGGAAGTTTGATGCCTCCTAAAGATAAGCCAAGGAAATCAAACTGGGCATTTTCTTACAGATGGAGAGGCAGTGGGAATAATGTTCTTAGTTATCTGGAGTCCGTCTGGTGGAGGTGTGAATTGTATCCATATAGTGACTCATAAATCCAGGTGTTAAATTGAGTCCTAGTGTCAAAGAATTGAACATCTTCATTAGTTTGAATTCCCAAATTTTTCTTTCCCTGTCATCCTTAAAATGACCTTTTAGTATTAAGACTTTTAAATCTGTCATACTGTGTCCAGGTCCAGAGAAATGTTTTCCTACAGGCGTGTCCATTTCATTCCTGATTGTGTGTCTGTGTAGATTCATCCTAGTTTGTAGCTTTTGCATGGTTTCCCCAATATAGATACTTCCAGGGCACCTTGTACATTGTATCATGTACACCATGTTGGAGGATGTACATGAAAAGGAACCCATGACCTTATAGTCCTGATTTGTGTTTGGTATGCGGACTATATCTGTTGGTAATATGTGGGTACACATTTTGCATTTTTTATAGTTACAAGGGAATGTGCCAGTCATTGATGGTGATGAAAGGACACTTCTAACAAGGAGATTCCTTAAGTTAGGGGGCTGTTTATAGGAGAGAAGTGGTAGTTCTGGGTATATGTCTTCAATTTGTGGTCTCTGTGGAATATTGGAGATCAGCACCAATTTTCCTTAGGATGCTCGTGTGGGAGTTGTATGTGACCACAAGAGGCACCCTGTTGTTATCCTCTCTGTTTGTAATCCAGGATGCTGTTTCTTGGGATCCTTGTAGCCCTGTGGATCTGTTCATCTATTACCAGTGCATGGTATCCTTGTTGTAGGAATGTATTCCTCAGTGATCGCAGCTGTAGTTACCTGTCTTTACTGTCTGAACAGATCCGAATGTACATCAGAGCTTGACTGTAGATGATGGATTTTTTGTGCGTCTTGGATGAAAGCTGTTCCATCTAAGATATGCCAGATGTCCTGTTGGCTTATGGTAAATTGATGTTTGTATGGCGTTGTTCTTGATGTATATGGTCAAATCCAGAAAATGCTTTTGGGTCTTTGAAAAGTTGAGGGTGAGCTTGATGGTTGGGTGGTACTTGTTAAAGTTATTGTGGAAGGTGAGTAGATCATCTTTTGAGCCTGTCCATATTATTAGCAGATCAATGTAGCAGTAGTATTAACTAGGTTTAACAGAGCAAGATGAAAAAAATACTTCCTCCAGTTTCGCCATAAATAAGTTAGCATATTGTGGGGACATTTTGCTTCCCATGGCGCTGCCAATACACTGTTGGTATAAATTGTTCCCAAAAGAAAAATAGTTGAGATGGAGCAGAAACCTGATAAATTGCAGTGTTGGTTCTGTGGCTAGATTGTTCTTTTGAAAGAAATATTTGCATGCTGCAATTCCATCCTCATGAGAAATATTGGAACAGAGAGACTCTACATCCATGGTGGCTAGTATCGTGTCCTCTGGAAGTGGGCCAAGTGCTGACAATTTGCAAAGACTATCCGTGGTGTCCTGGATATAGCTGGGTGTGCGCCTCACCAAGGGTTTCAGAATGTTCTCCACCCAGCCTGAGATATTCTCAGTTAAAGTCCCAATAACAGAGATGATAGGCCTCCCAGGATTACCTTCTTTATGTATTTTAGGTAACATGTAGAAGGTACCTGTTTGGGTACACACTTCCAACCCCCTGAACAAATGTCCTACTGTAGTATTCTTTGAATGATGTGCTTTATTCTTATTAATCTATTTGTAGTTTTGCCTGAAGAAGGAGCCACTGTGCTCTGAAAGCTTGCAAACATATTATTTTCTGGTTAGCCAATAAAGGTATCACTCCTAGAATACTTTTGTCATTATTGGGCAGAAAAGTATTCACATCGATACTGAACTCAAGACACTCCTGCACCATCCTCTCGAGTCGTTCACAATGTGTCAGGCTTGTACTCTGTTCTGCTGGTGCACGGGCTGGTCTAACAAATGTGTGAAATGACTCACAGAAATTGTTTATGCCACTTACACTGCGGCTGCTAATGTTTTTGCGGTGATGCCTTGACGTTCCCTTGGGTTGAAAGTCTAGAACTGTCATGCACACTGTGTGCCTCACTGCTGTCTTGGGGGAAAACCACTCTTAAGATTGTGTACAAGCATGTTTTGATACTCCAGTATGCACGTGTTCCTTTCCAGGGGTGGAAGCATCTAACAAAATTTACTCTTGTACCGTGGATCTGCAGAGTGGCAACCCAATAGTCAGTACTATTTCTAACCCTAAGAATCATCATGTTTATGCGCTCATGTGTCAGGCACTTCCATGAGGTCAAAGTCCATGGTGTGTTGGTGGCAGGTAACACTCAAGCTTGCTTCCTCCGTCCCTTCCCGCCGACCATATACAACAGAGAGGGGATCATTATTCTATTCTCCTGACTGTTGCGCGCCCATCACTTATTTTTCTTGTCCTCCTCCATTTGTTTCTCGGCTCCTGCACCTTCACCAACAGTTTATCTGGTGCCATAAGCCCCCTCAATCGCTGTAATCCACCTTCAAATGGCACCCACCTGTGCGACGACAGTCTGGAACTTAAGAGATATTGTCATCCCTTCCACATCCTCCTCTGCTTCCCCCTTTTCCTCTGGGACCACCACCTCCTCACACAGACTATTCAAAGTGTGCTCCAGTATGTAGATGCTGATGATGGCATCGTCAACACTAATCATCTTAGTAGCCATTTCAAAACTGTGCAGAGGGGTGGAGATGGTCCTTCATCTGTGCCCACTCCACAATCGTGATTTGCACAACACATCCCTATTGTGTTGGCCCAGGCTATGCAAAAGAACATACTACATCATGGCTCGCTGCTGCCACAGTAGCTGCAACATGTGCACAGTGGAATTCCACCGTGTCGGAACATCGCAAATCATATGGTTAACCGGTAGGCCGAAAGACCTCTATAGCGATGCAAGTTCATGACCTGCAGGGTGCGATTGTCGGAAGTGAGCACACAGCGACAGTGCTTTCTGTAGCAGCGCATCCAGGCTGGGATAGTGAAGTAGAAATTGCTGTACCATCACTTTGAAGACGTGAGCCATGCAATGCATATGTGTGAGGTTGCCCCAGCATAGGGCCGCCATCAGGTTTGTGCCATTATTGCATACGGCCTTCCCTGGTTCCAAGTTCAGTGGAGACAGCCATAACTCAGCCTGGCTAGCTGTCAACAGCTCTTGAGCTGTGTGACTGCGATCTCCAAGGCATATTCAGTTAAACACTGCCTGATTGCGGTGAGCCCTGGGCGGTGCTGTACAGAGGTGGAGTGATTCTCTCTGCACTGTTGGAATGCGTGTTTCATTAAGGGAGAGGTTGAGGGTGCAGATGGAGGGTCTAGAGGAGATGGAGGAGCCAGAAGCAGTTGTCAGGACTCTGAACATTTTTTATTACCTTTTTGTGCATTACTGCCCTTTTCCAAGATGGTGTCTTTGGTCTCATGTGCACTGTGTCTTCCTGCTATAAAACTCCACCCCAGCCTTCAGTCTGTGCTAGAGTATTCTGCCTTGCATCCAGCTCCTGACCTCTGGTGACTCCCTGGCTACATACCTGCTCCTGTGAACCTGTGTGGTGATCCTGCTACTCTGCTCTGAGTTCCTGCTGCATACACCAGTTCCAGTCATCCTCCTTCATCTGCTGCTCGTGTTTACTTCCATCTGCATTTGCTGGACATATAAGCTGTTTCTGCTCTGCAAGAACCTGAGACTATTACCCAGACCTCCCTAGTTGAGCTAAGATATTATTTGAACTGCCTTATAAGCATATCTATCTGTGTTTTGGACTAAGCAAGGACTTATTCATGTCAAATATCCTCAAGAATAATTGTGCTTCATAGACTTTCTGCATGATTGCATTTTCCTCTGAAGTTTCCTATAGACTGCTGAGCTGCATTTGATATTTGCACCAAGTGTTGTGGACTTGAGTTTCTCTCTGCACCTACAGGTCCTTCTCAAAAAATTAGCATATAGTGTTAAATTTCATTATTTACCATAATGTAATGATTACAATTAAACTTTCATATATTATAGATTCATTATCCACCAACTGAAATTTGTCAGGTCTTTTATTGTTTTAATACTGATGATTTTGGCATACAACTCCTGATAACCCAAAAAACCTGTCTCAATAAATTAGCATATTTCACCCGTCCAATCAAATAAAAGTGTTTTTTAATAACAAACAAAAAAACCATCAAATAATAATGTTCAGTTATGCACTCAATACTTGGTCGGGAATCCTTTGGCAGAAATGACTGCTTCAATGCGGCGTGGCATGGGGGCAATCAGCCTGTGACACTGCTGAGATGTTATGGAGGCCCAGGATGCTTCAATAGCGGCCTTAAGCTCATCCAGAGTGTTGGGTCTTGCGTCTCTCAACTTTCTCTTCACAATATCCCACAGATTCTCTATGGGGTTCAGGTCAGGAGAGTTGGCAGGCCAATTGAGCACAGTAATACCATGGTCAGTAAACCATTTACCAGTGGTTTTGGCACTGTGAGCAGGTGCCAGGTCGTGCTGAAAAATGAAATCTTCATCTCCATAAAGCATTTCAGCCAATGGAAGCATGAAGTGCTCCAAAATCTCCTGATAGCTAGCTGCATTGACCCTGCCCTTGATGAAACACAGTGGACCAACACCAGCAGCTGACATGGCACCCCACACCATCACTGACTGTGGGTACTTGACACTGGACTTCAGGCATTTTGGCATTTCCTTCTCCCCAGTCTCCCTCCAGACTCTGGCACCTTGATTTCCGAATGACATGCAAAATTTGCTTTCATCAGAAAAAAGTACTTGGGACCACTTAGCAACAGTCCAGTGCTGCTTCTCTGTAGCCCAGGTCAGGCGCTTCTGCCGCTGTTTATGGTTCAAAAGTGGCTTTACCTGGGGAATGCGGCACCTGTAGCCCATTTCCTGCACACGCCTGTGCACGGTGGCTCTGGATGTTTCCACACCAGACTCAGTCCACTGCTTCCTCAGGTTCCCCAAGGTCTGGAATCGGTCCTTCTCCACAATCTTTCTCAGGGTCCGGTCACCTCTTCTCATTGTACAGCGTTTTCTGCCACATTTTTGCCTTCCAACAGACTTACCATTGAGGTGCCTTGATACAGCACTCTGGGAACAGCCTATTTGTTGAGAAATTTCTTTCTGGGTCTTACCCTCTTGCTTGAGGGTGTCAATGATGGCCTTCTTGACATCTGTCAGGTCGCTAGTCTTACCCATGATGGGGGTTTTGAGTAATGAACCAGGCAGGGAGTTTTTAAAAGCCTCAGGTATCTTTTGCATGTGTTTAGAGTTAATTATTTGATTCAGAAGATTAGGGTAATAGGTCGTTTAGAGAACCTTTTCTTGATATGCTAATTTATTGAGACAGGTTTTTTGGGTTATCAGGAGTTGTATGCCAAAATCATCAGTATTAAAACAATAAAAGACCTGACAAATTTCAGTTGGTGGATAATGAATCTATAATATATGAAAGTTTAATTGTAATCATTACATTATGGTAAATAATGAAATTTAACACTATATGCTAATTTTTTGAGAAGGACCTGTATTTGAATCACCGTGTGATAATATAGACTTTACCACTTATAAAACTGTGTCCTGTAGTTGTCTTGTTCCATGCAAAGAGTCTCCTGAGTTATCCCCTATAATTATTACAGCAGTGGAGGAAGTGTTACATTCAGAGGTTTGTCCCGCAAGAGGCAAGATATGTGTCGCAAAGGTTGTTATCCTGCATGATGTGAAACCCATAAGGTTTCCTCCAGCATGATATGTGCTGAGAGCAAAATAGTTGTAACCTGAGTCTGGTGTTCATGGGGAGTAAGTGTAAGAGATGGGCAGGACGCCTACTCACCATATCTTCAACTCAAGGGTGTGGTTGGAGGGAGTTAAATGTCAAGCCACTGTTTTTATCTCTCTTGTCTGTTTGGAGGAAAGGAGTCTCCAGGCTGAAGCTCCGGGGAGAGCTGTCGTGAGGCTGGAGCCATACTGTGGTAGACTTTTGTATGAACTTTTTATTTTATTTTGTGCCATAAAGGCTGTTTTGTGTTACTATTTTCGCTTTGTGGTTTATGAAGCAATAAACCACCCAGAGACTTGAATACAAAGTGTTCCTGTGTCTTCCTCTGGAAGCAGCTGAGTGAACCGACCTTCCACAAGTGCTTTGGATGTGGGCAACGTTCCAAGGGCACTGGCAGCAGTTGTAGACAAATCATGTCTTGGGTGAAGGTGGCTACAGGGATAGAACAAAAGTTGGACAAAATGGAGGAGCTGATCAAGCATCTGATCCTGAGCCAACAGCAGCAACACCGGCTGCATCGAGAGCAGCAGCAGCTCCAAGAGTAACAGTACTGTGAGCACCAGCAGATACAGCAGGAGACCAATAAACTCCTGATTAGTGTTGAGCGATACCGTCCGATACTTGAAAGTATCGGTATCGGAAAGTATCGGCCGATACCGGCAAAGTATCAGATCTCGCCGATACCGATACCAATACAAGTCAATGGGACTCAAGTATTGGAAGGTATCCCTGATGGTTCCCAGGGTCTGAAGTAGAGGAAACTCTCCTTCAGGCCCTGGGATCCATATGAATGTGTAAAATAAAGAATTAAAATAAAAAATATTGATATACTCACCTCTCCGATTCCGATTTCCTGGGAACCATACACTGGGAACTTCCGATTCCGATTCCTGATACCACAAAAGTATCGGATCTCGGTATCGGAATTCCGATACCGCAAGTATTGGCCGATACCCGATACTTGCGGTATCGGAATGCTCAACACTACTCCTGATGCAACAGATTCAACAGCAGCAAAAGCAGATGGAACTCCTGGTGGGAGACGTCTGTAGCAGAGAAACCGCCCCTCCCCCACATCACGGTGATGACTCGTATGCCTGGAAAGCGGTAAGATGAGACATGTAAAAGATAACCCCAGGAGATGATATAGAGGTGTTTTTGACTGTTCAAACGAGTTGCAGAGCGGGAGAGGCTGCCCCCAGAGCAGTGGGTGGAGGTGCTGGTCCCCTATCTGACTTGCGAACTCTCGAAAGTTTGTTTTGACTTGGCCGTACAGGATGTCTGGGAATATGCCAAGTTAAAAACGGAGATATTGTCACTATGTCTGTCATTGCCCAAATGGTTCATCACTGGGCGTATTATGGTGACAAACCTCCCCTCTCTCATGTTTGACTTGTTGCATTTGGTTCAGAAATGGTTGCAGCCAGAGTCCTCCACTAACAGGCCGGTGCAGACCTGAGTTGTCCAGGGAGACTCCAAGAATGCAGATGACCTGGTGGGCCTTGTAAAAAGGTACTAGATGGTCAAGAGGTCCCTAAGGAAGCCGAGGTGTGGGGCATCTCAATACTAGGGTACTCAGCGGGAGCAGAAGTCCCAAAAGAGGGGTAGTAGAGTCACCACTGGGGGAGTCCGAGATCCTAATGAGTCACTGAGGGATTGCCAAAGGCTGCTGGTAAAGACCTAAATCTGCTGGAGATGCCACGGGCCTGGACACATAGCCGCCCATTATCCTATGTCCTCTGAGCAGATGGACTGCAGCCTATGGACGTGCTCTTCGTACTATGTCTATCACGCCTGCAGTGTGGACTATCAGGCCAGAGAGGGGCCGCAGCCATGTCCCGTGACAAAAAAATGGAGTACTGGTGTCAGGACTCTTGAACTGGAGTTTGGTGACCCTGATAAGGGCCACACTTTCCCACCAGTTGATCCCAGGGAAACATGGGTGTCCGCTGTATTCATGGAGATGCCAAGGACTACCATATTGCCAGAGTATATCAAACCTAAGAGAACCATGAGTCAAAACACATTGCCAGTCATTTTCATATCAAGTAATACCAATTTTTATTAAGAGTACAAAAAATCATAGTAAAATATTACCACTTATAATAAGGTGACATAGTGATTAGATCCATAAGTGCAGTGGTGACCCGACAGTGACGGCACGAGATATGTAAATTTCTGTATATGCAATTATCATCGCAGTTTAAGTGTACCTGCAGCCAGCTGCCGAAAATCAGTAGTTCAGCAGGAAATAGTATAAAGTGCAAACCGTGCTACAAAGTAAACCAAAAGCTGCAATGTACACAAACTAAATGAATAAAGAGCATTATTTACCCATGTGGGATGATGTGAAGGTCTCGTCTGGCACTCGGTCACGTACCCCAACGCGCGTTTCGCGTTTGAACGTTTACCGCTTCCTCAGGGGGCGTGGTCTAACTGTGTACCCGATCCCATATAAATAGTCGTCACATCCGATCATGTGACCGCAAGACTATATTGTAATGTGCGCATGCGTGACACGCTGATGTAGTCCCGTGCGTTCCAAGCCTCATTCACCGCAGCGTCAGCGCCGGTCACGTGAGCGGGCGGGCGCCACGCCCCCAACACATGACACGGGACCGCGCCGCAAGGAAGAGGCCGGGGGCACCAGGACACACAGCGCTGTGTGTGAATAGGTGATGATTTATATAAAAATAAGTTACTCTATACGAATAAATATAATTGTATATGCATGTGAATAGTGAGGTGATTGGATTCCCCGCACAATAATCTCTAACCTCCAAATTAGATAAAAAACAACATATAAAAAATAATGAAGTAGGCAGGGAAAGTGTAAAAATGTGCTAAAAACATTAAAAATAAATGGTAATAACAAAGGACAATAATAAAATATCCTCACCACTACAACTGGTTAAAGCCATCATATTGGACACCCGCCATATCAAAGGAAGAGGACAACCGTAAATAAAGGCATGATATGTGAACCAAGAAATATGTATATAAAATCACTTTTATCGATTATGTCAACAGATGGCATAATGTCCAATAACTCATGTCTTCTTTAGATTATATATAATACTTTGATAGTAAAACTTGTTTATCTTCATTTCTCAGGTCCTCGTGTGGGTGTCCGCAGATGGCAGCTGTCATATGGATATCATAGAACGATTAACACACACTAAAATACGAAGAAAGGAAAAAATACACAATTAAAATCTAATGGGCAATAATGGAAGCAGCAGGATACACTGAAGACAAAGAACCTACACCAAATCTTTTAAAGGTAAGAGGAAAATCCATGTGCCTCATTGAGGCCTATGGGCGTCATGGTGCCCAGCGTGGAGATCCAACGACATTCTCTTTGCGCCAAGATCCGTTTAATATTACCTCCTCTGATGCCACATTTTACAACATCAATACCTCGTACCATAAAGGATTTTGGATTACACCCATGAAATTGTAAAAAGTGACGAGGTATGGGTAGTAGAAAAAGAGGGGTAGTAGAGTCACCACTGGGGGAGTCCGAGATCCTAATGAGTCACTGAGGGATTGCCAAAGGCTGCTGGTAAAGACCTAAATCTGCTGGAGATGCCACGGGCCTGGACACATAGCCGCCCATTATCCTATGTCCTCTGAGCAGATGGACTGCAGCCTATGGACGTGCTCTTCGTACTATGTCTATCACGCCTGCAGTGTGGACTATCAGGCCAGAGAGGGGCCGCAGCCATGTCCCGTGACAAAAAAATGGAGTACTGGTGTCAGGACTCTTGAACTGGAGTTTGGTGACCCTGATAAGGGCCACACTTTCCCACCAGTTGATCCCAGGGAAACATGGGTGTCCGCTGTATTCATGGAGATGCCAAGGACTACCATATTGCCAGAGTGTTGATAAAAATGAGCTGCGGTATGGAGTCCCATGAGGTCAGAGTAGTCAGAGACTTGCTACACCCTGTGATAATCTGTGGGACTTCAACCTGTTGTGGGACTTGTGGGGAAAGGCAGGGGTGCCAAATGACTCAGACAGGAGCTAGCTTAATCCTGATGAATCCCTGTCGCACTCAGAGGTGGAGGAGTTCCCCTTGCGTGTCCTAGAGGTGATGAGGATGAAATGGTGACCATTTAGGCCGAGGTTCCTGAACTGGGGGTTATGGGGAAAATTTTAGGACTGCTCAAATGCGGGATATTACCCTAAAAGGGGCATTTGAAAATGTGTCTGTGATCTATGGGGTTGCTCAAGAGCCGGGGTTCACACCAGGTACCCACATTTTGCAGTCAATCGAATTATTGTATCGGGTGACCACACTGAGGGGAGGTGAGATAGTAGAGCAGCTGTTAGTTCCAGGACCCTACCAGCAGAGGGTTTTAGACATGGCCCTCATGTTTTGGGGGGACATCTGGGGGTAGAGAAAATTCAGGAGAGAATAATGCAGAGGTTCTATTGGCCGGAATTTTACCAGGACATCCTGAATTATTGTATGTCCTGCCCCACCTGCCAGATAACCACTCCCTCTTCTCACTTCCTAAGTCCCCAAGTCCCGTTACCGGTAATAGAGGTCCCATTTGAGTGAATTGCCATGGACTTAGTAGGTCCTCTAGTTAGTCTTCACAAGGGCACCAATATATCCTAGTGGTCATGGACTATATGACCCAGAACCCTGAAGCAATACCACTAAGGAACTCTTCATCTAAGAGTATTGCTCAGGAACTTGTCCATATTTTTGCTAGGATGGGCCCGCCGAAGGAGATTTTGACAGACCAGGGAACCCCCTTCATGAGCAAGGCAATGAAAGTGCTGTGTAGGGTCCTCTAGATTGCCCAGCTGTGAACTTCAGTTTACCATCCACAGAGCGACAACCTAGTAGAGCGTTAAAATAAAACCTTAAAGGCCATGCTCAAGAAGGTCATTGAGAAGGACAGTCGAGACTGGAACTATCTGCCGAGGTCGCACCACACCGGAGCATCATAGAGCACGTTGCCCAGCTGCAAGAGAGGATGGCGAAAATAATGCCTATCGTGAAGGAGCATCTTCTCAAGGCACAGGAGGCACAGTACAGTCCACTCTCTGTTGTTCGTGGTTGGCGGGAGGGGATGGAGGAAACAAGCATCAGTGTTACCCAGCCACCAACACAGCATGTGCTTGGACCTCATGGAGGAGCCCGACATATGAGTACCTTCTTGCTGCAATATCTGCAACATGATCCCCCGTATAGTTATGATTCGAATTAGGTTGCCACTCTGTTAGATGCACATTAAGAGAGTAAATTTTGCCAGATGCTTCCTGCCCTGGAAATTGACCAGCAAATGTTGGTGTATTGAAACACTTTTTTACATGCTTAAGAGAGGTTTTCCTCAAGACAGTAGTGAAGCACAGTGTGCATTGCAGCTCTAGACTTCCAACCTCCAACACATCAATTTGTCAGTCAAAACCTTAGCAGCAGCAGCAGTAGTGTAAGTGGGAGAAGAAATTTTTACACATTTTTTAGACCAGTTCGTGCACCAGCACAAGGAAGTCCAAGTCTGACACGTGGTGAATGACTGCAGAGGATCAACTCAATATCAATACCATCAGGGAGGATTGGACCCTTTCACATTTTGGACTTCAAAAATGGATGAGTGGCCTGAGCTCGCCTCTCACAACTTGAAGGTTTTATCATGCCAGGCAGCCCGCATTCTCTCAGGACATGCCTTCAGCACTGCTGGTGGAGTCCTGACAGATAAGTGAAGCCAACTGTCCTCTGAAAGTGTAGACCACCTAACTTTCATCAAGATGAACAAGTCATGGATCTCCAAGGACTTTTGCACCCCAATCGCAGACTGTATAGACTAAGCTATGTTGCAGTTTTTAGTGTGCTACATTGATCTTGTGTAATTGCAGTCTGTAATATCTTTAGTGGGGCTTTTGTGCCTGCTGTTGCTGCATATGTTAACACTAATTTGTGGAAATGTTGGATCTCCATCTGCTGGGTGGGCTGTTGTGGAAGATGTTACCTGGTTGGATCTCCATCTGCTAGGTTGGCTTTTGTGGAAGACGTGTCAGTCCCTATTATACTATTTCTACTCTCATGAAATTGATGCCACTTTTTTGGTGTCTTCCACTAATTGTTTGAAATCTGAACACTCCTGGTTGGGTCTATATCTGCTGGGTTGGCTGTAGTGGAACAATTTGTTGGTGTCTGTGAATAATTTTTGGAAATGTGGAGAGTTCTGATTGGGTCTCTCCATTTGCTGGGTTGGCTATAGTGGAAGAGATGTTGCTCAATATACTATTTCTACTGTGGTGAAATTGATGCACTTTAGGCTACGTTCACATTGAACGTAGCCTAAGTGGTGTCTGCTCCTACTTATTTTAAATTTGAAGACTCCTGATTGGATCTCCATCTGCTGGGTTGGCTGTAGTGGAAGACGTGTAGGTCCCTATAATACTATTTCTACTGTGGTGAAAATGATGCCACTTTGTTGGTATCTGCCACTAATTTTTGGAAAGGTGGAAAGTCCTGATTAGGTCTCTCCATCTGCTGGGTTGGCTGTAGTGCAAGAGATATCACTCCCCCTTATACTATTTCTACTCTGGTGAAATGGATTCAACTTTGGTGGTGTCTGCGGCTAATTGTTTGAAATATGTACACTTCTGGTTGTGTCTACATCTGCTGGGTTGGCTTTAGTGGAAGAGATCTCGTTCCCTATTATACGATTTCTACTGTGGTGAAATTGATGCCACTTTGTTGGTGTCTGCCCCTACTTATTTTAAATGTGAACACTTCTGATTAGGAGTCCATCTGCTGGGTTGGCGGTAGTAGAAGAGATCTCATTCCCTATTATACGATTTCTACTGTGGTGAAATAGACGCCACTTTGTTGGTGTCTGACACTAATTTTTGGAAATATGGAGAGTCCTGATTGGGTCTCTCCATCTGCTGGGTTGGCTGTAGTTGGAGAGTCTTCAGAGTCTAGTGTATTGATTTTTATCTCATTGCTCCAAATTACCTGTTCCTTTTTATCTTAATTAAGCAGATGTCTATTTTCTGTAAGCCAAGAAGAATAGACTATTATCTATACGTTGACTTTCTAATTTGTGTGTTTCTTTCTGGTTGGTCAAGAAAACAGACTTTTGTTTGTGTAAGCTGTAATATTAACTTGTAACTTGACAATTTGTTGCTAGATATTGTGCTCTTATCCTAGATGACTAGTGATACAGGGTCAAGGAACAATGATGTTTTTGGTATGTTGATTACATGTTGTGCAGGCCAGCCAGTTTGTTGACTTGCAAAACAGAGTAGGAAAAATTATGCAAATAGATTAAATCTATTGATCTTGTCATAATTTTTTCCCTTTAAATCTGAATGCTGGATGAAGGACCTTTGTTAGCTATAAAGAGGTTATATCCCTCTGTAACATGAGACAGGCATTTAGCCACGAGATCCAAACATTCAAAGGACCAATGACTTTCTCCAGGAGAGCAGCCGAGACATCATGGCTCCATCATGAATGACACAGATTTGTCATTCTACAGGATGCAAGCCTGGCTCTATGAATTTGTTCAGAGAAGCAAGGTTGTGACCCTCCGGTCAACTGGCCTTGTACCTCAATAGACTGTTATCTTCCCAAGCTTGTTGTTACTTCATCTCTGTGAATGACACAGGTGGGTAAGATCGGCCCTGGAATCTTTGAAGTCACAGCTACTCTTATCCCGGCGAGTCAGTGGAAGGGTGAGACTGTAATTTTGCACCATCTTGGGTATTATGCTAGGACACTTCTATATGCTATTGTGTATTGGTGGTTCAATAAATTATTGCCACACTGTTTACCCTCACCCTGTGTTGTCTGAGTAGTGTTCTGTCCATAGAAAGAGAGCGTGGGCGTTAAGTGGTATGAGCCCTAGTCCTTGCAGTCTTTCTAAAGACAGCAGGGCCAGCGGATGAGAGCACCCACTAACCCTGTGTCTCTGCACCTTTCATGGACATTAGTAATCTCACTATTATGAAGCATACAAGCCACCTCCACTGCCGTGTTTGTTGGACCAGAACTGATAGATCTTGTGATGAACCAACTTGTTGAGTCCAATATTTTGCCAGGACGTTTGGTTTTTGAATGGACTTAATTTCATATTCTTCCAAATGTCATGGCACTCACATGATATAGTTTTGCAATTTTCTTGGCCCAGAGAATGCTATCAATGAGCTTGATGATGCTATTTCTCTTTTCTTGGGAAATCATCTTCATGACTGCTCCTCAATAGAGATGGGCAGACACCTAGATATTCGGGTACGGCCAAAGTTACAAAAAGTTGAGGTTCAGGTACCAGAACAGTATGCGGACCCAAATTCGGACCTCATTCACTTGAATGGGGGCCCGAACGTCCAGCGTTTGCCACACTGTCATGTGCATGACAGCACGGCAAAACTATTCTGATCAGCGGTGATCCCGCAGCTGTGATCGGAGGTAAAGTTCACCTCCAGTCACTGGTGTCCGCTGATGGGACTACCGCTCCCATCAGCAAATGCCTGCTGCCACTAATAAGTGAGAGCAGAAGCAGCTGATGGGAATATTCATTAGCCGACTCCTGCGCTGTAAATAATTTAAAAAAAAAACCCAGTGTGGGTTTCCCCGTATTTTTGATATCCAGGCAAGACTCACAGCTGTCAGCTTCAGCAAGGCTGGTTAAAAAATACGGTGTGGGGACACCTCTATTCTTGATAATTACTTAAATATATCATTTAGAAAAACTGCGTGCCCCCCCCCCCCTTTAATTTTTGACAACCAGCCTTGCTAAAGCTCCCAGCTGGGGGCTGGTATTCTCAGGCTGGTAAGGGGCCATGGATATTGACCTCCCAACCTAAAAATAGCAGCCCACAGCCACCCAGAAAAGGCGCATCTATTAGATGCTCCAATTCTGGCGCTTCGCCCTGCCCTTCCCATTTGCCCTGTAGCAGTGGCAAGTGGGGTTCATATTTGTGGGGTTGATGTCACCTTTGTATTGTCCGTTGACATCAAGCCCATGGCTTAGAAATGGAGAGGCATCTATAAGATGCCAATCCATTATTAATCTTATAGTTGTATGGTAAATAAAGACACAGCCAGAATAAAGTATTTTATTTGAAATATAACAAAACACATTTTTACTTTAAAAATAACAAACACAGTTATACTCACCTAACTCCACTGAATCATTCGTCTCCTGTAAGAAAACAAAAATAAAAAAACAACAACATCCCTGACCTGTCCGTCGTTCTGTCTCACGCCGTAATCCATGTCTGGGGAATAAACATTTTTCAACCTGGACAGTATCTCACGGTAATAGCGGGGACCTCAACACGGTCACCGCAGTTTAGCCCGGCTGGGAATGCAATCTCAGTCACTGGAGGTAACCTCGATGACATTGCTGCTCGTTACTGAGGCTGTGCTCGCAGCAGTTGAGTCACCAGTGGTTGTCAACTTGGACGAATCTTACAATCATTATGGACCTGTAGAAGCGCAAGTAAAGTGCGAAACGGTCATTGCCCGCCATGTCTCACGTTTTTTTCTGAAATCCCTGCACCTGCAATATTAGCACTACCGCACTTTATGATATTGTCCTGGATGTTAAGAAACTAAAAATCAACTGATTTACCTACAGATTGGGTGTGTGCTGACATTTCTTCTTCTCCTTAAGGCTATGTGCACACGTTGCAGATTTAGCTGCAGATCCGCAGCGTTTTTGGACACGCAGAATTGCATCAAATACGCACTATAGTGCACAAGCAATGTTAGTCAATGGGAAACTGACATTTGGTGTGCACATGCTGCAGAAAACACGCGGAATCGCAGCTTTTTTTTCCCCACAGCATGTCAATTCTTTTTGTTGGTCTGCAGCATTTCCCATTGACATCCATTGTGTCAGGCCAATCCGCAGCAAAACCGCAGTTTTAAAAAAGATCTGCGTAATTGCTGCGAATGTGCCTGCGAGAAACGCTGCAGATCAGGAGGGGGGAGAGTGTGGTCGGATACTGTGTGTGTGGGTGGAGACTGTGTGTGTGTACGGAGAAGATATGTGGGGCTGTGTGAGGGTTCTGCGGGCCTGTGTGTGCCTGTGTGTGCAAAGAAGATGTACGAGGCTGTGTGTGTGTGTGGGTGTTAGTGTGTATCTGTGTGTGTGTGTACGCGGCCGTGTGTAGGCAGGCATTGTCCGATGGGACTACTAGTCCCATTCGGCTATGCCTGCTACAGTGACAGGTAGACGGATGATAGGACAGTAGTAGTCCCATCATCCAGCTACTGTGTTAAAGTGTAAAAAAAAAAAAAAAAAAAGCCACATACACACATATACAGTACACACATATAGACATACAACATACAGTATATACTCAATCACCTAGCCCTCGATCACCTGGAAAAAATTTAAAATTAATAAACCAACAGTATACTCCCTGATCCGATGTAATCCATTTAATAAAGAGTGTCCCACGATGATCTCCCATGGAGAGTTGTCCCATTGGCAGATGCTTATGCACATGGAAAGAAAAAACTCCAGCTCCAGGAATAAAAAGTATCAAAAATTTATTTAAACATTAACCCCTTCACCCCCAAGGGTGGTTTGCACGTTAATGACCGGGCCAATTTTTACAATTCTGACTACTGTCCCTTTATGAGGTTATAACTCTGGAACGCTTCAACGGATCTTGGCGATTCTGACATTGTTTTCTCGTGACATATTGTACTTCATGGTAGTGGTAAAATTTCTTTGATATAACTTGCGTTTATTTGTAAAAAAAACGAATATTTGGTGAAAATTTTGAAAATTTTGCAATTTTCCAACTTTGAATTTTTATGCCCTTAAATCTCAGACATGTGTCATGCAAAATACTTAATAAGTAACATTTCCCACATGTCTACTTTACATTAGCACAATTTTGGAACCAAAATTTTTTTTTGTGACGGAGTTATAAGGGTTAAAAGTTGACCAGCAATTTCTCATTTTTACAACACCATTTTTTTTTAGGGACCACATCTCATTTGAAGTCATTTTGAGGGGTCTAAATGATAGAAAATACCCAAGTTTGACACCATTCTAAAAACTGCACCCCTCAAGGTACTCAAAACCACTTTCAAGAAGTTTATTAACCCTTCAGGTGTTTCACAGGAATTTTTGGAATGTTTAAATAAAAATAAACATTTAACTTTTTTTCACACAAAATTTATTTCAGCTCCAATTTGTTTTATTTTACCAAGGGTAACAGGAGAAAATAGACCCCAAAATTTGTTGTACAATTTGTCCTGAGTACGCTGATACCCCATATGTGGGGGTAAACCACTGTTTGGGCGCATGGCAGAGCTCGGAAGGAAAGGAGCGCCATTTGACTTTTCAATGCAAAATTGATTGGAATTGAGATGGGACGCCATGTTGCATTTGGAGAGCCCCTGATGTGCCTAAACATTGAAACCCCCCACAAGTGACACCATTTTGGAAAGTAGACCCCCTAAGGATCTTATCTAGATGTGCTTTGAGAGCTTTGAACCCCCAAGTGTTTCACTACAGTTTATAACGCAGAGCTGTGAAAATAAAAATTCCTTTTTTTTTCACAAATATGATTTTTTAGCCCCCAGTTTTGTATTTTCACAAGGGTATCAGGATAAATTGGACCCCAAAAGTTGTTGTCCAATTTGTCCTGAGTACACTGATACCCCATATGTGGGGGGGAACCACTGTTTGGGCGCATGACAGAGCTTGGAATGGAAGGAGCGCCATTTGGAATGCAGACTTAAATGGATTGGTCTGCAGGCATCACGTTGCATTTGCAGAGCCCCTGATGTACCCAAACAGTACAAACCCCCCACAAATGACCCCATATCGGAAACTAGACCCCCCAAGGAACTTATCTAGATGTGTTGTGAGAACTTTGAACCCCCGAGTGTTTCACTACAGTTTACAACGCAGAGCCGTGAAAATAAAAAATCCTTTTTTTCCCACAAAACTTATTTTTTGGCCCCCAGTTTTGTATTTTCCCAAGGGTAGCAGGAGAAATTGGACCCCAAAAGATGATGTCCAATTTGTCCTGAGTACGCTGATACCCCATATGTTGGGGTAAACCCCTGTTTGGGCACACGGGAGAGCTCTGAAGGGAAGGAGCACTGTTTTCCTTTTTCAACGCAGAATTGGCTGGAATTCAGATCGGATGCCATGTCCCGTTTGGAGAGCCCCTGATGTGCCTAAACAGTGGAAACCCCCCAATTATAACTGAAACCCTAATCCAAACACACCCCTTACCCTAATCCCAACAGTAACCCTAACCACTCCTCTAACCCAGACACACCCAACCCTATTCCCAACCGTAAATGTAATCCAAACCCTAACCCTATCTTTAGCCCCAACCCTAACTGTAGCCCCACCCTAGCCCTAACCCTTGCCCTAACCCTAGCCCTAACTCTAGTCCTAACTCTAGCCCTAACCCTAATGGGAAAATGGAAATAAATACATTTTTAAATTTTTTTATTTTTCCCTAACTAAGGGGGTGATGAAGGGGGGTTTGATTTACTTTTATAGCGGGTTTTTTAGCGGGTTTTTATGATTGGCAGCCGTCACACACTGAAAGACGCTTTTCATTGCAAAAAATATTTTTTGCGTTACCACATTTTGAGAGCTGTAATTTTTCCATTTTTGAGTCCACAGAGTCATGTGAGATCTTGTTTTTTGCGGGACGAGTTGACGTTTTTATTGGTAACATTTTCGGACACATGACATTTTTTGGTCGCTTTTTATTCCGATTTTTGTGAGGCAGAGTGATCAAAAACCAGCTATTCATGAATTTCTTTTGGGGGAGGCGTTTATACCGTTCCGCGTTTGGTAAAATTGATAAAGCAGTTTTATTCGTCGGGTCAGTACGATTACAGCGATATCTCATTTATATCTTTTTTTTATGTTTTGGCGCTTTTATACGATAAAAACTATTTTATAGAAAAAATAACTATTTTGGTATCGCTTTATTCTCAGGACTATAACTTTTATTTTTTTGCTGATGATGCTGTGTGGCGGCTCGTTTTTTGCGGGACAAGATGACGTTTTCAGCGGTACCATGGTTATTTATATCAGTCTTTTTGATCGCGTGTTATTCCACTTTTTGCTCGGCGGTATGATAATAAAGCGTTGTTTTTTGCCTCCTTTTTTTTTATTTTTTTTACGGTGTTTACTGAAGGGGTTAACTAGTGGGGCAGTTTTATAGGTTGGGTCGTTACAGACGCGGCGATACTAAATATGTGTACTTTTATTGTTTTTTTTATTTTATTTAGCTAAAGAAATGTATTTATGGGAATAATATATATATATTTTTTTCTTTATTTAGGATATTTTTTTTTATTTTTTTTTTACACACATGTGGGGAATTTTTTTAAAACTTTTTTACTTTGTCCCAGGGGGGGACATTACAGATCATTGATCTGACAGTGTGCACAGCACTCTGTCAGATCGACGATCTGCTGTGCAGGGCTGCAGGCTTACCAGCGCCTGCTCTGAGCAGGCACTCGGTAAGCCACCTCCCTCCCTGCAGGACCCGGATGCCGCGGCCATCTTGGATCCGGGACCTGCGGCGAGGAGGGAGGTAGGAGACCCTCGGAGCAACGCGATCACATCGCGTTGCTCCGGGGGTCTCAGGGAAGCCCGCAGGGAGCCCCCTCCCTGCGCGATGCTTCCCTATACCGCCGGTACACCGCGATCATGTTTGATCACGGTGTGCCAGGGGTTAATGTGCCGGGGGCGGTCCGTGACCGCTCCTGGCACATAGTGGCTGATGTCAGCTGCGATATGCAGCTGACACCCGGCCGCGATCGGCCGCGCTCCCCCCGTGAGCGCGGCCGATCGGCTATGACGTACTAGCCCGTCGAGGGTCAGATAGGCCCAGGTCACCTCGACGGGATAGTACGTCTAAGGTCACAGAGGGGTTAAAATTTGGAAAACTGCTGACAAGTGAAAAATTACATCATTTGGATGGTAGCTACCATGTAGTCGCTGGATGCGTTTCGAGCACAAACGGCGCTCTTAGACTTCAGCTGAAGATAGGGGAGATCATCGTGGGACACATTAATTGGACTGCATCGGACCAGGGAGTATACTGTTGGTTTATTATTTTTTATTTTTTGCAGGTGATCGACGGCTTCGGGGAATTAGGCGTGGTTGTAATTATGGTGAAATTAAGAATATTAAAATACTTTTTTCTGGATTTGTCTTTATTTAACTCTTTCACTACTATAGGATTAGTAATGCATAGGTGTCTTATTGACACCTCTCCATTACTAACCGGGCTTAATGCCACCTTACAATCAAAGGTGACATTTGCCCCTTATTACCCCATATGCCACTGCTACAGGGAAGTGGGAAGAGAGAGGCTAAGTGCCGTAATTGGCGCATCTTACAGATGCGTCATTTCTGGGGCAGCTAGGGGTTGGTATTTGTACCCGGGGGGGCCAAATCCATGTCAATTTTTGTTGGGTGGGTCCCCTGTTTTAATAGCCAGTAAAGGCGAAATATACACTGCGGGAATATATTCATAGTCTGGGAAGCTCCATGGGTATTAACCCCTTCCCAGGCTAGAAAAATCAGCCCCCAGCCATCGGATTTCCCTCTCTGGCGCAGAAAATTGCGCTGGAGCCCACGCCATATTTTTTTTTTAAATTAAAGATTGCGTGCAGATTTTGTGTGTGTGTGTGTGTCTTTATTTAACTATTTATGTACCATTTTATTAGGTTCATTACTAAACATCGGCCTTGGTATTATCTATTGATCATCTATCTATTATCTAGAGACCATAAAAATGGAAGGCAGCACTCCAGGTTTTAGCAAAAATATAAGGACTTTATTGGGCCCACATGGCATGGTGCAACATTTTGGCTTCCAAAACCCTTTCTCAAGCCTATCTATTGTCTATCTAT